>NC_037530.1:26914689-26971552 GCF_001531365.2 Cynara cardunculus var. scolymus
AGCTTTGCGCAATCGAATTTGTGACGATTTTTTGAATGCGTGTGTCATTTGTGCCGTAGAAAAAGAAGTACTTGCTAAGGTTACAAATCAAGATGTAATGACTCGGTTTCAAATGATGAAAACTCATAGAAATCAACTTATGTAATCACGTATTATTGATTATAATGATTGATGTGTTGGTACATTGTTAATTTAAGTGACCCCAGTGTATAAAATTCCTGGATCCGCCACTGCAAGCAACCATTCAAGTTTGGGGTGTGTGATAGGGTTAATTTATTAACGTTGTTTACATCACTTCTATTATCTATTTAGTCTTAATTAGATTATCTCACTGAGTATTTTTGTTTTAGTTGATTCTCTCTCTCAGTGATTTGATTGTGATCATTTTTATCTTACAAAAAGTAATTTCTCTTTACTCAGATTTAGCGATCATCACTGAGTCTGTTCAGTGATCACTGAACAAATATTGTATCTCTCAAGAGACAAGTATTTTTTAAGAAGACAAAACTCACGCCACAAGAACCTTCAGTGATATCGAAGATAAAACTAAAAACAAAGACAAGCAGTTCGTGATCTGACGTGGTTTCAGTGATAACAAGTCTGTCTACAAATGTGTGAAATCTACTCAAGATTCAGCACACGTTGAAGAAACCTTAGTGTTTTTCCAGTGTCAGCGATCAAATGAATCTTAGGGTGCGTTTGGTATGCAAACTACATGGGACGGGACGGGAAAAAAAAACTAGTCCCATGTTTGGCAGCCCATGGATAAAAAATACATAGAACAAGATGGGACTATTTTTAAATTTTATGGGACAAAACTTGATAATTTTTGTTCCACCAAAAAAGGTGGAACAACATGGGACTAAATATAAAATGACTATGTTACCCTTTTCTTCTAATAAAAAACCTAATTATCCAACACAATTGTGGAGCCTCCTTCAACACCCGTCGGTTCTTCTTCCATGTAAGTCATCGTTTTTTATTTTCATTTACTGTTCAACCTGCTACTCATGGGTTTTTTTATTAGGATTTGGTCTTATTTAAGCTGGAGAATCTTGATACACTTGTCATAATTTTGTGGTTTTGTCACCATAATATTCCAATCTCCTTTTTCAAAATCACCCTGCCCAATGAGAGTAAAACTGTAAGTAACACAATGAGCAAGATATGGTTCTTGTTCACGGAGCTTTGGTTATGAGTTCTCACTATTTTGATTGTAAAGTCGAATTCTTGTGCAGAGGTAGCCGAGGTGGATCCATGAAAACTATGTAATTAAAATATATTTTGGTTGATTTGTTGTCATTTTACAATCATTATATGATATAAAATAACATTGAACAACATTTAGGGTAATATGGTTATTTTAACAGTTTTGTCATGTCCTGTCCTAGTCGTACCAAACATAGGACAGACAACTAGTCTTGTCCCATCCCGTCCTGTATCGTCTCGTCCAGTCCAGTCTGCGTACCAAACGCCACCTTATTGACCAATATTAGTTTTTGTCTTATCCTCGTACACATAAAGAACAAACTCATACCTCTCAAAGTAAAGCACTAGTACCGAGTCACTCTATTATCTCCAAACGTGCTTATTTACATTGTGAGAGACTACTGTTCATATACGGCAAAAGCCTGTATATCTGAAGACAAAGAACAAGCTCACCTCTAGAAGCTTGTCATGTGCCTTGTACTGTCTGACTTGCATTTAATGCAATAGCTCCTCCTTTTCACTACCAAGAAGCCAAGAAGCATGTATCTTGAAAATCAACTTTCTACTCAATAAAGGACTTCCTCACAAGCACAGACTTCTTAACCTTTCAAAGTTATTTTTACTTCAAATGAAGAACACCAACTAAGCTCTTCTTTTAGCAAAGTTATTGGTTCTTCTTTTAGCAAGTCTTTTCTTTCTTACTTTCTATATCTTGTGTATCCCCTAGATTGTTTTAGACAAGTGTTGTATCTTATCTTATTCTGCAAGTCTGTAAATTATGTATTGATCTTCTTTATCAATAAAGGATTTAAAAAGTGAATTTTTTTGTGTTTGTATCATCCCCCCTATAAATTGTTATCTCTAGACTCTTGTAGATCCATTTGTGACTAACAAGTGATATCAGAACAATATTTTTATTTTCTCTTCTTTCTTTAAGATTATCTATTTACCAGTTATATAGCATTACAAAACACAAACACAAACTTTCAAGACAATGACTCTCTAGCCAAACCTCATCGGTTCATCAAAGACAACTTCAGTCTTTGGAAGAATCGGATATCTCTTTTCTTGGTAGGTGTGGATCCTGAAATTCCATACTATATTAAAAATGGACCTTATGTTCCATTTGCAATATCTCCAACAATTCCTGCAACAGCTACGACTGCCACCATTTTTGAAAAGAAGATTATGAAACTTCCTCATCAATGGATTGATGAAGAGAAGAAGAAAATGAGTTTAGATAATAGAGCTAGATCTATAATAGCCATGTCTCTTCTTGACGAGGTTTATCACTCTGTTATGAAGTTAAGAACCTCAAAATCCATGTGGGACACTCTTTGTGTTCAAAATGAAGGTACAATCGAGGAATATTAATTTGATAAGACAATATGAAAGTTTTTTCTGTAGAAAATTCGAATCTTTGTCTGAAGTACATCAACATATCTATTCTTCTTATCGATTTAAGTACAGTTGGAAGAGAATATTCCAACTCTGAGACCCTGACAAAGTTCTTAGAATGCTTGCCAGAAACATGGGCTAATTACACCATGTGTCTCAAGATGTCTAAGGATACGTCCTCTCTTTCCCTTATCATTCTTTATGAGATATTGCTTAACTATGAGCAATCTCGTCAATTGAAAAAGAATCTTCTCAAATATTCTAGAAAAATGAAAAGCTCTCATTTAGCTTTGATCTTTGAAACCCCTTCAACTGTTCCTTCAATTTCTTCTACTCCTTTTTCTTCTTCTCTTACTATCACTAAGTTAGATCCTTCTAACTTTGAGAACTTAACATACGTTGATTTATCGAAGTTTGATGGGTCTCTGGCCCTCCTTACAAACTCTTTCAGAAGGTTGCCAGAAAAAGTAATTTTCGCAGATCTCCTTCTCTAATGATGACAAGACAAAGTCAAATCCTATTGACAAAGCCTCAACTAACTGTTTTAACTGTCAACGTAAAGGACACTTTACAAGTGAATGCAGGGCAGAAAGTTGTGAAGCCATCTTCTAACATCTCATCCTCTTTCAGTCCCAAATATGACAAATATCTAAAACTCTATGAAAAATATAAAAAGATGAATAATCTCTAGTGTAAAGGCAAAGGACTTATCACTGAAGAACATGACTGGGCAGATTCATCTGACGAATCATCCTCATATGATGAAGATACGGCCTATCTTTGTCTTATGACCAAGGATGTCGAGGATGAACCATCTGAGACATCATCCTCCAGTGATGCCTCTCCATCAACCTCTACTCAGGTATATAATTTAAATGACCCTTCTACTTCTAGTTGTGATAGCCTATCTGCACTAGATACGCTGACTGTGGATCTTTACAATTCTCTCGATGGAAAAACCGAAGCTGAAAAGCTAAATCTTAATTTTCAAGAACAATTGGAAAAATGTCAATCTAAGATCAGAACTGACTAAGATTGAAGAAAATCTTAAAGATCTAGTCATTGTAAACCAAGCAATCAACATCAAATGCGAGCAGGTTATCTCTGAGCGTGAGCAAGCAATTGATGAACTCAAGGTTGAAAAGGCTACCATTGAAGGATGGTGTAAAGCCTTTATCAAGTCCACTGAGATCATTAACACTCAGATTCCCGCCAAGATCAAAAGTGGTCTAGTGACAGGTGCCTACTTAAGTTTAGAACCTTTGCCTCTTCTATCCCAAACACTTCTTCCTCTCAGTACTTCTCTACTAAATCTTTTCTTGAAGGAACTTCTCTTAGTTCAAAATGCAAAGACAAAGGTAAAACCATTGTCAGCATTCCTCCTCCATCTAAGAAGGACCACAAGTTAAATAGAACATTTTTTATTCATTCAGCTTGTAAACCTTCAACCTCGGGTACAAAGGTCTCTAAACGCTCGTAGAGATCAAGACCAAAGCGGAAAGTAAATCTTTCACCCAAGATATCTAAATCTTCAGTTGTTCCTCCCTGAACAACTGAAAAAGGTATTCTCGGAGTTGGTCCCTTTCATCTAAGGCTCCCAAGCCTTGACTTTTCTGGCCCTAAAGCTTCTCTCAGATATAGGAAGTGTCGTCACTGTAGTGAAACTACTCATGTTTCCAGTAAGTGTCCTTCTACTACCATATCTGGTTCACCAGCTAACGTAAATAAAGAAACTAAGGTTGAAAAGTCAGCCAAAGTGAAATCAACCACAAAAATTGTTAAAACAACTAATATAAAGAATACCACTAGCATACTTATTAAGGTTCAATGAAGACTTCCACTGACTTTAAGCTTCAAGTATCAGTGAAGAAAGATGAAGCCTCCATATCTAACTCTGCTGGACACATTGAGAAATGAGTACCAAAGAAAGATTAATAACTTTTCTATTGCAGGGAGTCAAAGGTATCTGGTATTTAAATAGTGGATGCTCAAGACATATAACTTGATACAAAACCATATTCTTTGAATATAGAGATGAAAGAGATCCTTCTGTTATCTTTGAAGGAAACGGAAAAGGATATACCAAAGGTTTTGGTATATTAACCAACGGTGCCACCACCTTTAGACGTATTGCATATGTTGAAGGACTGAAGCACAATCTTCGAAGCAGCAGTCAACTGTGTTGTAAAGATTTCATAGTTAAATTTCTCAAGAATACATGTTATGTCTTTGACAAAGATGACAATCTCGCTTTAATAGGATTTTGTCAAGAAAATGTATATGTCATCAAGATGGATTATCTCTTCACTGAGAATAGTTGTTTTTTCTCTCAAAAGCATCATCAAATATCAATTGATTATGGCACACACGACTTTCTCATCTCAACTTAAAGACATTGAACGAATTATCTAGAGAAGAACTCGTCACTGGCCTTCCTCAACACTTTTTTGCAAATGAATCTCTTTGCTCAGTGTGTGAAAAAGCAGACAAATGCTAGTTTTAAATCAAAACAAGTCTCCTCGGTGACTTCTCGCGTTCAGCTACTGCATATGGATTTATTTGGCCCTGTCAATGTACAATCCATAACTGAAAAGATATACACACTCGTTATTGTTGACGAGTTTTCCAGGTATACTTGGGTTTTCTTTCTCAGATCCAAGAGTGATGCACCTGAACAAATCATCTCGTTCATAAAGCACATAGAAGTACTGAACAACATTAAGGCACGCACAATAAGGAGTGATCATGGTACTGAATTCAAAAACAGTACCATTGGTAACTTCCTTGAGAACAAGGGAATCTCACACAACTTCTCTACGGTGAGAACTCCAGAACAAAACCGGGTCGTTGAAAGGAGAAATTGAATGATAATCGAAGTCACTCGATCTATGCTCAACGAGTTTTGTCTCCCTACTCAATTTTGGGCAGAAGCTGTCACTACTGCATGTTTTACTCAAAATCGGTTGTTGATATTTAAGAGATTCAAGAAGACAACTTATGAACTTTTCCATAGCCGAAAGCCTTTTCTCAGCTTTCTAGACATCTTTGGTTGTATTTGCTACATCGTAAACAACAGAGAATATCTGGAAAAGTTTGATCCCAAAGTTGACGAAGGAATCTTCCTTGGATATTCTTCAGTATCCAAAGCCTTCAGAGTATTCAACAGAAGAAGACAAGCAATAGAAGAAACTATTCATGTCACGTTTGATGAATCTCAATCAGCTAACAGTAAACCTATCTTTGATGATGAAGAAGAGTTACACAACTGAATGATATCTCATTATGGAGAACCTGAAGCTTCTTTCAGCTAGCAATCCAATGCAGATCTCCCTGAAGCCGATGATGATCCATTTATTATTCCTGACACGACTAATAACGATGTTGAATCCTCTTCAAGGGTTGTTGCCATTCCCATTAGTCATATACCCCCTTCTACTTCAAATACCGATCCTTTAGTGACTGAATCTCTTTCAGTTGTTGAACCTCTCTCAGGAGATGAATCTCTCACTGAGGCCCCTTTATCCATTCAAGTTAATGTTGAAGAATCTCTTGCTGAAGCCTCATCCTCTATACCTGAGCCTCCAAACTCATAAGAGGACAATTTATTTCTTCTATCGTTGAGCCATCCTATCAGTCAAATTTTTGGTAATCGAAGTACAGGTATTCAGACCCGTCAAGGTCTAGGTATTATCTGTCTTTTTGTCAACTTCCTTTCTTTAGTTGAGCCCAAGAAAATCAATGAGGCTATCACTGATCCAAGTTGGGTCAATGCTATGCAAGAAAACCTCATTAATTTTGATAGAAATAAAGTCTTGTACCTTGTCCCACGTCCATCAAGTAAAATTGTGATAAACACCAAATGGGTCTATCACAACAAGTTAAATAAACAAGGAATTGCAACCCGCAATAAGGCTCGACTTGTTGCTCAGGGATACAGACAAGAAGAAGACATTCATTAGGATGAAAACCATGCACCAGTGGCTAGACTCGAAGCAATTCTACTCTTTCTAGCCTATGATATCCATAAGGACTTTAAAGTCAATCAAATGGACATAAAGAGTTCTTTCCTAAATGGAAAACCTCGGGAGGAAGTTTATGTTGTACAACCTCCAGAGTTTCTTGACTCTAAATATACAACTCATGTCTATCGATTGGATAAAGCTCTTTATGGGTTAAAACAGGCCCCTCGTAACTGGTATGACACATTTTCTTTCATCTCAGAAAAATTTATTTGTGGAAAGATTGACGAAACCCTATTTCTTAAGAAAGTCAAGGATCACATCATTCTTGTCTAAATTTATACTGATGATATTATTTTTGGTTCCACTAATCCCTCTTTGTGTTTTCGTTTATCTAAACGCATGAAGAAAGAATACCAGATGAGCATGATGGGATAACTGACATGTTTTTTAGGTCTTCAGATTAAGCAATTTGATAAAAGCATTTTTATAAATCAGAGTAAGTATGTCAGGGAGATGTTGAAGAAATTTGACCTAACCAACAGTTCATCTATGAAACTCCCATGGCTCCTCCTTTCATGTTGAACAAGAACCCAAATAGGAAACTTGTAAATGTTACTGCTTACAAAGGAATGATCAGTTCCTTCTTGTTTCTTACAACTAGCCGACCTGATATCATGTATTCTACTTGTCTCTGTGCAAGATATCAATTTGAACCTAAAGAATCTAATCTGATTGCCGTAAAATGTATCTTTAGATATCTGAAGGATACTCCAAATCTAGGCCTTTGGTATCCCAAAGACTTAGGTTTTGACCTAATAGGTTATGCAAATAGTGATTTTGCAGGTTGCAAAACAGATAGAAAGACACCATAGGAGGCTATCAGCTTCTTGGTGGAAAGTTGGTGAGGTGGATAAGCAAAAAGCAAAACTCAGCATCTACATCAACTGCTGAAGATAAATATATAGCCGCTGGAAGTTGTTGTGCCCAAATTCTTTGGATGAAAAATCAGCTCAGTGATTATGATCTTCAGCTTTCTAAGATCCATATATATTGCGATGGTACCAGTGCCATTGTCATTGCAAACAATCATGTACTTCACTCTATGACCAAATATATATAGATCATTTTATGAATGGTGACATTTAACTTCACTTTGTACTCACTGAGTACCAACTAGCTGACATGTTCACTAAACCTTTTGATGAAACAAGATTCAATCATTTAGTCAGCAAGCTTGGAGTTTTGAACGCTGAGGATTAATTCTTTCATCTCTAAACATCACTCAGTGATACAAAGTGAAATTATTCAGTGTTTCTTAATCTATCACTGAACTCTTAAGTTAAATGTATATTCTCTCCAAGGTATGCCTACTTATCTCTTCTTTCTCAAAACTTAAAACTATTCCTAAACACTTTTCTTATTCAGTGGTAAAGTTATTTTAAAAGAAAAAGGCTAATGAATGATCATATTTTATGACGTCATTAAATTTTTAAATAAATGGACTATTTTCATGCACATTGTTTTGACACACGTTGTGCATTGCTCTTCCCAAACCAATCACTCTAAAATGACGTGCAGAAGAAATCATCATTGGACATTTTTTCGAAGTGTCGTTTCTCTCTCTCCTCTCTCCTATAAATACCTCCCTTACCCTCTCATTTTCCTCTTACGCGAACAATTTCATACACATAACTTCTCTCTATTACTGTGTGCAAGCAAGAACACCAAAAACTTCCCTTCAAACCAGTTCTTCCTTCTTTTCTCAAAAACATGTTTTTTTATCTAATTTTGGTTGTTATTCTTTAAAGAAACATATTTGTTATTTAAAAACCTTCTTTATTCCTTTTAGATACAAAGAATAGGTTATATAAATCCTTCTTCTTCTTGATTTATATTAGTTGTGCTTCTAAATCATCTCGAAAACCTTAATCCTTTTTGGTTTTTCGAATGAAAAGGTTATCCTTCAAACTTTTGTTCTAAATGTGCTTTCTAACATAACCTTGTATACTATTCCATTTTTCTCTTCTCTTTCTACAGAAATGGCCGATGTCCTAATGTGCACTTTGGTATTGATGAATGTTCTTTCAAACCAAACAACCATGTTGCACTTTTGGAGATACCCGCAGACAAACCTCACTTTGTGGATGCTGCTTCCTTCCTCAAGAATTGTGTTCTAGGATATTCTCTCACCTTCCAACATGTCATGGTGAAGGATATCCTAAGACAATTCTAGTACACTCCCGAGGTGAAGACCTCGAAGGAATTGAAAGGAAACTCTATCGTCAAGATCTTCTGTGAGATCAACAACATGACGGCGAGTTTTGGTTATTCAACGGTTCGCACTACTCTACGGCTCCCAAAGATTGTTCCCTACTCCCGTGATCCAGACAATGATCTTATCCTCAAATTTTTAGACGATATTCACTATGACTGGCCATTGAAGAAAGACTCTGGTTCAGAGCTCAACAAGTCCCTGACCAAGATTGAGAAGAACAAGATTTCAGCGGTCTAGAAATACTTGTTTTCTCATTTCATTTAGTGCATGGGTGGAAAAATAGGACGCCAAGACCAGACAAGTAGGGTGACACTGAACATCAGCTGCTCAGATATCAGAAATGTCAACGTCAACTACGCTCAGCTCATCTATGACGACTTGACACTGAAGCTGAACAAGCGCCAACGGAAAAAGGTGGTTCCTTACACCAAGTTCCTGAGCGGGATTCTAGCCATAATCCTTGCAATAAAATACCCCGCTTAGAGTGACCTTCCCTCTGTAGGCTTAGATCAAGGATTCTTGATCACAAGTCCAAGCCTTTAGATATTGGTCTATTCCCTCAAATGTTCATCTTCTTCCTTCCTTAGCTTCTTCTCTTATTCCTTCTTCTTCAGTAGCCATGACTATGGAAAATCCCCCTTAGTCTATCCCAGCTACTACATCTTCATCGTCTCGTAAAAGGACAGCCTCTGAAGCCACTCTTACTCCCTCAAAGAGTGGTAAGAAAGCCATAAAGGGGAACCCCTCTCAGCTAGATAAGACCTCTCAATAGGTCTCATCTATTGAACTTCGCCTTACCGTGGAGGCATCTGTTTTTCCCCTCCCTTCTTCTTCAGCAATATCTTCTGTTGATGTAGTATGTGTGGCACCTACTCCAACCACTTCAGTGACTCAAATCACATAATGTGTGATTCCCAGTATTGCTACTACTGATCCTTCACATCTCTTCTCAACCATTCTTTCCTCCCCTCATTCTTAGTTCTATATTACACGAGCTGATGAACCAATAATGGTTGTCCCCACTATTGGTGAAGCTATCACCATAGAACCTAAGGATGCTTCTCTCGACTCCCTTTAGCAACGTGCGGCTGATCCTCTTGACAACGCATTCGTGACGCTCGACCTCAGTAGTAATCATTCAGATACTGCTGGGGAACCCTCAGGTATACACTTTACCCCTTCCACTTCTTTCTTTGTTACTAACCCTGAGCTCTCTCATGCTCAATCCTCTTCTCTCTACAGGTCATCTGGAGACTGGACCCCCAGTCACTAAGACTGACACCTATGATATGGTTGGGGATGTAGGCTGCTTCTCCCTATTGTTGCCACCATCCTTGACAAGATGGACAAAGTTTAAAAGACAATGCCCTTGAAGGAAGACTTGGCTCATGGCCTCTCTGCTGTCCAAGATGAGGTTCATGAAGTCAAAAGCGAGCTGAATTCCATTAAGATAGGAATCTAGCACAACTCAGAAGTTATCGCTACTATCTCCAGCAAAGGCTGAGGATGTTCAAGCCAACTTACCAAGCATGGTGAATTACTTGAACGGATTTTCCAGCTTCTACAACAACCAGCATATGTCCCTGAATGCTCCTTCAGTGAAGCTGATCTTCATCAGCTGGATATGGTTGTTGAGTTCAACCTTCAACAGGAAGAAGTTATTGCCTCCATGGAACAGTTGCTGCACAACCTGGTTTCATGCCTCCCTCTCTATGTTGATGATGACAAAGAGGGGGAAAAGGCCCTTGAAAAGGATGTTGATGCAGTAGTCACAGCTAACCATGAAGACCTTCCTTCTTCCACCTTTGTATTTGCAAATGTTGGTGAAGATGATAAGGATGAAGATGATGATGAGGATCCTGAACCCCAGATCCTAAATGCAGGTGCTAAATTTAGTGATGATGATGACGAGAATGATGATGATGATTTCTCCGTCCAAATCATACCAAGACAGTCTGCTAAAGGAATCTCCTTCAAGAAACTTGCTTCCCAGGGGGAGAGATCCTCACACCAACATTTTTACTCTGACAAAGGAAAAGGATTTGCTGAAGATAACCTTACCCTACTTCTTAGGATACTCAACAAATATGAGGAGGCAAACACTTCAACAACGTTTGTACCCTCCACCTCAGACCTTGCCACGTGCCTTGTACTGGCTGACTTGCATTTAATGCAATGGATATAAATAGCTGAGAAGCTCCTCCTTCTCACTACCAAGAAGCCAAGAAGCATATGTCTTGAAGATCAACTTTCTACCCAAGGAAGGACTTCCTCACAAGCACAAACTTCTTAACCTTTTGAAGTTATCTTTACTTCAAGTGAAGAACATCAACTAAGCTCTTCCTTTAGTGAAGTTATTGTTTCTTCTTTTAGCAAGTCTTTTCTTTCTTGTTTTTTCGTATCTTGTGTGTTCCCTAGATTGTTTTACATAAATTTTGTTATCTTATCTTATTCTGTAAACAGTTTGTAAATTCTTTATTGATATTCTTTATCAATATAGGGTTTTAAAAAGTGAAAATTTTTGTGTTTGTATCCCCCCTTCTACAAACTGTTACTTCTAAACTCTTGTATATCCTTTTTGGACCAACATGTCCTTTATTTTGCATTTAACTAGATTTTGAAATTGGGTACATGATTTGGATTAAAATAAGATCCATGCACTAAATTATTCAAATGTCTTAATTGAAACATCTCAGGTTCCACATTTCCATAACATCACATATTTCATATAACAAGAAATACAAGTTTACATATAAGATCACAAATGTACAAAAGCTACATTATAAAAGTAGCTACTTTTTTCCTTCCCAATTATCCACATGCAGGCAATCATATATTCTAATCATAAATTTTCTTTTGGTTAACATCTTGTCACTTGACCTGCAATGCACCATTTAAAACACCAAAAATGAGGGTTAGACCGAAAGGTCTAGTGAGTGATTCCCTCATTGTCTGCTATTACAGGGTGAATAATCACCAAACACATTATAAACTCATATTTGTAATAATAACAAATATACAACATCTTGATATAACAAATATTTTTCGTCGCATCTAAAAGATGGGACATTATCAATTTCTCACATCAAATAACCCGATAACCCATTTCACACATTCTGAAATAACTCATCACATCACATAGATAAAACATGTTAATGATTTCAGTTCTAATCTCATCGTTAGAAACTATTGCCAACTATCATGGCTGGCCACCATCTATCGCGGTTAAACCTGCCAACTATCGCCAACTATCACAGTTGACCCGTCATCTATCATTTGTCGCGATTACACCACCATCTATAATCTATCGCGGTTACACTTCCATATATCATCTATTGCGGTTACACCGCTATCTATCGTGGTTACACCGCCATCTATCGTGGTTACACCGCCATCTATTGATTGATAAACAAGTTCATTGATTAAAGATTGGGACATCCTCATCGGCCAATACTTGGGTGAGGAACACCCTCATTGGACAACATTTAGGGACGAACACACAATCTGCCCACAGGCCTGGGTGATGAACACCCAATCAGGACAATACTTGAGCGATGAACGCCCAATCCACCCACAGGCCTAGGCGATGGACGCCCTCATCTCCCAAATCTTGGGAGATAAATAACCCTCATCTCCCAAAGGCATGGGAGATGAGCACCCCTCATCTCCCGAAGGCATGGGATATGAGCACACCCCACTAGACATAATTTTTGAATTCAAATACATCATATAATTTCATGTATCAAAGTAAATCACGGTAATAACACATAATTTACCAAAACTTTGTAAAAACTCACCTCGTCCGGTATCAACCGAAATCTCAAAGTGAATCATCTGACTGGATCTTTCTTTCTTTCTTTGTTAAATCAGAATAACAAAACCTCCAAAACTCCCTTTCTTTTCTCCTTTCAAATTATATATGCTGAAAGGTGTGAGGCGGTGCATGGGCATGCACCAGCCTCCTCCCCCATGTGAATTCATCAAACACAACCACATTATTGGACCAAAATATTTCAAACAACAAGAAGGTGACCAAATTCACTTTTGGTCCCTCATCTTTCATCATTTAAAAGATTATACCCCTAAACTTTCCATCAATATTATTTCGAAACCCGATCAACACCAAGGTTAAAACCGGACATTATATTAATCTTGTGCTAATCTTACATATTACCATCTATTACTGTAGGAGAACTGCTGAGCTAGTTCTTATAGGAGGCTGCAGGATCAAACCATGGGCTTGGAAGTATCTTTGGGCCTTGTAATTGGGCCGAATTTTGAAGACATTTTTTGGGCTTGGACTTCTACCCTTGGGCTTACCTTTTGTTATCTTAGGCTTACCTTTTTCTTAAACTTGGGCTTCCCTCACTACAATTCGGAAGTACTACAAGCTATAATCCACTTCTGTTGAATGTGATCAACTAAAAAAACTTCAAAATCTTTCACTGACTCCAACCAAACTCGAGTCCAAGTTGGGAAAAACTGGGTCAATCTTTCAAGAACTTTCCAAGGATGCAAAAGTTCCCGATATCTCATCTCTTGATCTAGCAATTCCATCCTTGGCAGCTCATCGAGTAGGTACTACCATCTCCTCTTTGATTTATGGAATTTTCTTCGAAGATGCACTTTGAAATATTCGATTTTTAATAGCTTCAGAAATTTCAATAACAAATAGCCACTTCCTTCAAGCCATGCTGAATGCAATACTATTTCAAAAAGACAATAAGACTTTCTTGCTCTCCTACTAAATGAGTTGAAGAGCAGAGATGCTGAAGTTCCTCTCTTCCCTTTCCAAGATCCTTAAGCTTAAATTTCAGGTTGATTATATTTTTTATTATAACCTATCATGTACTTGTTATTTTTGTCTAAAGTCAATACAAGTATCTCTTTACATCTCCTTTTTATTTCTTTAATAATGTACATAGTTTCCTTCTTTTTTTTCTATTGTATATGTCGAATACCATAAAAAATCCAAATAAAAAAGAATGGACTATGTGAAAAAGAACCCAAAAGAGTAAAGAAAGAGTCAAAAGAATTTATGAGTTCTCTTTACTAAAGTTCAAGTACTGTGTCATCATCAAATAGGGAAAAATTGTTGGGTCACCTATAATTTGATGATGATTGTTTAATTAATATCTCTACATTTAGGAGTTGTACTTTGAAATATTTTGGATTCATATTTGATCTTGGAACAAACGTAAATAGCAGCAACTCGAAGAGAAGTCAATATCAAAGGAAGTGCATCAACAGAAGTGGATTGGGATGCATCTTCCAAACCTACCTACACCAAGCTTTCTCCTGCCCATTTTTTTGATCGGCTGATAGTCTTCCTGATATCAGCAGATACACATGCAACAACCTTTCCTTGGAAAATACATTCTCTAAAACACCTGAAGGGGATGTTTGTCCTTATTTAAACTTGATGTGACATCTAAAGAAATGGAAGATTAGTGTTCCAGAGACAGGTCTTTTTCACGTCTATGATGAAAAAAGACATCCCAGAGGTTCTGAAGTCAACTCTGTCATCTTATCCCCAAGTGACAAGTCTCTATGCATAATACACATGGTGCTATATAAGGTATAGTGTTTGCTCCATGCAAGCTTACGCTTTCAAACACTCTCTTCGTGAACAAAAAAATTAGCAGTTGTTCAAACAACATAGCTTTTCTCCGTGTTTAAGTTCTGGTGTTGTTCTCTAAGTGAAAGATTGTTATAATAGATTTTTAATCTTTTCTTTTACGTAACAATCTTGTTTTCTTTGTGTAATTTTGATTTGAAAATCAACAACAATTAAATTTAAGTGAAAATTGTGTAACTGTATTCAACCCCCCCTACAATTATTTTTGTGTTTGCCATTTCCTTTCAGGACTAACACTGTAAATCAGGATAATATTCTGAAATAAATAAATTGAAAATAGTAATTTCCCTCTTAATGGATTAGATGAAACTACCCTTCCTACATAAAACGGAAAACAAATTCAAAATATGGACGACCAAGATTGGGTTGCATCGGTTGTAACAACAGAACAAGTTATAGTTGAAACATGTTATCCATATATATATATATATATATATAAAGAGAGAGAGTCAGGTTCAAATAATAACTAAATAAGAGAATAAGAAAACGGTTAGTCTCTGCAGATCATGTAAATGAATTTCATTGAATATTGACAAGGTTAGTCTCTGTTGACATTAAGTTTGATAATGAAGTACAAACGTTGTTATTATTATCTTCTTTGCCTAAGAGTTGGTCTGGCACAATTATGGCTATTAGTAGTTCAACTAGAACTACCAAACTTATGTTTGAAGGAATTCGAGACTTGGTTCTCGGAGAGGATATCCGTAGAAGGAACTCTGGTGAAAATTCGAGTTCTTGCTAGGTGTAGAAGGCAGGGGTAGAAGATCTTACAGGGGGGCAAAAAAAAGGAAGAAATAGATCAAAATCTAGAAAAAGAGGACAATCGAAGAACAAAAAATATATTACGTGCTTAAATTGCAAACAAAGTGGTAACTTCATAAATCAGTGTACGGCAGGGACAACCGAAAAAGGTAAGCAAAGATTTAACCTAGCCTCTGAAGATTCTGACGATGCACTAATTTGTTGTGTTGATAGTCCAATTACTGAATCCTGGATTATGTGTTGGTCCCATTAGGGTCTACAAGATGTGTATAAATAGTTTGTAGAAGGGGGGATGAATAGAAACACAGTAAACTTTTCAAATTTAAAATATATATTGATAAAGAAGGATCAATACAGATTTTACAAGATTGTTTACGGAAAAGATAAGGTAAAGATAACCTATCTAAACAATCTAAGTTACACACAAGTTCTTAGCAAAGAGAAATGATTTGTTGTTTAAGACTTAGAAGAAAGTAAGTTCTATCTGGGTAAGAAGTATTTAGAATACTTAAAAGGGATTCTAACTTGCTTTTGAAGATAAGCATATTGTGTTCCTAGATGTGTGTTCTTTCACGTATGAACGTAAGAATTAGGTTTCAAGAGTAAGAGTATCTTTGTATGGAGATAGAAGACATCTATTTATACCCATTGCATTAAATGCACATTTAATGCAATGAAGTAGGGTTTGAACATGCGTCAAGCCTTTAGAGAAAGACTTGTCATTTGCTACAGTGAATAGTACAAAAGCCTATTCATGAGCAGACATCATTTCATGAAGTTCGTGGATAATAGAGTAAACTAATCAGCTCCGAACCGTACTATACTCTAGAAAGGGTATGGGTTTGTCCTTTGTGTGGAAGGACAAAACAAAAGTAATCTTGCTCAACAAGCTTCTTTTGATTGCTGAATGTTGGAATAACCCTGAAGGTCTTTTCAGGATTCACTAAGGCTTGGGCAATCTTCACACATATGTAGACCATGTTGTAATCACTGAATGCCGCTTCAAATCACGAACTCGCCCGTCTCAAATCTTCAGTTTCAGTCTTCGAATTTCGTCGAAGGTTCTTTTGTGTGAGTTTTGTCTTCTTGAAGTATCGCTGTCGCTGATGGATTTACATTACATGTTCTCAGCGATCACTGAACAGACTCAGTGATGATTGTTGGAACTGAAAGACAGAAACAATAATATTTCGTATAAGGTAAAAGGGATTATTTTTTCAAATCTCTGAGAGAGAGCATCAACATTATGGATTTTGGGGCTTCATTCTATGCCTCTCACAACACGAACATGATATAGAATTTCAAGGCTGGAAATTTTGGCAAAGTTCGATTAGCATATGATAAAACATTGGACATCAAGGGCATGGGTGACATAGTTATCAAAACTCCTCTTAGTATCGATATGACGTTGAAGAACGTGAGATACATTCCAGATCTCAAAAGAATGTTGATCTCAGTTGGGCACTTGGATGATCAGGGACATCACATATGGTCAATGGAAATTGATAAAAGGCAGTTTGGTTATTACATGTTGTCATAAGAAGGGGACTTTATACATGGTTTAAGTACCAATAGATGGAGTCAACCCAACTATTAATGACATGAGGGGCTCTACATTGTCAACAAAGACATGGGCACATGAGCAAGAAAAGTATGAGGATGCTAGCTTCAAAGGGTAAGATTTCAGGTCTGAAAAATGTGGTAGTTGGTTTCTGTGAGCCTTGTGTTTACAATAAACATAAAATTTTACCTTTGCAAAAGCAGGTATGACATGAAAATCTAAAAATTTGGAGTTGGTTCATACAGATGTCTACGGGTCTACATCAGTTTCATCAGTAGGCGGATCGAATTACTACGTCACCTTCATCGATGATTCCACCAGAAAGGTATGTGTTTATTTTCTGAAAAATAAAGCTGATGTTTTTGATCTTTTAAGAAGTGGAAAACTATTGTTGAAAATGAGACTAACTTGAAAATAAAGTGTTTGAAGTTTGATAATGGAGGTGAATATAGCAGCACGGGATTAGAATGCTTAAAACAGTCTTAAAGAAGCCTCAACAGAATGGTGTTGCTGAAAGAATGAACACAACACTGAACGGAAGGGCAAAGAGTATGAGGATTCATATAGAGTTGCCAAAGATGTTCTTGGCAGAGTCAGTTAGTACAACAACGTATCTCATCAATCGTGGACATTCGGTTCCTATGGGGTTCAAGATTCTAGAAAAAGAATGGTTGGATAAGGAGATACGTCTCATACACTTGAGAATTTTTAGTTGTGCATCTTATGTCAAAGTGAAAGATGTTGATAGAGATAATCTAGATGCAAAGGCAAAGAAGTGCACATTCATTGGATACGGTTCAGACGAGATGGGCTACAGGTTTTGGGATGATCAGAACATAAAGGTCATCATAAGCCGAGATATAACCAATAATGAAAGTTCTATGCACAAGAAACCAGAAACAAACTATTCTGAAAAGAGCGTTAAAAAAACAGTCAATGACGAGAAATCAAGTTGTGTTTGAAGACATGATAAAAAGTAACCTTGCAGGCTCAGATAGAAGAAAGAAAGCCGATTCAAGTGAGGAGATGGGAACTAGTTAGGACTCGGTTTTCAGTGAGGGATCAAAAATCAATGAGAGCTGAATTGATAGCGGAAGCTTAGCTGATAATTGGAGCACAAAAAACAACAATACTGATGAAGTTTTCTCAGAAATTCCATGGTTAAGGAGATCCTCTAGAGAATCCAGACCTACAAAGACATATTCTCCATCTGCAAACTATTTATTGTTGAACGAAGATGTGAGTTAGAACGTCTTTTCAGAAGCCGTAAAATTAAAAAGAATCAGTAAAGTGGGAGCAGACTATGAAAGAAAAATGGGTTCATTACAAAAGAAACATACTTGTTCTTTGGTCAGATTACTGGCAGAAAACAAGGCATTGCAAAACAAATGGTTGTTCATGATCAAAGAAGAACATGATGGCAGCAAAAGGTATAAGGCACGATTGGTATTCAAAGGGTTTCAACAGAAAAGAGGGGTCGATTACAATGAGATCTTCTCTCCAGTTGTGAAGATGACTACAATCCAATTAGTCTCAAGTATAGTAAATGCAGAAGACTTGCATCTAGAGCAGCTAGATGTCAAGAAAATATTCTTACATGGAGATCTTGATGAAGTATTCTACATGGTGCAACCAAAAGGCTTTCAGGTAACTGGAAAGAAAAACATGGTGTGTAAGTTAAAGAAAATCTTGTACGATTTGAAACAACTACCGAGGCAATGGTACTTGAAGTTTCACAACTTTATGAGGAGGAAGGGGTACATGAGATGTCGCATGGACCACTACTATTACTTGAAGAAATTCAAGTCTTCCTATATTATATTGTTGTTATATGTTGATGAAATGTTGATTGCAGGATCATATATGAAAGAAATCAACATATTAAAGAAACAACTATCTCAAGATTCAAGATAAAAGATTTAGGGGCAGTAAAGCAAATTCTTGGGATGAGCATCAAAAGAGATATAGCAGATGGCACTCTAAAGTTATCATAAGAGAAATACATTGCGAAGGTTCTAGAGAAGTTCAATCTAAAGGATGCTAAGGTCAAAAGTACTCCCCTAGGTCAATTCAAGCTTATAAAGGAACAATCACCTCAAACGGATAAAGGCAAGGAAGAGATGGCGAAAGTTCCTTATGCATCTGCAGTTCGTAGCTTGATGTATGAACAAGACCAGACATTACTTATGTAGTGGGAGTTGTTAACAGATTCATGTCAAATCTAGGAAAAGAGTATTGGGAAGCATTCAAGTGGCTTTTACACTACTTGAAGGGCAGATCTAAGTTAGCACTATGTTTCAAAAAGAAAGATATTGTCTTAGATGGCTATGCAAATGTTGACATGGGTGGTTGTTCAGACTCAAGCAAATGGTTATGTGTTCATAGTGGGAGGAACAACTGTTTAGTTGGATCTCTAGATTACAGAGAAATGTTGCTCTCTCAACCGTAGAAGCATAATACATGGCACTTGTAGAAGCAAACAAAGAGCTCATATGGTTGAAGAACTTTCCTTCAGAATTAGGCATGAAACAAAAAGATTGTGTCATATATTGTGATAACCACAGTGCAGTAAACCTCGTGAAGAATCTGGTGTTTCAAAGTAGGACAAAACACATAAAGATGAGGTATCACTTTATCCAAGATTTGGTAAGTGATGGAACGTTGTCGTTAAGAAAGATCCTTGATTCAAAGAATCTTGCAGACATGTTTACTAAGGTGGTGACAACTGATAAGCTGAAGCTTTGTATAGCTTCAACTGGCCTTCTAGATGATTGATGAAGAACACATCGCACATTATAGATGTTAGGGTTGACTGGAGTTATGGAACATGGATGGTACTGGAGCTGATCAGCCTCCAAGTGGGAGATTGTTAAGTTATGGAATCTGATTAATTGGCAGTTAGGCCAAATATTAGAGAAAGGAAACACTCAAGATTGTGGGTTCGGCCCACTTGGGAGTTTAACCTATTTTACTTGTATAAATCCAATCTCATGTAATTGTAAACCCTAAAATCATGTGTGTTCTTTCTCTTTTTCTGTTCTTACTTTATCGTCGCCATGTTCATATGAGTGATCTTAAGCATCGTTTCCCAACACTTCTCAATGTCAAAGAATTGTGTGAGAAAACTTCTATATTATCATAAATCCAATCCTCGTGCAAGATCGATCTAGGCGCTCTCGAAGAATTTTGTTCAACAAATAATATTACATAATTGCTACTAAATTGACCTTCAATCAATAATTCTAAGAGGTTTAGTTGGTAGGGAGTGGCATTTCCGTTGCTTAAGTTAAGTTATCTTTTCCGTAGCAATAGAATTATGTAGGCCATTGTCATTATTTTTCGTTGTGTGAAACAATTATTATATAATATAAGATTCCACACGTGCCCAGATTCTTAGCTTGGTTTAACAGCCAAATTAATAACACAATAAGAAAAAAAAGTAAAGCAGAATAAAAAGAAGATAATGACCACGAATGTGCATATAAATATTTCATGATTTCTAGGCCTCTTAGTAACACAAACAACAGCCAGCTTCTGTATACGGAGTTTTTTCCCTTAATATTTCTTTGAGAATGCGAAAAGGTTGGTGTGGTAGATGCGTAGAAGTGCCATGGTACGAAAACCAGATGAAGGGTGTTTTCAGATCATTTGACACCAACGGAGATGGCAAGCTCAGTCGGAAGGAATTAAAGGTAGGATTGAAGAGCTTTGGCATACGTTTTGCAGGCTTCAGAGCCTGGCGTGCAGTGCGCCATTCCGATGCTAATGGTGATGGTCTGATCTGCGATGAGGAGATAGATGAGCTCGCAAAATATGCTTCCAAATGGGGAATATCAATTACTCCCTAAGAATCCATAAATATCGTGTGTGTGTGTATATATATATATATATATGCATGTAATTGTTTCTTTTTCCATGGCTGGTTTTCCTATGAGGTGATGTTTGAGTATGATTGTGAACCTGCAGTCGCCTTTTCTTATATATGTAGGTTGGACACCCTGTTGAAGACCACTGAACTATCTATGCCAATCTTACTCGTTGATGTGCAACTAATTAAGGAATTCTCATGCAAGTTTTTGTTTTCCAGTTAAAGTTTTCTGGCTTGGCAATAATTGAGCATATGATCAGGATCAACAGTACAACTATTCAATACCTCAGGTGCTTATGGTGACCTTTGCCAACCATAAACTAGCTTTTATGAGTTCCTTTTGAAAATAGATATTTCAAATAGGGTTTGAATAAGGTTAAGGCCCCCCCCCCCCCCCCTTTTTTTTTTTTTTATGCTCCTTTCCAATTAAATTATGAGCATATTCTTTTAGATCAGGTTTAGTTAATTTTTACCAAATATAACTAGCTTCTACCTAACAACAAAGNTAAAGTTTTCTGGCTTGGCAATAATTGAGCATATGATCAGGATCAACAGTACAACTATTCAATACCTCAGGTGCTTATGGTGACCTTTGCCAACCCATTTGGTTAGCCATAAGCTAGCTTTTTGAAAAAAATACCTCAAGTAGCGTTTCAACAAGCTTCAGGGTTTTCCCCCCCTTTTTTTTTTTCCAATTATGCTCCTTTCCAATTAAATTATGAGCATATTCTTTTAGATCAGGTTTAGTTAATTTTTACCAAATATAACTAGCTTCTACCTAACAACAAAGATCTTCTAGCTAACAACTAGTTTATAAACTAACACCCAACTTTTCGGCCAGGGATGAAGGCCAAAAAAATGAACCTTCAAGGAAGGCCATCACACCTAAAACTTGGTTCGTCCGTTGTCAAAGTTGCACGTAAAGAAGACGATTAAACAATGGATTCAGGCATTAATTTTGGTTTCTTAGTGATTTAGTACTTTTAGTTGATCTATACTGCTTATTCTTCTTCAAGGAATTCATTTTCTTTCGCTCCTCGATCAAGAAAAAGCTTTCGTCGATTTTAAGGCTGAAGAGAGCTGAAAATGGAAAATTGGTTATGGAGATTCCTTGCAGTAAGAAATTAATATAGACACAAAAATGGTTTAGTATCATCTTAATTACAACTATATAGGGATGAAGGCCAAAACAATGAATCTTTATTTTGGTAATCATGGTGTCTCAGCTAGTTTCCGTACACCTTGGAATTGAAGATAAAAAGACTCAAACCGACAACCTATGGATAGGAGTCCAAAGTCTAGCCTTTATTTACCGAAAAATGAACCTTTTAAGCCATGCAACACATTGAACATACAAATCAGTCAATGTTACTAGAGTATTTATGGTGTTCAAAGAAACTACATACCAATAAGCAGTCATTGATTCTCATAATATTACACCATCCCAAGAATTCACTTGAAATAGGAAACATATACTCTCTTTATCCCAAAAATAGTATTTAATCATTTGACATAGTTAATTACATGGCTGATTAACAATCAAATATGTATAATTTAATTTAATAAAACAAAAAATGAAAAGGCTTACAAACAAAAATCGGTATCATCACTAGCTTATAGTGATTGGTAAAAAACAAAAAGATAAACTTGAATTATATTTTCAAAGATGCTGTATTTATGTAGATGACTCAAAAGTTCAAACCACTAATTGCATTTGTTTTGAAACGAAATGTAAGTTTAGATGCATTGTTATGCTTCAGATTAAGGAGCCGTTTACCAAACGCTTATCCGGGTAAGCGTTTACCAAGTCAAATTACCTCACCCGAAGAATATGGTACTAACCAAGAATTCTTACTCGGTAAGAACGAGACAAGGACCAAGAGTCTTACCCGGTAAGTGAGAGTCACGACTCTTACCACGGTAAGCGTTTGCCATGTAAATTGTTACATACGATTTCGTTTTGGTGGACTAAAATCTTAACCGTTAAGTAAATAGTAGTGTTAAATTTCACTAAATATCAAATATCTCAAAAATCAAAAGCATAAACTCACACCGACGTACAAAGGCACCCCATCAAGAACTTAATTGGGTTATATTCGTTTCGGAAACTAATTTAATATCTTTATTTTTGGATCAGGGTCCAGTGGAATACCCTTTAAAAAACAAAGCTACACAAAACTAGGAAATAAAGGTTATATAAATGTGCTGATTGAATCAGGAAAAAGAAAACAGGAGGAGAACCTTTATTAACCATGGATTGGTTTTAATCCACACTTTATGCATAATAAAATCGGTTACATTTTTCCGAACCAAATTCATGATTTATAGGAGCAATTATATATAATTTGAGGCATCTATCTTTTGAGATCCAATACTTGATAATGTTCTTAAAATTTGGGTTCTTATAAGACTTCAAATAGAAACAACAAATATGTTGGAAATATATATATATATATATATATATATATATATGAACAATAGCAATGAAAATGTATAACTATATGGATGTCAAATTCAATAGAATAAAATGCCCGTTTTTTGTATAACTTCTTTGACTCTAACTTTTATTATATTTCGCATATTTTTTTATTATAAATGGGGGTTGGGGTAGCTTTAAAAAATAAAGTTTTAACCTCCCTTTTAATCACATCTCTTGGATCAAATCCATCTAAGGGTTGAAATATGTTCCCAAATATCCAATATTTTTGTTGTTTTCAGTTGAATCTATATGTAAGAATGCATGTATATATGCATGTACATATATATGATGTGTGATAGAGACCGTATCAATGTGTGTATGTATGCATATGATCTTGAAGAATTGATAGTAGCTAGATTATGTAAGAAGAAATGTTGATGTTTTGGGCATTATAGATTTCGGAAATCTATGGGCTTTTTCTGTTCATATTTTAAAATGATTTCAATCAAACCTCATTCTTATTTGTCATTTATTTTGAAGTGACTGTTTTTTTCCTACAAATAATACATAATGGTGTTTAACGAGACATTCTTGGCTTCTCAGCATACTTTTCCTTGCTATTATCGTCTTCAATATGCCAATAACACTGCCCCGTTCCAGCATAACCTGAGCAACCCTTGTCCACCCTTAAAGAATCTACAAGATAAGTGAACAAGTGCAAGGAAACCTTAAAGGTGTGTTTGATAGAATGGAGGAAAGAAAAGTCGAGACAGAGAATTCGAATCAATTCTTACTTTTGTTGAACGTTAGGAAAGGAAACAATTTCATTCTTCCTCTACTTCTAAACCTTACGTTTAGATAATATATATAGGGTTCGTTTGTTTTATTAGTATCTGTTTCATATCTATTTTTCCTAAATCAGAGATAAAAGGAAGATGTGGGAAGGAAAAAGATCAAACCATTTAGCGGGTGGAATTGTTTTGAAAAATGGGGATGAATCAAAATTAGAGAAACAGAGTGAAGGTGAAAAACGTCTTGCACCTTCCACCAAAGAAATCAAACTCTTTGCCATGGGGCGTAAAAAATGTGTTCTTTGCTAGAATGTTCTTTTAGAAAAAAAAATTACCAAAATAACCCTAAAATACATTTCTTTAAAAAAGACCATCCAATCCTCCTTCCTCCTCTTTCAGGGTGTAAAGGCCCACCAAAATACCAAAAACAAATACTTAAAAAGCTCACTACAAAAATGTGGGCTATCAGCGATGGAAAGATCCGTCTCTAATCCGTCGCTAAAAGTAGGATCAGTCGTTGATAGTTCGTGGGTCAAAAACTCGTAGGTAATGCTATATATCAATGATGGAGCAACGACGGAATTTAGCAATGGATTAGCAACAAGTATGTTTTAGCGATGGATTAGCAAGAGAGGGTTATCAGCGAGGGAAATTTATTAGCGACGGATTAACGAAAGAAACATTTAGCGAGGGAACTATTTAGCGATGGGTTAGCGAGGGATCTTGATTGCCTCATAAACGTAGCAAAATGTTTCGATAATGCAATCTTCTTGGCTAACTGGGTAGCGCATCTGGCTGTTGTGCCTCCAGATCTACCCTACTCTTTTTGTTCATCCTCCATCTCGGCCTCCCTTTTCTTCTGTTCGGCCTCCGTATTGGCCCAATAGCATTACTCCTACACCCGTGCGTCCTCCTCTACCCTTGCCAATTTCTCTCTGAACTCCAATACCTGTAAATATTCAATATTTGACAAAAATCAGTAATTTGTTCGCAATGAAAAGTAATGACAAAGTAAATAACAATATAATCAACATACTTTCGCGGTTGATCTAGTATCGTATGATCTCCTACCACTAATGCTACATCGAACGGTCATAACATAAGAGAGATCCTAGGAGGTCCTCCGACACTCTGCTCCCTAAGAGATGCCTCATCAGGGGGAGGATGTCCGCACTAGATTGCGATTCATCCGTAAGTGATAGAAATCACTCCTATGGTTTACCAAAACAAAAACAGTTAAGCTTATATATATAGAAATTTCAGCAGCATAACGGTTGTAAATCAAACATATTCAATGCTTGTTTTTAACAATTAAAGCATTCTAATTACCAGTGGTAGTCACATTCTCAACCAACCTATCTATTTAGCCTAATGGTAGCCTAAACTAATAGCATCAATGTGTTTATTAAAATATATTATTTTATACCTACCAAATGTATCTATAAGACAAAGTAATGGTTTTAGAAAACTTACATGAAACCTAGCCACTTTGGGGTAACTGAACTGAGGTGGACTAGTAGGCGGGGCGGACGAACATGGAGTGAATTTCCGGTTCGTTCAGTGGGTACGCTCAAACACCTCAGTAGCAGTCGGCTTGCGACCCATTATCTATGCCTACATTTGACAATGAAGTTAATTTGTTAGTAAACATAGAGAACTAATTACATATTCAAAAAAATATATATACTCACCCTCTTGTCTCTGTTGTTGTTTAGTACTGATCAATCCTCTGGTGTGTCTATATAACAGCCCCTCAAACTTGGTGTTATGATTGGCCTTATTGACCATGGATTTCCTTTTCCAAGGCCCGGTATCCTAAACCTATTAAAAACATAGCATATATGTAAGTTGGTACAAAGCACATGACAATTTAGAAAGCTCGTGATAAAGATAAATACCTGGTCACTCATCTGGATCCAAAACCTCTTTGGGATTCATATAGGACAGAGTAATATAATCTATGAGAAGTCCTTACGATCCTACTGTTAAGTACTAGGATTGGCCTATGCCATGGCCCAGTCACGTGTTGCCCTCATCTAATCTGAGTACCTATTGTGAATGGCTTTGTCCATAAATCACGAACTATGTCATCCAGCTCTGGTTCCCACTTGAACTTAGCCTTCATACACAATATGTGTATTAAGGTAGATAACCTAATATTATAAATATATTAAAAGGGTACACCAACCCGAAAGCACTGGAACATCAAGTTATGTCATTGACCAACAAAAGAAGACCTAAATACAATTATCATCTCCCAGATAACATGGACATCTCTAAACCTACATAATTAAAATATATACAACACAAAATGCATTCATATCATTTTCATTATGTAATGCAAAGTCTTATACCACATCTACTTACTCGTTGTTTAACAAAGAAAGATTTGGACGATTGGTCAGACGATTGGGTGTCAGCATTGAATGGTTGGGGCCTATCCTCAACCCCAAACCATTTGAAGGTGGGGCCTCCATATCGTGCTCATCGATATCCCGGAAGCCGATGGTTTGGGTGACACCATCTGTGAACTCCTCCATGTTATCAACATGTGGGTCAACCCAAAATCATGCTTATAAAATAGCATGCAATGGTTTTTGCAATCATCGATCTTTTGTTTTGGTAGAGCAAGATTTTTAAACTCTTTCTTTGTCTCATAGAAGTTACAGACTAGTTTATCACTTTTGGGTAGCATTCGCTTAAAAATGGGAAGCACTCGGTTATATGTCGTCTCGGGTACATTACATTATGGCTTCCAATGCAACAAACTCGTCATAACTCCTAATTTCTAAAAGGTTTGACACCCATCCCATAAAGGTTTGTCAACAGCTTGTAACATGTTATAAAATCCTTGGACAGAAGGATTAGGTGTTTTCTCTTCCCATGTCATATCATCGTGTCATGTGATCGTTCATCATTTGGAAATAGTCTTCATTATAATCCAAAAATAGGATTAGAAGATTGAACCATGTCTTAATGAGATGCATGGCAATAGGTTTCACCATGTCTCCACCAAATGGTATAATCAGGAATGAGACCATATTGCATCAAGTACAGTTTCACGTCTTCCTTTTCTCTATAGGCTTTGTTTTGACACTTGGAGCAAGGGCGTCTGATTTGAAACACTATCCTATCGTGTGTAGTTTCCCTTTTAACATAATCTTCATTGGCAATATTAAAAATAACCTTCCAAGTGTCTGATAGAGGCCCTACTAAGGCTTCCTGATCGTCATTCAATTTATACATCCATTCTCTATTTGTCGACATATTCAATAACTACAACAAAAAAGTAGTAATTAGCCGAAATAATCAAGGTGGAAGTGTTGTAGACCAATTTGAGTGACTTGAAAAACCTACATGTAATGGGTTGACTACTTAAAAGTCAAATCGTAGGGTTAGAGGAGTTCTGGATGACTTTAAAACTCTAAATGTACTGGTTTAACTATTTGAAAGTCAAATCGTAGGTGTGAATGAAGTTTGAGGTCTTTTGAACGCGTTGTAATTCCTACGTGTAATTGTTTGACTACTTGAAAGTCAAACTGTAGGTTTAGAGGAGTTTTGAATGACTTTAAAACTCTAAGTGTATTGGTTGGACTACTTGAAAGTTAAATCGTAGGTGTGAATGAAGTTGGAAGTTTTTTGAACAAGTTGAAAAGCCTATGTATAATGGTTGGACTACTTGAAAGTCAAACCATAGGTTTAGAGGAGTTTTGGATGACTTTAAAACTCTAAGTGTATTGGTTTGACAATTTGAAAGTCAAACCATATGTTTGAATGAAGTTAGAGGTCTTTTGAATGACTTGAACATGTAATGGTTTGACTACTTGAAAGTTAAGCCATAGGTGTGAATGAAGTTGGAGGTCTTCTGAATGAGTTTAAAAGCCTACATGTAATGGTTTGAATATTTGAAAGTCAAGTTGTAGGTTTAGAGGAGATTTGGATTACTTTAAAACTCGTTGCATATAATGGTTTGATTACTTGAAGGTCAAACCATAGTGTGAATTAGGTTGGAAGTCTTTTGAACGAGTTGAGAAGCCTATGTGTGATGGTTTGATTATTTTAAAACTCAAACCATAGGTTTAAATCAAATAGAGGTGTTTTGAAATGAAATGAATGAGTTTAAAATACAAAGTATGTTTTTAAAACCTTGGCAACATAATGACTATAAAATGAATATTTCCTAATCAGATCAAGCCTATTGTTTGTCCATCAATTGGCAACTCAACTACAAATAAATATAATCAAGCCTAATGTTTGCCCAACAATTGACAATCCAACTAACTAACAAAGTAGAAATTTCTAGTAATAGCAATAAACATAACCAAAGTATATGTAAAATTTAACAAACAAACAAAGAACAAAATTTAACTAACTTTTATGATTTAAAGAACAAACAAAGTTTTACGATATAACAAGTTTCTAAAGAACAACTTCTAAAACACAAACATATAAACTTTTATGATTTGTTTAACCACAAAAGTATATGTAAAATTTAACAAACATATATAGAGCAAAATTTAATAAACTTATATAGAGTAAAATTTCACATTTTTTCAACATAACCCTAATGTTTGCCCAACAATTGGCAACATAAATTAACAATATTTAAAACAAAACCTAATATTGACAAACATTTATATACATAAACACACT
Organism: Cynara cardunculus var. scolymus; assembly: GCF_001531365.2. Lineage (NCBI taxonomy): Eukaryota > Viridiplantae > Streptophyta > Magnoliopsida > Asterales > Asteraceae > Cynara > Cynara cardunculus. The sequence continues at coordinate 26,943,226 of NC_037530.1, forward strand.
TATATACATACAAAAAAACATGTATATACATACAAATACACACACACACATATATATATATACACACATACATACACAAAACACATATGTACACATAAATACCCTTGAGATTTGCAAGGGTTAGAGGTTGGGAATGAAACCGGTTCACAAGGTTGGTGGTTGTGGCCGAAGAACAGCAGCGATGGTGAGTAGTGGTGGTGGGCCGCCCGCAGTGGTGGTGGTACTGACAGTCGTGGGAGCAAGGCTGATGGTCACCAACAGTTGTGGGAACAGAGGTAGTGATTGCGGCAGGTGGGAGGTGGTGGTGGTGGCCGCTGACAGATGGCAGGTGGTGGTGGTCGCGGGTTCTCAGCAGGCATGTTTCTCTCGTTCTCCTCCTCGCTCTCATTCTCTCTCTCTCTCTTCAAAATAACCGAACATGGCATATGGGACTAGGCTTGTTAGCCGACCTTTACCAGGTTAAAAAAAAGGACGAATTTCCAAGGGGAATTTCCGTCGCTAAATTTAAAATTTTAAAAATTAATTTTATTTATTTATTAAATTACTTTTTTAATTAATATAATTATATATCTGATTAATTATTAATTTATTTATTATTTATCAATATATTAAAAAATTAATTAATAAAATAAAAAACGGACTAAAACCCAATAAAACCGAATAAATCTCATTAAAACCAATAAAACGGATTAAACCTCAATATAACCTATTAAAACCAAATAAAACTGAATAAAGCCCCAATAAAACCGAATAAAATTCAATTAAACGGATTAAGGCCCAATAAAACAGAAGAATGCCCAATAAAACCAAACAATGCCCAATGAAATGGATTGAGATCCAATAAAATCGAATAAAGCCCAATAAAAATGAATAAAGTCTAATAAAACCGAATAAAATTCATTAAAACCCTATAAAAACCAAATAAAATCCAATAAAACGGATTAAACCTAATATAATTCAATAAAACCGAATGAGGCCCATTAAGCTCCAATAAAATAGATTAAGGCCCAATAAAACCGAATAAAGTGTGTTAAAGCCCCAATGAAACTCTTTATGGCCGATAAAAACGAATAAAACTCCATAAAGTTGAATAAAGCCCAATGAAACCCTTTATAGCTGAATAAAACTCAATAGATCCATAACAGTCAGCTAAGATTCATTAAAGCCTAATATAACACATTAAAACCCAACAAAACCGAATAAAGCCCAATAGAACATATTAAAGCCCAATAAAACCCATTAAGACCCAATTGATCCATTGAAGTCCACTAAGACTATGTATGTGATGTCTATTAGGCTCGATATGACTACTAAGACTCTTTATGACTAATCAAGGCCAATAACAACAATGGTGACTTGCTATCTATTTGTATATAAGTGGCTACCAAACAACACAAAAATACACATAATTATCAATATATGCATTCACATATACACATGTATACATACATACATATATATATATATATATATATATATATATATACACAACACATATTGTAAAACCCAAATTTTAAATATAAATAATTTTGTATGAGCCTTTAAATATTTTTTTTTATTAAATTTATTTGAATTGTTAAAATATTTATGTAATTAATTAAAATAAATAATTGTCAAAATCTTAAATAAAAATAATAATGAAAAGAAACGCAAAAGGGAAAATAAAATAAAATTGGTTTTTTTATTTTATTCGACCAAAAATGAAAATTATCACGTCAGAAGGGGTCCGATTATAAATGTCAGAAAGTTCAGGAGAGCGAATGTCATATTTTTCAAAGACGAGGGACTTGTTTTGCCAAAAGTACATGTCTATTTGTAAAAAACTACCTCACAGCCTAAAACTCATGATTTGGCCGATTTCTTCAACTAATAAGCCAAAATTGTTCGCATATAAATTGTAGAAAACTGGCTTAGGATCATTTTCATTCAAATACCTAGTAAATTCATTGAGTTTTGGGAGAGAAATCAGAGTTTGAAGTTCGGAATCAAAAATTTCGGTTTTTCACCAATTTTTGGGTCAGATTCTTAACCAAATCTCTTGATTTTTATGTCTATGACTTTGGTTTAAATACTCTATCAAATCTCAGTAGCCCCATGTCTCATATTCATGTTTACATAGTTCGATTTTTATGTTTTGAAGTTATTGAGTTTTAGTTTTAAAAACAAAGCTTTAAATCAGGTCGGGTCGAGGTCGGGTCGGGTCGAGGATCTGACCCGCATCTGTTTACCCAATAAAAATCGATGGTGATGAATGTAAGATTCGGACCCTTGACCTGAACCATCTAAAGCAAAAGCACTAATCATTTGATCTAGCTAGGTTGTTACTTGTGTTTTTTTTCATCAGTAATTTATTTATTAAGTTCTTTTGTCTACTTTTTTTAAATCTAATGGATCGGGGGGGAACACAAACTCTCCAACCGTAGGGTCCAAACCTAATATATTATATATTTCAAAGGTACCAAAAATACATTGTCCAAAGTTATAACATAGTAAAACTCTAAAACTAGACGTTAAATATAAACATGTCAAACATCGCTAATCAAAATGGAATCCGTCGATCTTTCGCGACCTTGAAGTCTTCCACAATTTCTTCCAAACTAATCTTTTCAGCTACTTCCCTTTTGATAAACAAAAGTAACGAGTCATTTAGATACTCATCATCCATTTTATTTTGTATTCTTGTTTTCACAATATTCATTGCTGAAAATGATCTCTCGATTGTCGTGGTAGAAACTGGGAGAGTAAGTAATAGACTTATTAATCGATAAATAAGATCAAAAGTGGTTTCTATTATAGTCCTTACCAACTATTGACCCAATTCTACAATAGATGTCAATTGCTTATAATCTATATGTTGAACGATATCAATAGCATAATGTTGAAGTTGCATTTTCAGAATTGTTTTCTCATGATCACTGAAATCTTCAGGATAAAACTTCTCTACTAGTTGTCGTACATCAAGACTTCTAAAAGTCTCATACGCATTTTTAGGTTCTAGAATTGAAGCAAGACAAAGCATCTCCATGGAACCATCACTGAAACGATGATGTAATTCCATTAATTGACAATTATGTGCTTCATAAAAGATATCCACTCGGTAATGATGCTTAAGTGTATGATCACTATGCTCATTACGAGCTCGATTCCCTCTGCTAAAGTAGGAAGAAGACAAGTCAGGAATATCTATGCTACATACCTGACAAGAAAACAAGTCGAGAAGAAGACAAGTTAGGAAGATTTACTTGATAACGATGTTCGAGTGTATGATCATTATGTTATGTACCTGAAAAAATGACTTAAAAAGGCAAAGCAAAGCATCCCAGCTTTCATCCTTCATTATTTGCAATAATAATTTGGTAGATGCAACTAACCTCAATGAGTTAAAAATATCTTGATCTTTCCTTTGTAAAGCTTGACAAAGTAAATCAGTGATCTCCATTATTTCTCTTTCGAGATGCAAGACAAATATGAACTCAAATGTCGTCATAGCCTCATATGCCGAATCTGCATCTCCTTTGATTGGCCCAGTTCCTTCCTCAAAAAATTTAAGCAAAACCTCACAAGTTGGACTGAACATCTTGATTAGGCTAGAAACCGATCTGAGATGAGAACTCCATCTAGTATCTCCAGCTCGTTGTAATGTACCAATTTGATTAAAACCTCTGCCGGTCTCCAATTCATCAACAGAAATCAAGTATGCAATTTGCTCGACTTGTGCATCTCGTAGTTGGTTGGTGCGTTTGGAGGAAGCACTAACAACATTGACAATAAAAGACAACGTTGTAAAAAACTTGCGTAGTGCTACAACTCCTTGAGAGGCAGCCATTAATGCCAATTGCAACCGATGARCAAGACAGTGAACATAATATGCATATTTACAATATTCTAAAATCAAGGCTTGCAAACCTTTGAACTGACCTCGCATATTGCTTTGCACCATCATACCCTTGTCCACGAATAGACTTGACATCAAGGTTGTAATGTGACAACAGATAATAGATTTTGTCCTTAAACGTTTGTGTTGTAGTGTCACGTACATGAACAAGTCCAAAAAAAGGCACTATAATGAAGCCCTCTTTATTGACAAATCTCAAAACAAGAGACATTTGCTCCTTATGAGACTCATCTTGTGCTTCGTCAACAAGTAAACAAAACCTTCGACAACCAATCTCCTCACAAATCAATTGTCTCACCTTATTTGATATAAGATTCAAAATTTTCTTTCGAATAAGCGATGATGTATATGATGCATATATGGGAGGATGACAAAATAACTCTTTAAGCTCGGTGCTAAACTCACTAAGTGCCTCCAATATATCAAGAAAATTCCCTCTGTTAATGGAATCTGACTTTTCGTTGTGGCCTCTAAATGCAACTGCTTGAAAGGCACACCAACTGACGCAATAAATAGAAGTCGTCAATCTCAATCTGTTTTTCTCACGATCGTCAGTTGTGAACTTACTCAAATACATGTCGTATATCATGTGCCTCATTAAATAAATGATCCCATCCCTTTTGTGCAACATTGTATAAAGATGTACATTCGGTTCTCATATGCATCAAGAAGCCACATTTTTTCCCACCCACCTTTTTCCAATTTCGAAACCCATATATGGTAAATGCTTGTTGACCGTAGTATCCGAGCCCAAATGGCTTGTTAAATTAAAAACAAGGGAAACAAAATGTTGCATCCAAGGTCTTTGAATATTCAATCCAGGGATGTAACTTATACCAAGAAGCTTGAAAGCTACGTTTATGAGTTTCTGGTCCAGATTTCGGAAACATAGAAAGTCTAGGTTGAAGAGGACCAAGATTCATCTAAGCTCATCGAATTGTATCTTGTTGATTGATAAGATAGTCATAAACTTGATGACGCAAAGCAGGGTCTCGTTCTAGTGTACCCAGATCAATATCATTACTTTCTATTTGAGCTTTTTTGCGAAGGTTTTCAATAGGCAAAATACTAGATGCAGGGGTATTATCTACATTTGTTGTTTCTTCGGGATCTTGAGAAGAAGAACTAGCATGCTTTCTTTTAAAAACCACATGAATGGTAGATTGAGTTTTCATCTTCATCTACATGTGGAACATATTTAACAGTTTTAATTTTAATACTTGCAGTAGGTAGCAAAAATGGTATGGATTTTGGGGTTTTGTCCTAAATTTGAAGTCCACAAAGTTTGGACAGCAGGACACGTAATATAAACAAGAATTGTAGGGTTTTGTCCTTAAAAGATTGAATGGAGACATCACAGAGATCATACCATAAGCCACTGTCCACAATTACCCTTGAAGAACACATAAAGATGTATGTATTAATGTATAAAGGCTCAAGTAATAAAATGCAGTCCACTCATTTAAAACACATAAACCCTTGAATTTGAAGATCACATAAACAGTTTAAAACTCATCAAATCAAGGCTCAAGTAATAAAATTTTAAACCCAATCTATCAAAATATCAAACAAATTTAGACCTAAATCACCTAATCATAAATCATTAAGCAAACAAATTTAGACAATTAGAATTTATATACATACAGTATATGGTTGTGTCACAAGTTAAAGAATAAAGATGCAGTTGCACAGGTTAAAGAATAAAGATGTTGCAGCAGTTCAGCAATTGCTATGGAGAATCGGAGAGAATAGAAGGACTTACCATCGATCGGTCGACGTCGAGAGCACTGCCAGAGGACTGGATCAAACCGTTGGTGCCCCGCCGGTCTGTCGTTGGAGCCTGGAGGACTGCTACTGGATGGCTGGAGAACTTATTGTCGATGTCGTCGCGTCGAGAGCACTGCCACTGCCACTGGAGCTGGAGGACTGGATCAAGTGGAGGGGCCGCCAAATTTTGTTTATACTTAAAAGCCTTTGGACCGATCAATATACTCCTATTTAGTACAAAAAGCATAGGGGCCAAGGCCCCTAAAGGCCCAACAGGTCCCTAGCCCCTGCTAATGGAGGAGTTATGAGAGGTTTAAACCTCATATCTATGGCTTATAAGATGCTTTTGCATATGAGTCTAAGAGTTCTTTTGTTATTTAAACATATAAGATTTTTATTTATCTTGTTATTAGACATTTAAGTTTTAACAATTTAAGTATAGTCTTGAGAGTTCAGAAAACATGATTTCGACCATACTAACATTCTAGAGATTTCATTAAGTTTTCATGGGAATTATAAAATGAATATTTTACCCAATTTCAGTTATTTCTCTTTATAAAATTATCAAAATAACCCTATATTTGGAAATCGGTATTTTAGCAATAATTTATGTATTTGTTGTATAAAATTACCGAAATGATCCAATATCTTGGGAAATGGTATCTAAGTTTTTGTTTTGAATATAATCCTAATGAAATTACCAAAATAACCCTATAATTTGGAAATTGGTATTTTAGCGATACTTTACGTATTTGTTTTATAAATTACCGAAATGACCCTATGTCTTGGGATTGGTATCTAAGTTTTTGTTTTGAATATAATACTTATGAAATTACCAAAATAACCCTACAATTTGGAAATCGGTATTTTAGCGATACTTTACGTATTGGCTTTATAAATTACCGAAATGACCCTATGTCTTGGGAATTGGTATCTAAGTTTTTGTTTTGAATATAATCCTTATGAAATTACCAAAAATGACCCTACAATTTGGAAATTAGTGTTTTAGCAATACTTTACGTATTTGCTTTATAAATTACCGAAATGACTCTATGTCTTGGGAATTGGTATCTAATTTTTATTTTGAATATAATCCTTATAAAATCACCAAAATGACCCTACAATTTGAAAATCGGTATTTTAGCGATACTTTACATATTTGCATTATAAATTACCGAAATGACCCTATCTCTAAGGAATTTGTATTTAAGCTTTATTTTGATTATTATATTTATGAAATAACCAAAATGACCTCACAATTATGGGATCGGTATTTTAGCAATACTTTAAGTATTTGCGTTATGAAATTACCAAAATGCCCCTACGCTTTGATATTGGACTTTTTAAGCACAATTTAAATATTCAACTTCTGAAAGATACCAAGAATGTTCTAAATTAGGGAATTGGTTAAAGCTATAACTTTGGTATTCGGCTTCTTAAGATTTACCGAAAAGCCCTTAGACTTGAAAAAATGGTATTTTAAACATTATTTTGAGTATTTAATTATGTTGAACTTTAAAGATATGGCATGATCATTATTTATATATGTGTGACATGTTGTCACTATTATGCACTTGTAAATTTTAAAAGAGACTTTTTGGGCATAAAACATTATATACGTTGCAAACTATTAGTTATTTTGTTAAAATACTTATTGTTCAAGAAAATGTGAAGTGTATTACACATCTTTATAAAATATAAGAGCGACAATTAATATTATAACGACGTCATATTATTAATAATATTTCCAGAAAATATTTGAACGAAATATGAGATATGATGGTATCGGGGGTTGATCAATAAAAAATGTTAATATTAGTCGTGCTAAGATTCTTGGAGAATAATGATCAATTTAGTTACGATCATCTAAGTTGCTTAGGAATGGTATGAATTATCATGTAGATTGCGATTTTCGAGAAAAACAACCTTTCGAATGCTAACGATTCAAGGTGAGTACATTATGCAATTTTTATGTAATATATACATGATTATTACAAAGTACTTTATCCATGATATTTGCATGATATGTTTATATGAATATGATGATAACTTGATTGTATTGATTTACGTGATATTCAAGTATATGTGTGATATGAAAGATGATGTTGATGAGAAAGATGATGATGACTTGATATTATTAATATGTTATTCAAGTATGTGTATAATGTGAAAGATGACGATGATGCATATGTGATTTATGTGTCACTTGCATGAGATGTATGTTGCATGTCACGATGAGATTTGCTTTAATGAGTGAGTATTGCTAATAAATGATATGCAACTAGTATGATTCGGCAAGATTCTTTCACCGTACGGGGTGGGTTGGATATGAAAAGAGGGCTTGCAATTCTGAGGTCTTGGAGTCCTCGTCCATAGAATACGCCACATATGCAAAGAAATGTGACGAGCCAAGGCCTCACTTGCAAGATAATAACTAAAATACATTAAAACATTGTTTATATGTGCATGTGAACATGAAATCATATTATATTCACTAAACTTTTAGCTTATACTATACATGTATATATCTCATGTGCCAATTGTCATTAGACGAGTTGAATGAAGAAAGATGGGACTATGTTTTGAATCACACTCGATTAGATATTTTAATTAGCATTGATTACGTTAAAGTATTTTATGCTTCCGTAATTATGTAATGAATTATGTTAAATACATTATGTAAGTTCAAAATTTTTAAGTTCGCATTTTGTTCATGGCATAAGTTATTAAGAATGACGTCATGGCACTCAAAAGAAAAAAAATGGAGCGTGACACATATAAACATACATGTTTATATACATATATAGGAAAAACATATACACATCATATGCGGTTACCAAATAAGAGACACACACACATTATCTATACATTCAAATTTACACATGCATATAAACATATATACAACATATATACATGTACCTGCAACAATATATACATAGATTCAATCAAGGTTCCCAACCAACACACAAACACATCATGCATACATATGTATAACATACACATACACATTTGCACATATAACACATACAAATGAAAAAATAAGAAAAATAGGCTAATTCCTCACCAATCTCTTGCTAATTAGGGTCGGATTAGCGAGGGATAGGCTAGAATGTGTTTAGCGACAAAATGTGATTGTGGTATTTTCATCACTAATCAGCAACGACAGGACACAAACCCAATTTGTTGCTACCCCTTACTAAATATCAAAGCATTAGCAAAGGATGGGGTTTCTCGCCTATCTGTCGCTAATCCTCCACTAATTAGCGACGAATTAGTTCCATCACTAAAAACCGTTGTTAATACTCAATTTTCTAGCAGTGGATGTGTGTGATTTGACATAACGACTTGATGATGCGAAGAATCTCAAAAAGCCGTCGTCGGTGTTGCTCGATTACACTCCCGATGAGGAGGGTCGCACTCCTCGGCGCGTAAGGACCTACCCGAGCACCCCCCCCCCACGTGATCTGAATTCCTTGTGATGAAGATTTATACGTTAACTTAAAACGATTTTGAAAATCTGGTAAGTTTAATTTTCTCGCTAAATAATTGATCAAATAGGAAAATGTCAAGTGTGTTGGCAACAACGCGATCCCTTTTTGAGTTTCTTGAATATAATCAACTACCCCGTTAACTAACTGCCACGAGCCTCCACAAAAAACACGTACCATAACTTCTCAGTGGGCGTTAAGATTGATTCTTGAGTAGAAGATCATTTTTTTCTATGTAAAAATCGGAGTATAATATATTAGTTATGGCAAATGAAAATCATATATATGTGTGTGTAAAGGGTTTGAAGTAAAAAAAATTCAAAATAAGAGTCAATGTAGTGTATTGGGTAGGGAAGAAAAAATGTTGGAAATGAAAAAAGGAATTCAATTCACGTGGGGGGCGGGATAGCCCTTATGCGTAGAGGCAAGCAACCCTTCCTGTCGGGCGCGTAACCAGCTGATATCAGCCGCAAGTTTTTCAGATCTGTCTCATCATCAAGTCTTTTCGTCAAATAAGACGCAACTTTTTCAGTTTTTTTTTATTTTGGTGAGCCTTTACGCCCTAGAAGGAGAGAAAGGAGGATTGGGTGATCTTTTTTGAAGAAAATGTATTTTAGGGTTATTTTTGTGAATTTTTTTTCTAAAAGGCCTTTTTGATCAAGAACCTAGTAAAAAGGGATTCTATCAACTTTTTCTGACATGCGTCTATGTAAATTGAAAGAGTATTACAAAGCCTCATTTGTGTCCTATAATTTGTCAAAACAACAAGCTTTAGTACGAATAAATATACAGACATATCGATTGTGAATCATTCAAATAGTAAAAGTGATTCCATTTCTCGGGTTCATTCAATTTATGTTCGCTTTCGTCCTTATACCTGAATTTATTCCAGGTGATCATTTCCCCCTATTCGTGATATATGTAACAACCGAAATTTTTAGCCATCACAAAAAATATTATTTAAAATATTATAAATAAGATGTGTGTGTGGGTGTCCATATATATATATAGAGAGAGAGGGGGGGAGTCAAGTTCATACGAAATCATTGACTAAATAACAGAAAAAGAAAACGGTCGATCACTGTGATCCACGCAACCTAAGGTCGCAGGAAAGTCACCTGCACACCCTTTGTTGACCGTTAATTTAAAATCACATGTAATTTTGTACGTGATTTTGTTGTTTTTGTATTCTCTTTTAGTTACTATTCTCATTTGAACCATTCCCTATATATATATATAGAGAGAGAGGGGGGGAATAGCACTTTCACCGGCAGATTTTTCGGCTAGAAAATCATCGACTCTGATGGGACAAAGTCAACTTTTTGTTGACTTCCGCTACTAATCCACCACAAATTATGCATCACTAATACTTTGAAAAAATAAAATACATTTGGATTTATTTTTTCGGCAGATTTGTGGCATTAATTTTTTTAATTATATTGAAAATAATTCGTTATAACTTCGCCATAAAATTGTGTAATTTTAAAAAGGGTGAATTATGGATTTGGTCTATGTGGTTTAACGATATTAAGGGTGCGTTTGGTGCGCGGACAGGACAGGACAGGTGTTCAGTGTTTGGTAAGACATAACAGGACAGGACAGGACAGGTTAAAATGACCAATTTACCCCCAGTAACCTGTTTAGTGTTTTTTTCTCTAAATAATCAATATAATAAACGCTTACAAATACTATTTAAAAATATCAAAAAATTTCCAAAATCAATCGTAATTAAAAAMTCACATTAACAAATCAAAAGATTTAAACATCATATTCACAAACAAAAGATCAAATGTTTACAATTGTGTACCAAAAGACTTCAACACAAAATATCAAATGTTCACAATTGTGTACCAAAAGACCTAAASACAAAAGATCATATGTTTAGCAACCAACATCACATGTTTAACTTTTTTAAGATAGTAGCCACAAATTTTGGCTTCAAAGTAGCGTTCATGCTATTCCATAGGCGTAGTTGAATCGGGTTATCGGCAAAGTACATGGTTTATCGGACTCAGGTACAGTCACTTCAATGTATGTTCCATCTATTGCTCCTAGACAACCCTATAAAGAAAATTGACCAAAAGTTTTAGCTAAATGGTAAGAAATTYGTATCACATGTAATGAGAGAAGCTAACAAGGATTACCTTAAACCACTTCCATCTTCTGTCGGTACAATCATCCTCTACCGGAGTTGGTTTGCTAAACAAAATGTCTTGCAATCGCAACAAAGCACTTAAAACTCGATGAACATACCTACTAATTGTTTCCCCCGACCTATAAAAGTTAGCAGGATGTCCAAGGGGGGTGTTTGGAAAAAGACATTTGTTTGGTATTACTTACATAAAAGTCAAACACATGGTGCTGCAAATATCCCTCTTCAAATATCCCTCTTCATCTCTGTGGTCTATTACTTACTCGATTGATTATGGAACCCTAGAATCAAAACCCACAGAAATTAAATAAGGCAAATATGGAGGCGATGTACCCACTAATCCACACTAGTATAATAATACTATAAATTACTCAATAATATGGGCGGAGTTACTTAATCATCATCAAAACCAGATAATGTGTTGGAGAGAAGAGAAGAGATGGAGGCGATGGAGAGAAGAGACACGATCGATTGCGTACCTGGGTATGGAGAGAAGAGACGCGATGGAGGCGATGGAGAGAAGAGACACGATCNAGGCGATGGAGAGAAGAGACACGATCGATTGCGTACCTGGGTATGGAGAGAAGAGACGCGATGGAGGCGATGGAGAGAAGAGACACGATCGATTGAAACTCGCCGTCGATTGGAAGTCGCCGGCCGTCGACAATAGGAATCGCGAGAGGATGGAGCGATGAACTTTGGTTACGTTCTTCTCAGCCGGGTGGGAAAAAGGGTAATGAGGGAAATAGGGTTGTGTTCCACTTAGTTCCAGGGGGGTAGGATGGAACACCCGTGTCCAAGGCTTATCCAAGTTAGTTCCACTTAGTCCAATATTAGGCCACACCAAACACAGGACAAATGTGTTCTGTCCTGTCCTGTCCCACCCTGTCCAGCGTACCAAACGCACCCTAAAGAATGTCGTCTTTAAACTCAAAAAATGATAAAGATGGTCGTGGAGGTTCTCAATTTCTCATGACTAGAGTCACTCCACCTATTTCACTCTTGTTAAATCCATACATGCATATCACATAAAGGGTGTATGTATCTTTTTCTTTGTTTCCCTCACAAATCAACTACCATGAGTTACAAATTAAAACTCATTTCCACACATGAAGTCCCTAAAATATCAGACTCTCATCATTGAAGAACCTTCTTCATGGTGTAAAAGCTTGTCGTCATCTTTGATTCTTCATCTTCTAAGATTCTAATATGTGATACTCAAGCATTTACAAAAATCAATCGCTTCTTTTGTTCATTGCTAAGATAGGTCACACATCGTGGCACGTTTGAAATTCCTTTGAAGATATTTGAGAAATTCATATTCTTGATGTATACGATATGTTTTTTTTCCTATAATGTTTGAACAATATTTCTTTGTCTCTACGATGCATTTATTTTGTAACACCCTAATTTTCTTATTTGCTAAATCCAAATGGTTAAGCCTTAAATACAAGATTTTGTAAGTAAATTAAGTACTCTTAAAAGAGTTTTACAACTGTAGCATTTATTAAACTATCATATTTATAAGGAAAGTAGCTTACAAAGCTACTTATAAACAAACAACATGAGCCACAAAAATCTTATGATAAAGCAAACTTACTCTTTATGACAAAGCAAACTAGTTATGAGTTGTCAAAGCTAGAAGCATGTGTTGGCGAAATTCATGATGACAAGCAAGAGCTAGAAGCATGACAAATAAAAGCTAAAAGCATGAGGTGTCAAGATTCTTTTATATTAAGCATGAGGTGTCAAGATTCTCTTATCCTAAAAAATGAGGTGTTAAACTATCATAAGAGTACAATTTTGGGAGCAAGAAGAACAGGTAGCTAATGCAATGAATTTACCTATAAATAGTGATTGAAGTGTTACCATTAGTTCCATACCAAAAATAAGAAATATCTCTCTTTATACCTAATCAAGCGTGAAGATAGGAATTAAGGGAAAACTAGGCATAATCTAGGTGAGTACGTTATGAAGTTTATTGGGATACATACATGTTATATATATATATATGTGTGTGTGTGTGTGTGTGTGTGTGTTTTATGCATGAAAAAATATTGTCATATCTTCTTGTAAAAGTTATGTTATGTGGCAAAGTACTTATGTCATGATGCACATGTGGTATGTAAAAGTTTTTATACATGTTAAGTATAACCATTTATATATCCAACGTACAGGATATAGAAAGAAGGTACGTCTTGCAAATGGATCTTATTGGACATCCCTTATGTGGACCCGAGGTTATAGAACTTGTGAGAAGTTGGTTTACTTAACATGTAACCATAAGATCTCAAAGAAATGTTCTTATGCATGAAAGTTTATAAGAATTACGTTAATTATTTGGAAAGATTGTTTTATCATGAAACCATAACTACTCACTAAGCTTAAAGCTTACGTAATCATGTATGTGTCTCAGGAATCAAGGAGTAGGAACAAGCTAAAGTGTTGCTATTCTAAGATGTTAGAATATTATAAGTTGTAATTTTTTGCATTTTTGCTGCTGTAATAACTCTATTATGATGAAATAAAAGTTTAAGATATGAAGATTCTTTCATTCACTTGTACTAAGGGCAAAGAATGATACCCCTGGGAACGAGATGTTTCAAATGGTATCAGAGCATTGGTTTAAGTGAACTAAGATTGCCTTAGATTAGGTAACTTAGACGTAAATCGAGGAGGATAACATTGGGTATTAAAGCATTATATTTAAAATAACTAACATATATATGAACTTCATCAAATTATTTTGCTAATTTCTTCATCTAGTCGATATAACCATATGGAATAGTGTCTAGAAAGGAACCAGCTGAGTTGTTGACTTCAAGAAAAAAGTCGCAAATTATAATTGCACCGAACAGATCCTAGCTCACGTGATACCGGCCTGGCTATTTCATATTGGTAGTCAGATGGACTAATAAGAAGTGTTGATCTTATTAAAATATAAGAGTTGTGGTGTAAGAGAAATATATTACAAACTCACATAACCTTAAAATCTTAAGACTTAAGAATTTATACTTGGATGGAATACTTCACTAAGAGTTTATTCTTCGATGAAATACTTTAGTAAGATTTTCTTTATTATGTTGGAAAATGGTGATCAAATATCAGCTAGTTAATTAGTATGTGTGATAGCAATTAAATGATCATGTTGATCAAGATTAGCTAATTTAGTGTATTATTCTCAATTGTACTCAGTATTGTCCATATCATAGTAGCCACGTTTTGATATATAATATCAGACTATGTTAATAGTTAATATTATTGAAAGTAAGTAATTTAGGTCAGACTTATTAAAAGGTATTATACAACTATGATACAAGAATATGACGTAAAAAGATGTTTGGGACATATATGTTATAATTTTTATTATCAAAAAAAAGCCTAAAAGGAATGGTAGAACAACATATAACACTAATCATGTCATGAGTGAGGCCATAAAACCAAGTGTTTATGTACACCAAAGCTAAGTTGAATCCAAGGTTAAACATTGAGGTAGAAGCTAAGATATAGGAGTAGTAAACAATAAGAAAGTTGTTCTATTAGTTCTTGAAATTTTGTAAACCAGTAAAGGATGTGTTATGGATAAGGATTTCAAATCATAACCAAAGGATGTAATATGTGAGAAAGATAGTGATTAGCCATCTAAAGAAATAAGCCAAGAGATCAGAGTTGAGTTATCCTTTATGCAATAAGTCTAACAGAAGACACTTGTGAGTATGACAAGTAGGTAGCATAAGGTTCGGCACATGTGTTAAGCCATGACACTCAATAAAACAATATAAGAAGATCCATTTGCTATGAGTGTTGTATGATAGGCATATAAGATCAAGTTGTCCCAAGCTTCGGTAGAATTCAACAATAGTCAATATGTCGACATAAGGAAGTTCAGTTGAAAAAAAAAACAAAAAAAGAGGAACCAAAAGCAAAGGACAAGGCATATGTCATGATAGCAGACGAGGCCTAAGGAATCACCAACATGTGTTTCTTGGCAATAATTATTATATCCTAGTTTTATTCGATTCAAGTACATCTACAAAGCTTTGTTTAACTACTTGAATACAAGAGCTAAATAACTAGAATAAGAGAAAGGTACTAATAACCATTAATGGTGGTCAGTCAAAGGTTAATGAGATTCTTGAGCATTATTCTATCAATCTAAATGGTTAGAATTACCTACTTAAGTTGATGTGCTTAGGAAAGGTGATACAATATTGGAATGGTTTCGTTGACAAAGAATGGCGCATAAATGGTATTTGAAAAGAATACGATTAAGATACAAACCTTGAATGGAGAATCAGTACAAAGTAAGACATGAAGGGACCGACATAAAGAGATATACTTCTTATAGTAGCAATTATACATGTTAGGCTATTGAACTATTGTTAAAATACTTTTGCAAATATATAGTTTATGATATTATTCTGTCGAACTAAGTTGAAATGTAAGTATGACATAACAAGTGATAAGATATTTTGAGTCTGCATATATCTAAATGATAAGGAATGGAAGATAATTGGTGACTTATTTGATGTTATGGAAATGAGGTTGAAGAAATCTTGATTGATGATAAACTTAAATTCGTAGAAGAACTCATAGCTATCACTGAGCATAAAATTAAGAAACTTCAAAACAAAGAGGTATCATTGATATTAGTTCATTGAGACTATTCTCATGGATCAGAGGCAACATACAAAGCCGAGTTAGAAATGAGGAATAAGTACCCACATCCTTTTGAGTAAAATTTAAATTACGAAATTCTTATAAGAAAGGGAGAATTGTAACACCCTAGTTTTTCTTATTTGCTAAATCTCAATGTTTAAGCCTTAGAAAAAAGATTTTGTAAGTAAATTAAGTACTCTTAAAAGAGTCGAACAACTGTAGCATTTATTAAACTATCATATTTATAAGGCAAGTAGCTTACAAAGCTACTTATAAACAAACAACATGAGCCACAAAAATCTTATGACAAAGCAAACTTACTATTTATAACAAAGCAAGCTAGTTATGAGTTGTCAAGGCTAGAAGCATGTGTTGGCAAAATTCATGATGACAAGCCAGAGCTAGAAGCATTAGGTGTCAAGATTTTTTTATATTAAGCATGAGGTGTCAAGATTCTCTTATCCTAAAAAATGAGGTGTTAAACTATCATAAGAGTACAAATTTTGGGAGCAAGAGAACGGGTAGCTAATGCAATGAATTTACCTATAAATAGTGATTGAAGTGTTACCATTAGTTCCATACCAAAATAAGAAATCTCTCTCTTTATACCTAATCAAGCTTGAAGATAGGAATTAAGGGTAAAATTAGGCATAATCAAGGTGAGTACGTTATGAGATTTATGGGATACGTACTTGTTATATATATATATATATATATATATAGAGAGAGAGAGAGAGAGAGAGAGTTTGTTTTAAATGCAATACATCACATTTGTACAACCAATGCAACCCAATAATTTGAAATATTTATGGAAATGATGAGAGTTCATTTATTATGATTTAAAGATTTATGGAAGGTGAATAAGGTTCATTAATTATGATCAATACTTTATATTAGAAAACAATCAAAACTTCTATGAAATTACATATTCATCAAATTAAATGGACGGTTGAGATTGAGTTATATTGGTTGTACAAATATAAGGGATTGTATAATAACCCACCAATATATATATATATATAAATATACATATATATATATGAATGTTTTATGCATGAAAGAGTATTTCCATATCTTTTTGTAAAAGTAATGTTATGATTATGTGGCAAAGTACACCTTTTATATCATGATGCACATGTGGTATATGAAAGTTTTTATACATGTTAAGTATAACCATTTAAATATCCAACGTATGGGAGATAAAAAGAAGATACATCTTGCAAACGAATCTTATTGGGTAGCCCTTATGTGGACCCGAGGTTAAAGAATCTGTAAGATGTTGGTTTACTTAACATGTAACCATGAGATCTCAAAAAAATGTTCTTATACATGAAAGTTTATAATAATTATGTTAACTATTTGGAAACACTGTTTTCTCATGAAACCATAATTACTCACTAAGCTTAAAGCTTACGTATTCATGTATGCATCTTAAGAATCAAGGAGTAGGAACAAGGTAAAGTGTTGCTATTCTAAGTTGTACATTTTCGCATTTACGCTACTGTAATAACTCTATTATAATGAAATGGGCAATGATTTTGATGCAAACATGGGTTTTGAAATGTTGATTTGTTTGAAAACTTTTATTCTATGGAGTTTAAAGATCATATTGCAACAAATGAGGATGTTGGTGCAACAAATGAGGATGTTGATGCAACAAGTGAGGAGGTGGATGAAGATAGTGACTTCAAAGGAAGTGAAGAGACTATATTGGATGATGTTAAGGGAACAGTGGTCATCACAAGTGATAAAGGTGACGGTAAAACGGTCACAACAAATGGAGAATTTAAGGACAAAGAGGTCAAACCCAGTTGCCCATGGGTATTACACATATCCATAGAAAAATAGGATAAAACATGGATGGTTACATAAATTTCTTCAAACAAGGTGGGTTAGATCCCGTACAGCTACTTGGTTGTCCCAACAAGTAGCAGACACCATGGTAACAAATGTAGACTTTCTTGTCAAGTCTCTTCAACTAAGCTAGGAACAAAAGTTTGTACAACAGGTCTCCCATATGAAAACTTTTAGAGAAAAGATCATGAAAAAGAAGTAACATAGCAATACAATTACTTGGGGGACTACATCTGTGAATTGAAACGAACAAACACAGAAACAACAGTTAAACTGGATGTGGAAACACTACAACAAAATCGGGTTTATAGGACACTCTCAAATTCTAAGTGTCCTGATAGACCTGTTTATAGGACTTAGTTTATAGGACCAAAAAAATAAAGTGTCTTATCTAAAGGTGTTGCAATAAGTTTATATGACGCTTTTGGGCGTCTTAACAAGTTTTTTAGGACATTTTTAATACAAAGTGTCGCATTAGCAACTTTACAGGACACTTTTGAGAAAGTGTCCTATAAACTCATTTTTTTATCGGACACTTGTATTTATAGGACAATTTTTCAAATAGTATCATATAAAGTTGATAATGGGACACTTTATATTAAAAGTGTCCTAAGAAACTTATTACGACGTCAAAAAATGTAATGTGACATTTGTAATGTAGGGAATAATACTAGCAATTGCAAGAATGTTCCCTTGTGCTAATCATCGATTTTCTTTGAGGCATATATATGAGAACATGAAGCTAACTTGGAAGGGAAGACCATACAAATATCACCTATGGAAGTGTGCCACAACCTGTATTCTACCACTTTGAGAAAGCCATGGAAGAACTGAAGAAGTTAAATGCACAAGCATACCCGTTTTTGAAACAAATTCCCCCAAAACATTGGTCAAGATCTCATTTTGAAGATAATGTAATGCACTTTCCTTGTATATTTACTCAATGCACTTTCCTTATATGTTAAAATTGGTGTACGATAGGTAACTATCATAGTCTAATTCTTAAACAGAATTAGAATAAGTCATGTGTTAATAAACCACCAAATTTGGTATCTTCTGAAACCGGATGACACTCCTGAAGCCGTCCTACCAGAACCTCTACAAAGCTCCAAAAGCCGCACAGGTCCCATTAAGACTTGATATATATGTCGATAAAAAAAATGCTAACACTTAATGCTTAATGACTTAAAGCAATTTTATCACATAAAACATAAAACCGTTAAAACGAACATTTTCCTTTAAAACAATGGCCCAATATTGAAGACACGGTTCAAAAAAGAAATATATTTACAAAGCTTGTTAATTCCAATTCAAATACTCATTTTAGATTAATAAAAAATATTCACCCAAATCGTGCAATTATATACATAAATCTATAATTTCATAACACCAAAAGCACGAGTAAGAATTACCCGAAAGCAACACCTTTTGGTGATGGAGGAAACCTGATTCTATCAAATATGGAGAGAAAACAAAGTTAATCCACTTATCAACTTTCTCGAGTTTCACCTCTAGCCATGGATCCCCATATACGACTCCAGTGAGCACCATCGCAAGATTCTCAAATGACCCTAGCATGCACTCGACCTCTAGATAAGTCTCACCACAAAAGTTACCAGTCTTCGTATATGGCTCCCACAAGCACCACCGTAAGACCTAGCATTGTATACGACTCAATAGAGTATCACCGCAGGCTATTAGATCTGTATATGACCCAATAGGGTACCACGACAAGCTCACAAATGTGACTTGGGGACCACCCATTAGACTTAAGTGTGGACATCAAAACTCCAAGTTTAACAACATTACAAACTCCTATGCTTATAGATCCAATGCATTACAATCTAAAATTACATGACCCACATTTGAATGACAAACACACCCAAAACATGCAATATCCAACAAATATGCAATATATGCATTATACGTCTAAAGCTCCCTATTGAGCTATCAAAACTGGAAAAATATCCCCAAAACTCCTTTGAGTTAAAACCAAGCCAGAAGGCCTCATAAAACACTTGTCTATTTTAATAGAGCCAACGTAAAACACATAAGCCAAGAAGGCATATATTCCAATACTTAACAAATACATGACACGTATAACATGAATAGGTCCATAGTCAATACTTTACTAAAGTATGATGGCAAAAGGCTCAAAATCATATGGCTTGTATTTTGAAACCTCCACAAAGCCAAAGAAGGAACTTACCAAATATTTATACATTTACGGCCAAAGAGGCTAATATGCCAATATCAAAAGTTCACAAGTTGGGAGAGTCCCAAAAAATACTTGACCTAAAACCAAGTTGATAAACTCTTTGACTTGTACAATAACACCGAAAGAAATCATTTGTAACTTAAACTACATTTCTCAAGAGTTAAAATAATATTTTGTGTCAAATCATCCAAATACTCCATAAATCCCCTTTTAAGAAATAAATATCATTTGGTGTCTCAAAACACCCAATATATTATCATAAACATTTTTTAAGAATTTTATAACCCAAATATGATCAAAACACAAATATTCATAAAATTCATCAAATGTGAAATAACTCATGGATGTATGTTCAACACTCAAGAGAGAGACATTTTGACATGTATATAGTTTTGCAAATCAACTACAACTCACTTTGCTAGATATAAGCTAAATCTAGGTTTTACCTTGAAACTTGAGTCTTCTTTAGTGAATAGATGAATCCCTTGAACCAAACTTTCAATCTAAGGTGTGAAGTTCCCAAAATACTTCTTTTACTACAAAAGTACCAAAATATAACACAAAGAAGAAATTAGCGGTTGTAGGTGAAATTAGATCAAAACCCTAGATTAGGAGAAAGAAACCAAAATCTTACCTTCTAGTTCTAGAGATCTCGAACCCACAAGCAAAGTCTTTTGAAAGTCCTCTAGAACCAAACCTAGGGTTCCAATGATCTTTAAAATTAAGAAGAAAGAAGGAAGAAGGAAGAAATGAAGAAGGAGATGGGGAAGGAATGAAAGAATTTACGTCTGGGCTGATTAAACCACACTAAGACTAGGGCTAACTTTGCGGCGGCCTAAGGCGCGTCACCCTTAGTCACCCGACCTAAAACTACCACTAGGGGTGTTCGCAGTCCAGTTTGGGCGGTTTAACCCCCAAACCACAAACCAAACCGTAATGACGATTTATAAACTTTTCAAACTGAGGTTTGGTCGCAATTAACTAAACTACTCAAATCGGACCACAAAAAAGTGGTTTGCTCTGACCGGTTTAGACCTCTTGTGGGCTCTAAACTAAGAAAACATAAATCTATCTCCAAAATAAAAATTCTACCAATAAAAATTATTAAAAAAATATTGAGCAAGTCGAATGACGATTTGTAACTTTGTATTTTATTTTTAACAGATTTCAAGATTTTATAAATTTAGATGTCGTAGCCAAATTAAATGAAGACTAAAAATATAATGCCTTGAATGTACTTTTTTAATTGGGTCATAAAAGTTGAGCCTACAACATGAAAACTATATATAATTAATCCATGCATACTTTTGAAGGTCGGTTCAGTCCAAACCGCTCTAAAAATGTTCAAAGGCAGAACATACCAGACCGAGCAATTGGGCTAATTTTCAGACTAGATCGGACCGCCAGACCGTTCAAACTGCCAAAAACGGTCCGATTTTACTTAGTTCGACAGGTTTGAGCGGTCTAACAGTGTTATTAAACACCCCTAACTCCCACGCACACAAGCACCGCATGTGTTGTGCATAAGCCGCACCAGCCTTAATCTCGGGTGGCATTTCATGCAGTCTAACCGTCTCACAAGTAGCCTCAACTACTACTTCCTTCACGTCGTAAGTTGCACCTCCAGAAACTAAGGCAACTTATAGAGTGGCTTGGGTATCCTGGACTGCTCGTTCGACCATTTACCAACCAGTTTTTCCCCAAACTCAACCGAACCACATCAAGGTCAAACTAAAACATTTGTGTGTACCAAATTCGCCTTTAAAAGTCAAAGGTATAAAATTATGGGTGTTACAATCCTACCCACCTTGGAAATGATTTGATCCTCAAAATCTACACTCGTAAATTCCTCTTGTTTTATGCAATTCAAGACCCTTCACTACTTTCAAATATTTCCAACAAAACTAAATTATCGTGATCAACCTTCCATGCTACCTTGTTGATTTACAACTCAAGCAGTGTAGGCTTTACGACAACCAAGTATTCCTTAGCACCTCAAATTTCAAATATGTGTATCATACCCACCTCTTTTCGTATGACACTTCTGCCATTAAAGCACTACAACGACATGGAAAATGCAACTCAACTATGATCAGCTTCTCGAAACTAACCACGTCATACTCTCGAATCTTCAAAATGAGGCTCAAGGTAACATGAAGCCTTAGCTATAAATCAAATCCATGACTAAACCTTTTGACAAGGCTAAAGTCAATCGTCAAACTTAAATCCTAAAGTTTCCCATTCTCTGGGATGGCAATAATCTCGGCATAAAATAACTTCCAAACGACATCACCTATCAAGGACTTTTAACAAATTCACAAAAAGTGCCAAACTTAGACTTGTGACAACACTTGTTGAAGGCAATCTGCATCAGCAACTAAGATCTCTAGTCCCCTTCCTAAAGTAGCAACTCATAAATTGCCTATGTTGACATCACTTAGGTACTTATTTATTTAGATCAAAGGTCTACAAGTAAAAAAACATCTGACCCGATAAATTACCAACCCAACTATTTCGTGCCTCAAGATGAAAACGACCTAAGATAAATCCGCATTGACTCTAGATCAACCTCATGACTTTATACCTATTTGGCCCAAATCGGCCAAATTATCAGTTTAACTGACAATCTAACTCAGAGTTTTTGACACTTTCATAACAACTAGGTGATAAGAGGCTTTTCGCCTCAAAGGCTAGTCCTAGATTTCTTTAGGGGTTGAAGTTTAATCACTTACAACATGACAACACACATAGTCTAAAATTCGTCCAAAGATTACAACAGCTCCAACCATTTATAAACATAGCTATCGTATTAATTTAATATTTCTTTCTTGGGATTTATAGAGTCCTGAACATGGATCTTTCATGAATCATAACTTGACTATGACATGCCACTTCCACTGTCAGTTCCCTTTCGTCTAACTCAACACTATGCACCTATCACCAATAGAAAGTCAAACCACATCAAAAACTGGCATCACACACCAAAACAAGGTTCATGCAAAAGCTTCATATGATTAACGGGCAGATAGACATGGCACACAACTGGAAGGTAATTAGGATCCTAAACGCTCCCACACTACCTCTTCTTGTCCTGGTACTCAACACATGCCACAAAGAACTACATTTTTTTTGCGATAAATATTAGCACATTCTCCAGCCTCAATCAACATAATCTTTCACTCTAATTTTTTTCTCATATAATACATCCAGCGCTAAAACACTACGCCCCAATTTGGGTTAACAATCACTAATTATCTTTTTCTAAGACCGCTACTTCGCATAATGATAACCAAAATTAAATCAAGCAACTCATCCTTTGATTCTTCCTACGCGATAACTGAAGATCTCACAAGATGATAAGTTAACCTTCAATACAATCCCTATCAACAACATTCCACAAAACTCTAAGCGAAACCACAAATGACTGGCCCTTAGTGACCTTAAGCCTTGGGCAATCTCTTTTAACGTGACCCAATTCTTTACACACAAAATAAAATGTTCGATTGAAGGAGCAATCTCGACATGAATGGCCCAACCTCCCGCATTTATGACATGCCCATGCGTTGGTACTACACCTACCTGGATCCTTAACTCGGCACTCTTGGACACCATCTTGACCCTTTACGATAGTCAACTTCTTTTCCATCATCATAGCCATTGGGCTTCTGGGATGAACCCGACTGGCCTTCCCATTTCCTCTTTTCTTTAAACACGACTTGTTCTTCTCTTTCATAGGAGAAGTCATATTCAATTAAGTGGGACCCCTCAATAGCTTCTTGCAAAGTAAAGACTTTTTCATTTCTCACTAGACTTCGTTCTAGCCGGCAAGCCCTTGAGATAACACTTGATCTTGGTTCTCTCATCCAGAGCTAGATGCCCCACTAACTCAAGCTTCTCCATGAACAAGTTGGAGTAGCCAGAAGTGTACATGTATCCCTTTTGCAGAGCTCGAAACTCATCCTCAATCTTGTCAAGAGCTTGCCCATTGCAATATTTGTTGATAATATTTCCCTTGAACACTTCCTAGTGATCAAGGCTACTATTGTCGGACTAAGAGAGAATCTAGTGACGTTCCACGAACTAATAGTCTTACTTCTTAAAATCTGGGAAGCAAGCCTCACTTCCTAGTTTTCACCATATTCTCTTGATTCAAAAGCCTCTCGATCTCTCGATGCCAATTAATACAAACCACAAGATCGATAGTCCTGGAGAAGGTCTTGAAAGGACATCCTCCCATACCCCCAGTTCTAATAATCGGAATTTATCTAACATTCATCCCATTTCCGGTGTTCTCGGAACCGCCAATAACATTATCATCAACTACCTCGGCTCTATGGTTGTTAGCACCCCTTTCTTCAAGCATTAGGGAAAATAATTTTCACTGGCGATCCATGACCGTGTTCGACATTTACACAAAACCTATCATCATCGCCGCTTGGGAAATAGCTCCCGGAATGATCGAGTTAGAAAGGCCTAAAGTAGCTAAGTGTGTGTTATACGCCATCTCTTAGAATTCTTGGAACTTACGATAATTATGGAGGTATGAGGTGGTATGGTTCTTCGGTTAACCCCGAAGGTGAGATACTTTCTTCTTGACCATCTTCTTGCACCACCTGTTGACCTCCCGGGAATACCATGCTCGACTTCCATAACCAATGATGAAGTATAAACCATGTTAATTCTTTAAAAAATTAACATTTCTAGAACATACTAACACATCCAATAATCATTAGAACAATAGTACAACAATTGAACACATGTAACATAAATTCATAATGCCATCAGCCAAATGAAATTCTGAATATATTATACATGAGAGTCCTTGTAACCATTATCATATCTAAATGGTTGAGTTTCCATTATTCTAAGCATCTTAACCCAAGAAACCCGCATTACATTAAAAATCATCAATTAACAAACTTGTTTAAGTCTAGGTATCTAAAGTCCAATACTTAAATCCCTTAAACTTATGCCCTGATACCAACTTGTAACTCCACTAAATTTTGAAAATAGAAGACAATTTAAAACATCTGAAATCCTTTAAATACAACAATATTTAATAACAAAATACTTGAGAGCTACAAAGGAAGGAAGACGAGCAAATATTAGCGTTCTAAACGGGACTATCTAATTCTCCAAAATAATTAGAACAAGTCAGGTGTTACTAGAACCATCAAATCTGTTATCTTCCAAAAATCGGATGACGTCTCTAAAGCCATCCTACCAAAACATCTACAAAGATCCAAAAGTCGCTCAAGTCACACTAAGACCTGATATACATGTCGATGAGAAAAGTTGTTATGCCTAACGACTAGTGAGTTAAGGTAGTTTTATCTTATAAAACATAAAATGGCTAACAAAAACATTTTCCTTTAAAACAAGGGCCCAATATTTAAGACACAATTTATAAAAGAAATATCTTTACAAAACTCGTTAATTCCAATACTCATTTTATATTAATAAATAACATCCAACTCACCCAAATCGTGTGCAAGGCGCAATTCCCAAAACATCGATTATGTAGATAAATCAATTGTTTTAAAACAATGAAAGCATTGGTAACAAAGCACCTGAAAACAACAGCTTTCGTTGATGGGGGAGACCTGATTCCATAGAATATGACAGGAACACAAAGTTAAGTTACTTATTAACGTTCTCAAGTTTCACCTTGGGACATGGATCCTTGTGTACGGCTCTATTGAGCATTACCACAAGATTCCTAAATGACCTTAGTGTCTACTCAACCTCTAGATAAATCTCACCATAAAAGTCACTAGTTCCCATATTTGACTCCCGCGAGCACCACCGCGAGACCTAGCCTAGTATATGACTCAATAGAGTATCACTGCAAGCTACTAGCTTCGTATTTGACCAAATAGGATTCCACAGCAAGATCACAAACGATAACTTGAGGACCACTCGTTAGACTTAAGTGTGGACATCAAAACTCCACGCTTAACAACATGACAGACTCATATGCTTATGAATCTAATGCAATATTACAATTTAAAATTACATGGCCCACAATTGAAGTATACGAGGATGAAGAACGCGATGGCTAATTGATGTGAGGACGAAGAAGGCGATGGCTGATTGACGTTCGTAGACCCATACTCATCAGAGGTAAAATAGGCACAAGCATAAGAAGCGGTATATTCCGAGGTGTATGCGTTAAGCCAACTACGTGATGAGAATTGGGAAGCAGAATTGGCAGATTCCGCTGAAGCTACAAGGTTAGGGGCAGCATGTGTTAAGCCAATGCGTAAGTAGTTTATTTAGGATGTCCGTCTATGGAAGTTGTACTGGTGAATTGCAGAGAGTGAAGCTGCCCAAAGTACTCGTCGTGAACATGAACGGTCGCCCCGTATGAATAGGTCCATAATCAATACTTTATTGAAATATGATGGCAAAAGGCCCCAAATCATATGGTTTATATTTCCAACACCTCCATAAATCCAAAGAAGGAGTTTATCAAATATCTATACATTTATGATCAAAGAGGCTAATATGTCATTATCCGGAGTTCACAAGTTGGGTAAAGTCCCCAAAGCATACTTGACTCAAAACTAGTTGATAAACACTTTATCTTGTACAATAACACCAAAAGAGATCATTATTAACTCAAAATACATTTCTCAAGAGTTAAAATAATACTTTGTCTCCAATCATCCAAAAACCCCATAAATCCTTTTTTTTTTTTTAAGAAATAGATATCATTTGTTGTTTCAAAACACCCAATAAATCATCATGAACATTTTCTAAGAATTTCATAATCCAAATATGCTCAAAACACAAATATTCATAAAATCCATCAAATGTGAAACAATTCATGGATGTATGTTCAAGACTCACATAAAGATATTTTTTGACATGTATATAGTTTTACAAATCAACTAAAATTCACTTTACTAGATTTAAGCTAAATCTAGGTTTTACCCTAAAACATGAGTCGAAGAGGTGAATCCCTTGAACCAAACTCTCAATCTAAGGTGTGAAGTTCAAAAAATACTTCTTTTACTCCAAAAGTACCAAAATGTAACACAAGGAAGAAATTAGCGATTGTATGTGAAATTAGACCAAAACCCTATATTAGTATAAAGAAACAAAAATCTTACCTTCTAGTTCTATAACTCTCAAACCCACAAGCAAAGTCTTCCAAAGTCCTCTAGAACTAAACCTAGCTTCCAAGGATCTTCAAATTTGAGAAAAAAAGAAGGAGATGCTGAAAGAATGAAATAATCCACCCCTGGGGCTATTTAAACCACACTGAGGCTGAAGATACCTTTGGGGGGACTTAAGAAATCTCACCCTTAGTCTCCCAGCCTAAAACTCCCATGCACAGAAGCATTGCATGTGTTGTGCATAAGCTGCACCATCTTTAATCTCGGGTGGCATTTTCTTTCGGTCTAAGCCGCCTTACAAGTAGCCTCGGCTACTGCTTCCTTCACGCCATGAGATACACCTCCAAAAACTAAGGCGCCTTACGGCTTGATCTTGGGTCGCGTGAATAGGCGCTCAGACTTCCTATTCGGTCGTTTATCGACCGGTTTCATCCCAAACTCAACCGAACCTAATCGAGGTTAAAATAAAATATCTGTGAGTACAAAATTTGACTTTAAAAGTCAATGGTATAAAAATACGGGTGTTACACCCTATCATAAATTATTGATCTTAGAAACACCAATAGACCATTTGAGCAAGTGAGCATGGAACGATCATATATAGTTATTTGTTCATTTACTTTCAACTACATGATTAAGTCATCAAACATGTTTATATGGGACTTGGTTTGAACTCTATCCTTGATCTTGTAGGCGAAGAAGTTCTTGAGTAGGATTGTGTGCTTTATAAGTGACCTTTTAAGGTGGAGTTCTTCTACTTTCTCCCAAATGCCTTTTGTGGTAGTGTCTAGGTTTATTTCCAAGATCATCATCTCACCTATTGCGAGTTCCATATTGGTAAGTTAGTTTTTCCAACTCAAAACAATTTGGTAGATGCAATTCCTCCTTAACACTACATAATCTCCATTTCTACTTGTTGAAGTCTCCATCTCCATTCCATCTTTCAATCTTCAATATATCTTTGATTTTTTTATTTTTTGGTTTTCGATATCTTTGATTACTTTGGTGCTTATTTTTATGAACCAATGAAATACCTATGATTTGATACATAAAAAACTGTCCGTCATTTTTTACAGATAGACGGGCACGTTCCATAATTAATACTCTTTTTTCTATTAATTCTGTAAGATCCAAACGCCCAAACATTCTATCCAGATCCATTTCTCTCCTTTT
>NC_037530.1:26974197-27057073 GCF_001531365.2 Cynara cardunculus var. scolymus
TGACTTTATAGCCAACCAATCTCTAATATTAGAAAAAAGTTTCATTAGGTCGGATATAGGAAAAGGAAAATTTTCCATTTTTTCGAAAAAAAGCGAGGAATGGGTATTAAATTAGATCCTGACACTTACATGAACCTTTTACATAGGTATTAAATTAGATCCGTGGATGTATTTTTTTCTCAATGGTAGGGTTTTTTGTGCTTGAAAAGGCTCCGATTAAACTGATATGATTTCACAAACACCTAGATTAAAAACAATGTTTTGGTACCACTCATAGAATAAGATCCAGAATGTCATAAAATGATGCAATAACAAACATTCCGAACAGCAATGCCAAATTTATTGAATTGAATATCAAAAAAAGGCAACACAAATGATAGCTCACAGAATTTATGTGGTTTCACCATACGGAAGGGTAGTGTAAATCCCTAGGGGAAAGGAGATCGATATTTTTTTTAGTAGAAATCAAGGGGAGGATTAGAAGAATGACAAACAATATTGAACACTACTACATGTATATCTCACAAAAGAACCCTCTATTGACTACCAAGATGTTCTCCCTAACTCTCTAGATGCATATTGTAACAACCCGTCCCACATCGGTTGGTGAGGAGAACTAAGCACTCCTTATAAGGGTGTGGATACCTCATCCTAGCATGACCGGTTTTGGGGCTTGCGTTGCGCGGCTGCCAGAAACAAAACCGTGCGACTACTGCTTTGTGGTATAGCGGGCAGGTTAGTCAAAGCGGACAATATCATTGCTACGGGGTTCTGGGGGCGTTACACATATGAACCATATGAGTCAATGTTTATGCATAAACAACAATGTCTATCTAATGCTACATTCTTAAGGGCTAAGCTCAATCCTGCAATATCGTGTCATATATCGTGCATGAACTCTAGAAGGTTTCGTAGGGTTTAAATGCCTTCCACACAATCATACCATTTTGCTTCATAATATTTGTACGGTCATGCAAGAGTTCCACAAAATTTTCAGCTTCAATTGCACGACCATTCATGTCTGTTTCTCCATTATGCATGTCACATGGGACAGATAATTCTTGGTGTCAACTTTTCAAAAGAAATATTTCAAACGAATTAAAATTACACTTGTATAACTCTATATGCTAATTGAAATAGATAAAAGGAATTGGTTATTCAAAGATTTGGACACATTTCTCGGGAATATAAATATTTTTGGACGAAATTTACTCACAAAAAAATGTGTTGGATAGAATAAAATATAAATAAGATAGTTTAATCGAAATTGCATGAAGTTTGTAACAGTGTAACCAACTACATACTCTTGCCAAAAAAATTGCAAAAAAGAACTCGTGAATATCATGTCAGAGAAATATTGTAATGAATGCTCAATAATCCTTGAGGGAGTAGCACAATTAGTTTTGGTGTAATATTCTTTCACAAACAACGCATATGTGTGTCCGAGTTTGATAACCTCAATGTGGTAGTTAACATTCCATTGAGATTGAGCTTCTTATGGGTATTAGGCTCTTAAGACAATCACCTAGCGACACGTTGTGTACTTAATTTGCCTCTGACATGATCCTCTCAGGATGGGGCGTTTTGGGCCACCTCGAGAGTTTCCTGTTACAAACCCTTTTGCATAAACTTCCAAGAGGAGTCAGTGACCAAAAAACTGTAACAGCGAACAAAATCCAAGAAGTTAGCCGACCCAAGCAAGCAAGAAATTATTCCAACTATCACAACTTCAAAATCAGTAATTGATATTTTGTGCCTTTTTTTCCTCTATACATGATATGTTTTCTCTAAAGGTTATAGTACAGGATAATTAACCATAGAGTAGAATAAAGGTGATCGCATTAAAGAAGCAAGCAGGAAACGTGAACACATAAATAGTTTTAGAAACGACACCTATATATGTTCCACATGCAATCATATATATGTGGAAATTAAGAAAGGAAATCAGAATTGATGCACATACATGATGCCAAATCATAGTGTATCTGATCCCTTATCCGCCATATGCTACCAAGGAAAAAAGATTTAGCAGCCACCATGCACCTTTTATAAGTAAAGAAAAAGATAGGAAACGTCATGTCATGTCATGTACAATATATCACATAATTGATGCAACCCATGAAACATAATCGGATGCAAGCAAAAGTTTGAGTTTTCTACTCTTAATTTGTGGTTGTGATGCTTTACATCTATGAAATTTAACGAATATGCCATATACATTAGAGGCTACAGAAAAGTTAATTTATGGTTGAAGTCACAAAGAGACTCCTCTTAATCTCTTTGCGTGTGTAAGTTGCTTCTATTTGCATTTTTTATTAATATAAATAATGAAAATCTACATCATATGGAAAACAAAATTTAAGGTTATACATCCGTTTTCTACAGTAGTCATTAGAACTTCATATCCTTTTACTTGATATTTCATTATGATAGCCTATTCACCTTCAAAAATATGCAGAAATAGTGTGTCAAAATATTAGTCATGGGTTAGTGAGATGAAATTTAAGTTAGTTTAATTGGTTGTTAGAGCATCTCCAACAACAGATTATTCAAAATGAAAAAAATAGGGAAAATGGAGATTTTGAAGGAAAAAAAATGAGCTCCAAAATATCTTTAAAATGGATAAAGTGGGAAAAGAAGGTTTTTTCTTCAAATCTAGAGATTACTCCAAAAATGATTTCCATGTGTGAGAGAAATAGATTTTAATATACTTCTACCAATAGGAAACTTTGAAAATAATTATTTAGAGAAAAAAATAATATTTTAATATTATAATCAATGTTGGGTTCTCCAAAATTAGGAATCTGTTGGAGATGAATGTAATTTTTTAGAGATTTTCAACTTTTGGTTCTACATTTTGAAGAATTTTGGAGAATCTGTTGGAGATTCACTATTGTTAGTTTTGTAATTGTTTCTAAAAGGTGTTAGACCTCTTAACTTGTTTTCTCCTTTATAAAGGCCTTTGTCCTTTTCCTCATTTAATTAATCAGAAAAGCCTTATTATATACCTCTTATACAAAATACTACAGTTAGCTGAAAATCTGCACACACAAAAAAAAGTATTGTTTTGGAATGTTGTGGTAGCCATTATGCCAATTTTTTTTACATTTTTCTATATTTTTTGTTGCAAATACGTTAAGTTGACTCGACTACAATTGTTTTCAAATTATAATTAATCACTCATGATTAATTTGACTATAGAAACTAAAGATGTTGATGCAGTGTACCATAACTGAAACGAAGATTGATCCCTTTTATTCTACGAATACCTGGGAATAATCTCTTCTAATGTTAGTTAACTCAACGAAGACCGAACTTTAGGCTCAAATCGCATTTACAGAAACTCAAATTTGGGATGGAAAACGGAAGTCTCTATATTCCAATTCTGACAATCCAAATTACACAAAAAAAAACCTATAAATAAGAGTACCAAACGTAAGAGGGTCTAGAAAAGATGATGGACCTATCATACAAGTCTGAACATAAAATGGAAATGAAGCAAAAAAAAAGTGTCCAGAAACATGTTTAAACGATATTTTTTGGCCTCAAGTCCTACCAAGGGTGTGATCCTCGTTTCAAGCTATGAATCTACGTATTATGAGCTAAAAACGGAATCACGTAGCAAAAGTTATGTGCGTTTAAGCGCATCACCCTCTTTTACTAAAATGGGCCTCTCGAAACTGTCTCTTGTAGTTTGAAATGAGATATTTAGAAATTGCAGAGAAAGATGCAACAAGATACAAGATGTTGCCACCAAAATAAATCCGACCATAAAACAAAAACATTCCAAACTAGATTGACTGCCCAATTCTTTCATGCATGAGCAAAAGTAGAATTGAAGAGAAGTTCAACTAGCTAGATAGGGTCAAATACGTAATTCTATCTTGTAATCTATGAACACCAAGAAGATGCAGATCCAACCAAAGGAAAGGAATTGAGACATGAAGAATGCATGTCGCTACCACTCTGATATGAAAGAAGTCATCTATCTTGTAGCTAATCATCGCACAAAAATACCTTCTAATAGTAACCTCCAATGGACGAGACTCGTTCCTAACTTTCATCTACTCAATCGTGCGGAATTGGTAATACAAGTCAAATATATTTTTTTATGGTAATCTCCGTGAATCTTCCTCGTCCTCTTTAATTTGGCTTTTCAAAAAATTTAGTGAATAAGAGTGAGTCTTTCTTCAATCCATACTCCTACTAACTTAGCAGTGTTTTGCACTTTTTCTTTCTCCTTCAAATTCCATCGATTTTGCATTTCTATTTTAGACACGTTTCGAGTCACATTCATCAAAATCTTGTTTTTGTTCAAACAATATACTAGCATCTTCTTTCTATTTTGCTTTTTTTTTTTTGACTTTTTATTCGTTCATTGAATCTGAACCTCACACAGTTGTTGCTTTTTTACCTTCCATGGAATGTCGTTTTAAATTTTTTTACAACGTTGTAATCATCCCCACTTGTTGCTTTTTGGAGTTAACCTAGACGAAACAATAGCTAAAGTTGTCTCCTTAACAACTTGCAAGTTTTTGAATTTTGTAGATTATTTCAATTTGAATATACCTTGAAAACAGTGAGTTGGTTTGGCCATTTGGAAGTATCTCGACAAGCATGATTTACCACTAGATCGAGTAGACAGACACTTGCCTAATCAATCATATTTCTAAAAACCAACATCATTCATCATTCAACGTTCACCACTTACTAATACTTAATTTTTACTTCTTTTTTTGGTATTTCCATATTCTTTTGTCTTTACTATTATCCCAACACTCCTCTAAATCAATTCTTTTACTTCTATCCCATTTTGGACATCATCCATCACTACCAATCTTAAAGCAATAAGATTGGTATACGAACAATGATTCAATTTATTCACTTTGGTTATATATGTATATGTATGTATATGTATGTATGTATGTATGTATGTATGTATGTATGTATGTATGAATATCATATGATAGTTGCATCAACTAGCCTGGTCACTTTCTCTTCCTAGAAAAATTAAGACAGCAGAGCTACTCCATCTTAAAGAAATTCTTGAATAGTAACCGCATTTTTGTCCGTCAATCAAAACAGTTGTGAAAATTCCCAAAATCTATGAGTAATGACTTTATCATAGAATGTTTAGCAATTGACTTTGAAAATAATTGTTAGTTTTGGCTGAAAAAAGTGTATTTTCATAATAAATCAATTATGATGTTAGTTTGAAATATCTTTATATGATGCTATACCTAGCTAGCCCAATCAAAACCCTTGAATCCATTTTCTAGCTATTATTTAGGGGAATGTTATTTATGTTAGAATCAAGTAAATTCATGCATTAGAAATATAAAAAGCATTAGAAAACAAGGCACGGCACTTTTTTCAGCGAAAAAATCCTCTGGAAAAAGGGATTACCGACGGATTTCCTGATAGGGAATATGATTTATCGGAAAAATTACCATAAATCCGCCACACAGTTTTCTAAAATTTTCAATTTTCTTAACTTAATTACTTTAACTAATAATTAGGATAAAATTATCGGTGGATTTTCGACGGACAATCTACCGGTAATTTAATTAAACTTTGAAAGAACTTTTTTTCATAAAATTGATTTTAGTTTAAAAAATTAAATTACCGGCAGATTAACAATCATTTTCAATATTCTATTTAATTTATTCTAAAAGTTTCCAGCGGATTAATCAGCCACTAATCCGTTGGAAATCGCCCAGAAAATAAAATTTATGTTTTTATTGATTTAAAATTTGTGAATCCAGTAAATAATACAAAAAAGCTGCTAAAACATGAAATCAAATATCATACATTTATTAAAGCCTTAATATGATCATACATTATTGGTAATAGTGATAATAAATCCACAAGTGATTGGATTTTTATGCTTGGTGGTGGTGTTGTTTCTTGGGCCTCAAAGAAACAGACTTGCATAACTCATTCCACCATGGAAGTTGAGTTTTTAGCCTTAGTTGAGGTAGCAAAGAAGCAAAGGGGCATAGAAATATATTACTGGATATGAAGTTGTCGCTGCAACCAATGTCAGTAATTTCTTTGCATCGTAATAGTGAGGCAACCTTGTTTAGAGCATATAAAAGGATTTATAATGGAAAATCTAGACATATTAGTTTGAGACATTTATATGTGAGAGAGTTAATATTCGACGGGAGAATGACAGTTATGTATGTAAGAACTTGTATAATTTGGTTGACCCTTTTACCATATGACTTTTTGATGGATATGGTAATAAATTGTTGATATCCAACTAGGTTCATACTAGTTAAATCTAGTATATCATTTTAGGATGAGTGTCAAAATCTTAATGAAATTCAATGCTTAATGAATTTCACCTCCATGAACATAAGAGGTGGTGTTGCTTCTAACAAAAGTTTGGGTCAACTTTTGTTAGTGTTCGTGAATCCAGGTTGAGCACACGGCTATAATGGTGTTATATGTTTATGAACATATCTTGATAATCAATTGTGTATGTGATTATTGCGGTTTAAATATATAAATCTTAGCTCAAAAGCTATAAGCCGCCAGAGATTTAGTTAGAATCTTGAATAATTGATACTAAGTTAAACTTCAATTCGAAAGATACTTTTACTTGTGCATAATTGATATTATTGAATGAAGACTAAGTGAAGGATAGTTGTACATATAATCTTCATAGTAAGATTCAAAGTGAGCTTTGTCCTACATAGAAAGAATAGTTGAAGTTTGTTTGTATTGGTGAGATATATATATATATATATATATATATGTGTGTGTGTGTGTGTGTGTGTGTGTGTGTGTGTGTGTTTGAGAGAGAGAGAGAGAGAGAGAGAGAGAGGTGTGTGTGTATATATATATATATATATATATATGTGTGTGTGTGTGTGTGTGTGTGTGTGTGTGTGTGTGTTTGAGAGAGAGAGAGAGAGAGAGAGAGAATTTTAGGCATATCACTTGTCCAACATTAAAAGTGTCATAAACTCTTCCTTAGTTTATAATCTTAAAAACAACTTGTAGAGTTGTCTAAGGTCAAGTGAGCTATGGAGGATTTGGCCCTTATTGTGTGAATTTACACATATTAAAATGTCAAAATTTAGCACTACATTTCCCAAAAATCATATTTTTAATGCTTGGAAGACAATGGCTAACGTGAGTTTTCGCATGACCTAGGTCACTGGAAATTTGGTGGTTCAGTCTTCACGGTCAACTTGATCAACGAAATTTTTGTGTTGGTTGCAGATGAGATATTCGGAGCTAACGGTGCTCAATTACTCCAAGAAAGCTTTGCAGTTCCATTTGGCATTTTAGATGGATCAAAGTTCCGATAAGAGCGTAGGGCGGTGCACTTATCCGTTATAAACTACCAATTGTGGAAACATATATTCAATTGGTGGGTTGGAGCTTATTGTCTTCAGTCTCTTTGGAGGAGCTTCTTGCTTGCACGGATTCCCTTTACCATTATGAGTTTGAAGCAGAACATTTGGAAGGAAATGACAAGGATCGCTCTCTGAACATTCTCTTATCATTCCAATGGAGCTTGAAACGTGCTACAGATTTCAAGATATCTAGGTCAGAATGGTGCGGTGGCCATGGCCTCAACAACTAATTCCCTTTTAAGTTGATCCGGTCGAGCGGTGGTTGTTTTTTCTCTTGCTTTGACTTTAAATCAATCATTTTATTTATGTTTATAATGCAATAAGCTAAAACACCGGCTCTGATATCATATTAGGATATATGGAACCCTTTAAATCTCTCTAAAATCCCTTATAAAGCGGAGGTTCTTAAAAATATACACGTTTAATGATCGGATGTGGAAGTCCAACAAATACGTTATTTTTAGAACAATCAAATAATATATTTCACAAACCTAATTATGTTAAAAAGGTGAATGTTAATAGCCACAAAGGGAATGATAATACTTCACTAACCTGTGAGCCACGGAACCCAGACATAACATTCCAACCCTTGCGAGGCCAGTCCTAGGGTTTCTCATGTCATGGACGAGAAAGTAAAATAATATCTCCACTATTTAAAAATTACAAATAAAACATATTATTTTTTGGGTTAAATGGATGAAATAGCAACTTACTTTCATAAAATTTCTTATTATAGCATTTCTACTTTTGTTTTTCTTTATTACAGTAATGTACTTTTAAATTATTTTTTATTAAGGCATTATACTTTAAAAAATCTACCCATAATAGCAATGGGTAACCTGTTACCTCTTAAACCGGTTACCCCTTTGATTTTTTTGCGTGTGTGGCTTTAATGAGGTGATGTGGATGACACATCATTTTGATGACCTAACTAAAATTAAAATAAAAACCTAT
Organism: Cynara cardunculus var. scolymus; assembly: GCF_001531365.2. Taxonomy (NCBI): domain Eukaryota; kingdom Viridiplantae; phylum Streptophyta; class Magnoliopsida; order Asterales; family Asteraceae; genus Cynara; species Cynara cardunculus. Next base: position 26,982,522 of record NC_037530.1, read on the forward strand.
TTCAAATTATTATTAGTTATTTTCATTTTTCATTGCTATAATCTAAAAAAACATTTAAATTTTTTTAAATTTTTCTTATTAAGTTGCATTCAAATTAAATATTCTTAGAGTAAAATATTTATTAAATAAATATAGAACATTATTTTCTAAATATATTTTGTTTGTAAAAAATGTAACTTTTCCTATTTTATGTTATTCAAATAAATACATATATTTTAAAGTTCTTTGTAAAATATTAACGAAATAAATTGTTATCTACAATTTTTTAATATTGTTATATTAATAAATAATTCAAAAAAATCTAATTAATTTAATATATTTATACGTCAAGTAAAAAGTTTTTGAACAAATGTAATATATTATTTAAAATATAATATTTTTTGGTAAAAAAGGAACAATTCTTATTTTCCTTTTTTCAAAAAACACATTTTTTTAAAATATTTAGCGAGATAAGTTGTGTTCTACTAATTTTATTGATATTGGTATATTAATGAATAATTTATAATTTTTTTAATTCATTTAATACATTTATTAAATAACATGTAAAATATCTAAATATTAAAATTAAAAATACATTGTTTAATAAAAACTAGTAGATGCTATAATAAAATAACTTTGAAAGTACAGTGATGTAGTAAGAAAGTCACATCACTATAGTACATGTGGACAACCTATGTAGACAATGAGGTGGCATGGAAACCTAGTATAATGGGTAAATTTAAATCAAAAGGTATTCAATGCTATAATGGGTAAATTTTTCAAAGCACATTGACCTAATAAAAAATAGTTTGAAAGTACATTGATGTAATAAGAAAAACTGAAAGTACAATGCTATAATAAAGAAATTTATGAAAATAAATTGCTATTTTTTGCATTTTGCTCTTATTTTTTAAAGGATTTAGAACCTAATCAAGTTAGGTATGTGATATGTCATACCTAAGCCCATTTTTGTTATTGTTATTGAATAATAATTTATTTTTTATAATGCATATCTTATGATTATATAATATCATAATGTAATATCAAGTTAAAATGAACTTTAGAAACTTGCATATAATGATAGTTATGCTCAAACTAATTGTATACGACCATATAAAGATATTTAATTTGTCTTAAAACTTTGAAAAACTTAATACTATACGTGTATCATATTTTTAAATATTTGAACATCCTTGAGTAGCGAACATTGTGCAATTTAAACAACCATATATAGCTTTAGGCAACAAACCACATTATGGATGACAATAAAATTGAATTACGAGATTCAACATTGAATCAAGAAATATGACACAAAATAAAAGGTAATCTTCGAGAATCATATTCATGACTACAGAAATCACAAAAAAAATAGTTGAAATTATATAGTAATATAAATTATTTCATACATGGTTTGATATTAAAAAAATATAACAAAAAATATTTGTGATTCCGAGTTGAAATTAACCGGAGGTCTAAATTGTTTTATGTAGAGTTTGATCCTATTAATTCCCTACATACAAAAATGTTTGGCAAAAAGAATAATTAACTTACAAATATCATCACATGATTTTCAAAACAAAAATATATAGAAAGTATTAATTGTTGAATATGATTAATTTTATTTCAGATAAACTAATGTTTCTATGAAAACAAGACAAAAGTCGGAAAAAAAAATGCAAGGAAGAAAAAAATAATCAGCAAGAAAACTAATAAGATTAAAATAGGAGGGAAAAAATATCAAAATACATTAATAGCTTAGTGGTAAGGAAGTGTTCACATCTACATGAGGTTTAAAGTTTCTTGTAGTTGCTACTTTGAAACTTTTTATCAGTAATAATATCACTGGGCTTAAATTATGCTCCTTGGGCTTTGATGCCCTGACCAGTCCTGAACCCTTGTGTTGCTTCCAACAGTTATTCTAATCAAGATTCTTACTTACAGTTAAAATTAATCGGAGAATCCAGAGAACAAAACATATGAGCCTTGGAAATGACGTTAAAATTAATCGGAAAATCCAGCCGGTTGCATCAAAGCTCTATGCTGTTCAAGAACAGCATAACTGCAACATATATAAATACACACACATATGCATGATAGTGGTTGTTATATGCAAACATCTAAAATGACCAACATTTCATATTTATTGCTATTAGTTTTTTCACCTTACCTTCTTGGTTTTCCCGTTGCAAGTGCGGATAACCAGATCAAGAACCTCAACAAACTGATCAAATCGAGAGGATCTGAGAGTCCGCCAAACGCAGATCCATGGACTGAACAGGATGTATCCAACTTATCTCCGGTTCATATTATACCTCAAGAAGGGTCACAGGAAGCAGACAGGATTGACAGGCTGCCAGGCCAACCACAAGTCGATCTTGATCAATATGCTGGCTATGTAACAGTTGATCCACAGGCTGGAAGGGCCTTGTTTTATTACTTTGCTGAATCACCTCAGAACTCTTCAACCAAACCTCTCGTCCTATGGCTTAACGGAGGTAACACAACTCGCTTTCAATCTACATCAGAATAGAAAACGTGCACAAGTTTTTGGATTTCTTTCAAGTCATACTTGATTTTGTTACAACTGCCAAACTTTGAAACAAACAACATAGCAGGTAGAACACACTACAACAAAATCAGGTTTATAGAACGCCAAAAATGTCTATAAACTACTTTATAGGACTTAAATTTATAAGATCAAACAATTGTGCATCCTATGTAGAAGTGTCGCAATAAGTCTATAGGTTACTTTTGGCCGTCTTAACAAGTTTTTTAGGAAGCTTGTAAAATAAATTAGTTTTTTACCGGACACTTATGAGAGAACACATCTTTTTTATAGGACACTTTTTCAAATGATATCATATAAAACAATTAGTATATCAGTCCTAAAAATCTTGTTATGATGTCCAAAAGCATCCTATAAACTTGTTCCAATGTTTTCACATAGGATACACAATTATTTTGTCCTATAAACTTAAGTCCTATAAAGCAATCTATTAGAACACTCTTTCGCAAAGTATAAACCCGATTTTTGTTGTAGTCAAATGTCGTTTAGTGCTAAATCACGCATAAATCAAGCTATGTCTTGTGCGTAATTGACATAGTCATGTAAGTGAACTATCAAGTTTATATAATTTGAGCATGATCATCTATGTTTTTTAAGATCACCATTTCTAGTCCTGTATCCACACAGGGCCCGGATGCTCATCCTTTGGATATGGAGCCATGGAAGAACTTGGACCATTCCGAGTAAACAATGATGGGAAAACACTCCACCGCAATGACTATGCATGGAACAACGGTAAGAAAAAAATCCTTTCTTTCATCAAAGTGGCAAAAACAGTCGCATCCATTATTTCCATATATAATGCAAAAGTCTAAATTATGATACACCAACAGTGGCTAATGTTCTATTCTTGGAGTCACCTGCTGGAGTGGGATTCTCCTATTCAAACACATCATCCGACTACACAACAGGCGATAAGCGCACAGCTAAAGACTCCTACACTTTCCTCCTCAACTGGCTAGAAAGATTCCCGCAGTACAAAACCCATGGTTTCTTTATTACAGGTGAAAGCTATGCAGGTCACTATGTACCTCAGCTTGCTGCCCTCATTCTATCAGAGAACAAGAAAGCAAACCAAACGATCATTAATCTTAGCGGGATTGCGGTAGGTACATATATGCACAATGATATAACATCCCTTCTGATTTTACGTACTAATGAGCCAGACTGGAATGTTATATGACTCTGCAGATTGGGAATGCTTGGATAGATGACAGTACCTCTTATGAAGGGATGTATGACTACTACTGGACACATGCCCTGAACTCTGATGAGACCAATGCAGGAATCAACAAAAACTGCGACTATGTTTCTGGGAATTTCTCGGATGCGTGCTATCAGTATCAAAGCCAAGGAGACGGTGAATATGGTGGAATTGATATATACAACATCTATGCTCCACTCTGTGATGGCAGTACACAAACCCCTGGATCTGTAAGTCTCAGATTCAAATATATAACAGGCAACTCTCAAAATTGCTTATATACTTCAAAAGAAATATATAGATATTATATACTTCAAAAAAACTCTCAAAATTGCTTATATGAATTAATTTGCAGTGGGAAAAGTTTGTCAAAAACCAGTCATTACTTCTAATTGAACTCCCATTATTTTAACATTATGTACTGCAACTAGGTTAAGAGCTTTGATCCTTGCTCTGATGGATATGTCTCCTCCTATCTGAACCGAGCAGAAGTGCAAGAAGCTCTTCATGTCAGAAATACGTCATGGACACATTGCGGGTACCTCTTTTCCAAATGCACATAAGCACAAGGGTTTCTCATGATTGTTAGAAGTATTGATGCACAGAACAGATCACCTTTACTTGCAATCATGTTGAACAAGTTTTCAGTTACACTGCTTACTTGGCAAAGATAAAAGGGCTGACTATTGCTTCTCTTATTCAGCGGTGTTGGATGGACAGACAGCCCAACAACCATTTTGCCTACTATCAATCAGCTAATTAAAAGTGGTATTAGTGTCTGGATATACAGGTGAGTTGACCTAATCTAAACTTATTCCTATTGTCCATCTTTGAGTTAGACTACAATAGTTGAAGCTTACCAAACTCTAGACTACAATTCTGATAGAATGAACCAAGTTAGCATGTTGTACATGTGAAGGCAACTTAAATTTAATCCATGAAAATATTTGCAGTGGTGACATTGATGGACGGGTACCAGTAACATCCTCAAGGTACTCCGTAAACAGGTTGAAGCTTCCAATAGAGACTGCTTGGCGGCCATGGTACTACAACGAAGAGGTAAAGAGTATTTCGAAGCTCGACATATTAAATAACAGCCCGAGTGTCAACCAGTAAAAATTAAATAAATGCTATAACAGCCGAAATTGACAAGCTAATGCTACCAATGTGATAGGTTGGAGGATATGTGGTAGGCTACAAAGGAGTGGTACTGACCACAGTAAGAGGCGCCGGGCATACAGTCCCAAGCTACCAACCAGAAAGAGCACTGGTGATGATCTCATCATTCCTTCAGGGGAAACTTCCTCCACCTTCAACAGAATAATCTTTAAACCCCACTGAATAGTTGGTCAGAAACAAATAACTTCAATAAGCAATTAATCCTGGGATTGATTCAATTGTATTTAAAGTTCTTTTATGATGAAAAACTACCAATAAAACAGAAGGAAGCATCTCAAGCTTGTGATGCAGATTCTTTTAAGGGATCAAATTCTGGCAAGGGAGATCAAGCCCTTCAACATTGCTTGACCAAAATGGCCTGATAGTTTCAGATGCTGGGAAGCAGCAAACAGCATTACACCGCATAAAATGTAATATCTAATTTGCTAGCTACATAATATATATGTGAAAATAAAACCAGATATACACAGCATAAAATGTATTATCCAAAATGCCACACGTCAAAATGTAATCAAATACCTGTCAGGTTCCTGTTCCAGTTCAGTATCACAAGAACAAATGCTATTTACATCTATCTTGTCTACTTACCATTTACATTGAATCGAAGCTTTTACAAATCAGTACTTAAAAATTGCAAACTTTCATTAACGGTAATTGGCACTCTCATAACTGATAGAATTGAAGCAAACAGTACTGAAGTGCCCAAGACATTTGTGACTATGACCTGCACTATGGAAGGAATTTTGTTTTGTTATGAAGGACCTTCGTGTTACGTTCACAACTGTATCTGGTCTCATTGTGAATTCACCATTGTGTGTGTGCTTAACATAACCTCTTTCTATTAACTGATGAGTGCAAGGGAACTCCAGATGGTAAACGCACTATGTTGACAAAAGTCGAGTGAAATTCAATAGTTGGGACTCTGTTATAGCCAAAATCTCTATTGATGCTAATCAACAGTTGTCTAAGAATTGAGGGGAAAGTGATGCTCAATTAGAGTACTCAATAACCATCAGAAGCTTGATGTACTTACCAAGTTGTACCAGACCTAACTTAGCGTATGCATTAAGCAGGCGGAGTAGATAGACTAGTGATCCGAGTCAGTAACACTCGAAGTCAAAGGGTGTAATCAGTGTGTTGATATCCTAAGGTACACTCAAGAATACGGATTGCATTATATTGGATATCCTAAAACTGTTGAAGAGTATAATGATGCAAACTAGATTATAAAGATTAAGAACTCCAAATCAACCAGTTGATGTACGACCACACACTTGGAGGTGCAACTATATCTTGGAAATTTTCAAAACAAACAGTTGTTTCCAGGTCCATGATGGAGTCCGAGTTCATGGCTTTGGACAAGTGTGGAGAACTTGGAAGACATTCCAAGATGACCTAAACCTGTGACAGTCGATCAATGATTGCCGTGATACAAAGTAATATGAATAAGGGTAAGTCTAGACATTCGAAGGCAGTGGATCCGCTAACCAAATGGATAAATAGAGAGCAAATCATCAAAGGGAATGGAACTTAAGCCCATAAATGAGTAGGCTTGTATAAAGGAAACCCAACCTAGCTGACCGGAGATCCCAAGATCTAGGTTCAATCTGACAACCGTATGAACTAAGTTGAATCACTGGTTCTTTTTTAAGGGGTGTTAAGCCCCATCCATTCCTCTAATAAACAGTGATGGTGGTATCAGGTTAAGCCTACTGCACTTAATGATGCTAGTGAGATGACCTATGTAATAGAAAAATGTGGTCACTTCAAAAGGAATTGTGAGGGGGCTCAATTCCTACAGCTCTTACGAAACCATTAAATCTTCATGACCACAATGAACATGCCAATGAGAACCAAACTATGTCAAGAAGTTATTTATGCAAGGTATATCATCGTTTTTTCGCAAAAGGCATAACAGTTTAAGGACCTCAGGTCTACTAGTCAGCTAAGTAATTATACTTTCACAAGGGAAGGTTCAAGGGTTATCTGTTCTTGTTGTACCCTGTGAGATAGACGTCCAAAAGTCTCTAGCATGGAAGACAAGACGGGTTTGAGTTAAGGAAACTGTGTTCTTCATAGGCCTCGACAATTTCCTCCATGTCTGATTACCGAAGTTGATAACCGAGAAGTTCTTTCCAAATTTGAAGTTTATTTTATTGTCATTAAATTTGTTTCGTCTCTTGTAATGCAATATCGTCGAACACCATTTACATCAAATCAAATCTAACATATCTTTCCTATGTGTAGCAGGACATAATTGATTGCTATATAGGTTATAATTAATCAGTTAAAAGAACTATACAGAAATTGTGAAAATTACAACAACAAAACATGAATCAACAAAATAAATATAAATAAACTGGAAAAAACCAGAGAATGATTCTGCCTCTGTGCATCCTCATGACAACCTCAATTCTTATGGTGAGCTCAATTCAAATGTTCCAAACAACTACCACAGAAAATTAAACTTAAGCATATGAAATATAACAGGAATTTCCATGATTAGGCAGAAATATGAAGTTCACTTCTTCATTTATTATTGCTTTGGTTTTACAAGGCCTCTTGAAAGTTAAAAAGAGACAAGTCAGAAGCAAGTTGAACCCTATTGGTTATTACATTTAGAAAATAAGCATTTACAGCCTAGAAATATATATACAATTAAACAAGTATGCCTCCACAAGAAATTCTTCACTCCTCTGATAATTTCATCCTCTAAACGATCGCCGCTCAGTAGCAAAAGAACAATATTTTCCTGCTTTCTGTTTACCTCTCATGGTGTTGCTAGAAATGTACAGGGGCGTAATTTGTTCTCATAATGTGCTCACACACTTAGCGATTTGCATCAGCTCTCATAATCTTGCAAGGAAAGAGGGTACTCATAATTGGAAATAAGAAATAAATAAAACAGGGATAATGATCAAGTAGAGAATAGGAAAATTTTACAGTATTTCAGTTTGCCAAGGAATTTGTAGAAGTTCATTAAAGCCATTCAAACTCTTAGTTTCAAATACGCCTATTTCTGGCCAAAAGCAACCAGCGACCAACACATAAATGACTGTATATTTTCCCACTAATCTGTCCCAGTAGGGGTGGGTGTAGGCAAAAGTCAGATCCTGGGTTCGATCCTGGGCACCACCCTTCTGCCAATGGGATGTATGCATGATTTACCTCCCCTATTAATGGTCGGGGGAACAGTGCGGTCTCCAGAGGATGGTGTCTACCCTTTTTCATATATAACTATATCCCCCCTGGCCACATAAATTTACCATTAATGATTTAAACTAGCGAACTGGTTGAGATACATGTACATATGCATATGGTACAATCTTACAATACTTCAAAATAATGACCTAATATTATCATTTTCATTATCAGTAAATTTTCTTTTCCTCTTCTCACCAAGCCAGCCTCTTTCCTCAAACCCCACCCCAATTCATCACTGCAGAAGCCATAGAGTATTGCTGCTGTATTCAGGATTAGCTCAGTTTTATTCACATTCCTGAAAATCTCATTAAAAAAATTCCTGCATCTCCACTTCCCCTGCTGCCATGTAATCCTTAAAATTTTGGCTTGTTATTTCTATAGATTGGATCAAAGCTTACACATTTTAAGATATCCATTATCATCATGAAGCTCTCATCGTTACCTTGTGGATTTCAATAAAGTTGGGCTTCTGTTAGTCACCATCACTGCATGAGACATAAAGGCAATTGTTGTTGGATATTGAACAATCAGCTTTATTTGCTCAGAGGGATGCTCTATTACTGGGCCTAGACCTGTTATGGTTATAGCCTAGTTAGGTCTCCACTTGGTGACAAAACTTCACTTCTTCTGGATGTAACTTTCACCAGCATTACAGTCGCTGTTAAAAGTGATGAATTCAGAGACATGGAGAAGGATTAAAAAATTTACAATCTGCTGCACTGGCTTCATTTGGATGTTGATGGTAGCCCACTACCATCATCATCATTAAACCTAGTGCTATATTTTTTATATGATAAGGAAAAAAGAAATCTCAACATCAGTGGCAATGGAACATGTACAACAAAACTAGAGTTAGATGGCCTCAATGGACTTCTCAAAAGTTCACTGCCTAAATATATCAAATTCATTCTCATTGGCCTCCAAGACCATTTCCAATAAAACATGGTCGAAGATGTGTACGACTGTAATAATAACTTACCTGGAAAACAAGACGCCCCAAAGATTGGTCTTAGACCTTCAAGAATTGATTATGGATGCGTAAAGCATCAAGAATGCTGTCAACCCATCTGTCAAACACAAATGTGCGTACCAAAGAGTAAATAAAAAGTGGCAGCTCTAATAACACTACAGTAGCATAAGTACAGTTCCCAAAATCATAGGAGATAGGAATTATTACCCCTGAAGACAGGGGCTGGATGGGTGGTATACACTTCTGAATCCCAATTTTCTGGCAGCAGAAGCAGTGGTCTCACCAATGCATGCAACAGAACCACTCCAGTTCTCTGGTTCAGGCAGAAGATTGACCCAAGCACTGTCACAAGATAAAATTAACAAATTTAGGGGACAATCTTCCCCTCTAAAACATGAAAGATATGTAAAAGTAGCATAAACAATTAGAAGAAAAATTGTACACTCAAATAAAGCAAACAGGCAAGGTGTAGTTTGATGAAAATGGTAGTGGATTTTGCCAAGCTATCAGTACTTATATGTTAAAATGCATGATCAGAAAACCACATGTCATCAAATTAAGGAGATCGACACTCAAGGAACCCAAAACATTGAGCATACACATAAGACAGACCGGATATAGAAACTACAAAGTAAGTTCTAGGAATTATGGAACGGCAAGGAAAATAGACCCTCTATTTATGCTATTATTGTTTTGAACGTGCAGGGAACTGAATTAAATAAAATATAAAATAAGCTGAAATGCAATTTTGTAAGACACAATGGCACATATCAAGAGAACTTGGCATCAGAAAACTAAACCAAACACATTACCGAACTGCAGAAGGTGATGCAACTGCAACTACAGAAGCAGACAGTGCTTGCTGGAGAATCATTTGATCCACATGTTGGACAGGTTCCTAAAACACAAGGTAAAATCAGAACTGCAAGAAATAGTTAATATCTCATACCTGTAAATCAATGTAAGTTAAAATAATACGCCATCATAATGTGCAATATTGGAAGCAAAAATTAAAAGCATGAAAACATATGATTCTGGTTTACAGTTATTCCATAACAGATGAGCTGTACAACTTCACATTACATTTATGCTCATGGGCATCATTAATGTGTCAGCACAACCGAATAGTATAAACAAAGCTCTTGAAAGCCATAAGCTTTAACATTAGACAAGTTCTTACAGGTTTCACCTTATGACATGCAGATTCTATGTTCAAGTCGACCATCAATAAACACCCTGCTCCATCTAAGCTGTTTTACTGAGTTGAAACATATCATGTGTGAATGGTTGTAGTCGGTTAAAAAATCTCAACCATATATATAACTGTGAAAGCATAATAGCCCAAATGCTAAAACTTGACAAAGTTTAACATAATAAGCAAACTATCATTACAGAAAATCTTGTAATACTGGGAGTCAACATACTACAAGCAAATTGACGTATCAAATATGTTCCTGAACTTCAAAAACTTAGATGTGTGAATTGCTTTTGATATCTTACAAATGGCCTTATTCCCGTGATATTAATGTGAATGAGGGGCTCCCAACTCGAAGAACTGCTAAACCAACATTGTCAGAACTAAAATATATACCGTCGTGTAAGTATTCAATCTTGTGATCTGAAATCCACGCTTAGAAAGGCCCTCTTCTGAAATATAGAACCCATGGTATGCTTTTTAGTACAATTTTAAAAACGGAGAGGTAAAGGAAGTATATTATATCGGTAAGCGACTGCAACAAAACAACATACAAAAAGGTAAAACAATGTAATGCAAATATTCTCATCACAGATCAAGACACAGCATGTGCTCACCAAAAGAGCAGTTTTGTAAAAACTATTGCCAACACAAGCAATTCTCATCCTTAATTCAAATACTAATTCATAAAGTTCTTCCAGAATCTGACCAAAATCAGCAGTGTGACCACAACTCACTGGATGGTAATACTTCTTGAAAAAATCCAAGTAATTTATGAATGAAATATCTAATATCAAATTGTTCTATAACAAACTCTGCAGGTGATAGATACAACATTTCAAAGGTAATGTAAAAAAATTCATCATTTAGCGCCAAAAAACTAAGTACCCGAATGTTAAAAGTTATGGTGTCATTGTGCAAGCATGACACAGCTTAAATGGCATGGTTAGCTTCTTATCCTAGATGGGGAAAAAGTTTGAGCTCGTATGTTGGGCAGACCCATCTGCTCATATTTACAGCACCCAACTGTTGGATAGACTTGAATTGCGAACTATATAACGTCGAAGGCAAAATGCAGCCATTAACTACCAAAACTAGCATCCTCCTACACTAAGACTTGAATGAACTTATTACTTACTTAAATTAATAAATCAACTGTAGTTGTTTACTTTTTTACCTCCTCTCACCAAAAAGGCTTGTCACCATTCCCCTTGCATACAAAACAGAAAAGCCTTTGTATGAGTAGCATATATTGTAGCAAATATGACTAACAGACCAAGACATACAGCTCGTAGTTGTGAAAGTTGAATGGTTCCAGAGTATTGGGATCACCCCTATGACATGGCAAAATATGTCACAAAGTTGGAAAATATGAAGTTGATAAGTAACTCTAACTTTGGAAGAGCGACTCCATAAAGAGACATTTTTCAGCTGCCATGCGAGATCATCTTACTTGCAAGGTACGTGGGTCGAACAAGTCTCCATAAAGGGATTTTAAGTGTAATGGGAACACACCAATATGCAGGAAAAGATATATATGTAAGTCGCTGTAAGTTGGTTTTAAATTATAACAATGTTCACGTATTAGCAATATATTTATGTCGACAGAAGAATCACAGTGTTACATGAGGATAAAAATGATATGGTATATTGCCATGTTACTAGCGTAATTGATAGAAATTCTTTTTCCCGACTATACTCCTTTGAATGCTTAACCATGAGGTTTGGATACAAAAAGTTGAATTAAATAACTTGTCTTCATGTTTAGCTTCAAAGTTCATAGGAATAAGCACATCATTATTAAAGAGAAAGCCAATTGTTGTTAACTTCCATATAGTTTGTTCATGTCATTATTCTATCACATGAATTGAAAATGCCATGTACCAATGTTTGAAACAACTATTCAGGATAAAATTTTATGGAACAAATTGGCAAAGTGGATTCTTAAAACAAAAGGAGAAGAGAGAACAGGAATAAAAAGTTAAAGGAACCGAAGCACTTTCTTTTTGTTAACTAGGAACCGAAGCAATTACCTATGTCACGACTAGCTTTTGCAGAGGCAGGATACAAAACAGTGCATCTTTCACTCCCATGCTTTGGCAGCTCTGAAGCAAGAACCTTGCCAGTTGCTGCAAAGAAGATCACAAAGCTAACATTCTCTTCTACAGCTGTTTAGATCATCTTTAATAGATATAGTTGGCCAGCTACCTCAAAATACAGCATAGGATGGGTAATACTAATAAATACTCTATACTCTTAAATGGAAGACATGTACAGATACCTTTTGATGGAGTAAAGGCAACTTCAATTAACTGCTTAGATGAAGGTGTAGCTTCGTCAAATATGCTTGCTGTACCAGTTCCAACCACAGCTACCTTGACACTGGGGGTCCCAGCAGCTCTAAGATTGTAGATGAAATGAGAGTAACTGGTCAATGACTAAAAGTGTTCAAATGGCAACCTTTTCAAGCTATCCAGTTCAGAGCAAGAAAATTTGCTTGGATCAAATATATGAAGAACCTAACATATTTCTTTCTAAAATAAAACATGCCATGTAGCTTAACTAATCCATGATGCCCTTCCACCACCAATGCACATGAACCAGATTGCATTTTGTCCTAGGAAAGGGCCTATATTCCATGTCCTTTCAAGCTGCATGGTTTAGTCTCCTTTTGGGATGACTGAAAAGTAAAAAGGAAAGTTGTGCATGAGGTTGTTTGGAATATAAATTTATCTTGAGGGAGGAGCAACAATGGGACTGTGTGAGCTCCTAGTAATTACTATAGAAGAAACCGAGAAGCCTAGCCATATTTGACTCAATGACCCAACCAGTAGCATGCAGTATGCATCTATGATTCAATTTTATGACGAAACTAGATCATTTAGACCTTGGTACTCCTGCTTACTTTTCAAGTATCTTTTACTTACTTGTTTTCATATCCCTGTCTCTCACTTGCATGTGACCCTTCTCGTTGATACTCATGTTCATGCATGTTTTCCTTTAGAAAATCATGCCATATCCTTTTCAGGTACCTTTTACTTATTTCCGTTTTGGTATCCCTGTCTCTCTCTTGTGTGTGAACATCCTTGTTGATACACATGTTCATGCATGTTTATCCTTTAGCAAATCACATCATGTACTTTTCAGGTATCTTTAACTTGTTTCCGTTTTCTATTCATCTCTCTCTCTTGTGTGTGAGCGTCCTTCTTGATACACATGTTCGTGCATGTTTATCTTTTAGCAAATCATGCCTTGTACTTTTTTTCCTTCAGATCTGCCTATTATTTTTATTACCGTATAATGTGGTGATAAATAAGACGCTAATGGAATTAATGCCAGGACAAAACTCATAATTACTACTATACAGGTAAAAGAGCAAAGTATTGGGGCAGACACAATACTAAACCAGATGCTGAGGTAGCAGCAACATGTTACCACAACCCCCCCCCCCCCCAAAAGAAAAAAAAATAGAAGACCATCAAGTCACATGCCTAGACTACATATGAAGCTTTATTTGACAAGTGGAGAATCCGTGATGGATAACCTCACTCTCTCCTTACAAACGCATCTTATCACCCAACTGCCCCACGATCTTTTCTTTTTATGGGATAACTTATATCTGGAGCCTACTGATTACCACGATATATAATATGCAAAATGTGAAATTGCAAATTCCATATGATGATAATTCAAAACTTGGAATTTAACACCTCTCTTCTACTTCTACAGGTGCAAGTTGCAACATCAGCCATCTACCAAAAGCTTGTTTTATCATGCGTTAGGTTGTAGAATCTGCCATTTTGTTCTTCCCTCACCCTCATTATAATGAGAAAGATAATTGCATCAATTTCCTCTATGAAGAAACTCTTGGTCCTCATATGTGCCCTAACCATCTTGAACAATAAAAATTCTGGTTGTTGAAGCTCGAAACATCGTTGAGCACTCTATCAACTAGCTGCAGCTTTTACAGGAGTTGGGGAATCAAAGTTCTTTCCACAACATATGCAGCTACATTATGCCAGTCACTAGTATGCAACCAATAGCAATACATGCCATAAAATTTGGTAAACGTTACGCTCCAGCCACTTAATAAATCCAAACAAATAATACCATAGAAGATTGCATCTCCCCATCAAACACTAAACTAATTTCACCTAAAATTACTAAAAAGAAATCAGTTTGAGTAGGACATCATCTGACACAAATATGAACAACAGAGAGAGCTTGCATCATTTTTCTATTTATAGTTGAGAACTTGAATACATGTTGGAATAGAGTGGAAAGGCATGAATAAAGAATATGAGCAAGGTTCATTGGAAGTCATGAATTTTCTTAGTAATATATGTGATTTTAAGTAAATTCAGCACCTGAAAAAGCCTGAATACAAACTAAAAAGAGGAGCAAAAAATGCACGGAACAATTGCAACTCGAGATTATAGATAGGCAATTTCAGAACTTACTTCCAAGCTTGAAGAAAAACCAGTGCTGCCTCGGGTGAAGTTATGATGATCCAATCAAAACTAGTGGCTGCTAGCAAAAGATCACAGAAAAAAAAAATGAACACCATTAGCAAGCTAATGAGATCAAGTTTACTTTCTGCTAATACAATCCTCAAAATGGGACGCTTTTTCATAGAATTAATTAGCAAAATATGTTGGACCAACAAAGTAGTGGACTAGCAAGTTTTGGTCAGTTTTAATGCCAATTTATAAGTCTGAAAAAACTGTCTTCTGTGCTAGATAAGGTGTTAGTGCCACAATATGCACATAATATGCATCACTATTTATCGACTATAAAAGAAGGAAAAGTTATAATGGCCTGGCTCAAATAAAAGGAAGAATGAGGGAGTAGAAAATTAAGTTGTACTTATCTGGCCAGCAAATATTACTCTAATAAGAAAGAAGCAGTTGCAGCAACTAGCTGCACCGTAAGGAGTTTGAACTTACCACTCAATAGGTAAATAAGTTTCTCCAGATCAGGCAACTGCATATGCTGAATTAGAGGAAGCTCCAAACTGTTGATCCCATGTTTTGCCTATCACAGAAAAATGGATACAATGTTCAAAACTTCAATGGTCTAAAACAATAATTTCAAAGGTTCTAGATTGGCAGTTTCCTCCTAGTTTAATGCATATTGTACACTCCTTTGGTCCTATATTCTCTACAACTGCTTCTACAGTTGTGCATGTTAAAAGATAATAAGTTCCTGTCATTAGGTACTAATAGTTCAAAATACAAATCGTGGTGAAGAAAAAAACACGAAATTCTCTTGGTTCAAAATAATTAGCAAGTAATAGCAATAAATGACAATCTCCATAGGCACTACTACACTTTCAGCTCACAAAAATACTTCTTTTGCAGAAGTGAAAGAACATCGAAATTAGCACCAGCGTGAGCATGGACTACTGCATAACAGCCCAGTTGCATTAGTTGTAATTAATTGCATTGAAGTTGTAATTATGATATGAAATAATAATCCAATGTACAACTAAAGTGACCAACATAAACTGTACTCGTGCAATAGTGAGCATTCCACGGTCTCCTGTCCTATAACCAATATATACGCATGAGTACTTTAGTGCTATGTCTAATTCAGTGTGAACAGTAATGACCTCTTGAAATTCTACAAAGACAGAAAAATAACTTACTTGGAATTGTTACAATCTTCCTTAAAAAAGAAACACAAGTATGAAATACCTGTCAATTTATCTCCATTCATTAACGTCTGAAAAGCAAAACTCAAATTATCATCTTGCCAAAATTCTAGCTTGGCTTCTACTGGTAGAGTCCACTTTCCACGATTGACATAGATCAATAATATATGAACTGTTGGCCATGATTTGAGAATAATTTAACGGACCTTTTCTGAAAAGACGGGAGTGGACTCCGATTGTGGAACTACAGCAACAGTATTTTAACTACTTCCATACCTCATCCCCCCCAAGTTTAGAAAATTATCATGTTCAATCTCACATTTGACAAAAACCTAGCTGAAATATATCTCTAACAATGTACGCATCAGTAAATAAAGAGTCATAACAGATTATCAACATGTAAATCGAGGATAACAACAACAATAACAAACTAAAATGCATAAAGGAAAAAATTATAAGGAAACAGAAAATTACAAGAGCACTGATGAGCTTATCGTTTTTGCCACGTTCTCTCGTAACAACAACTTGATGATTGGAGAAAGAATTCACCGGAAAAGTGGAAGCTCGGACCTTGAATGGTAGAAACAAATTCGACCGCCGGTGACTGAGAAGAAGTTGAGGAGGAGGAGGAGGAGTGGAGAGAGAAAACAGACATATTTTCGTCGTCATGTTGGGGAATGGGGGGCTGTGGAGGATAACGTGTTGCGTGGTTGATAGATTAGAGCCAGCCAGCTGTTGCTAGTTTAACAATACTTTCGTTTTATTGCCTTTCTGTCCAATTCTGTCCTCCTAATTTGAATTGTTTCCAATTAACCCCCTTGTACTTGCTACAAGTATCATATATAAGAAACCAAAATTTGCAAAACATAAATAGACATCGTCAAACTTTGCCATTTATATGTAAAAATAACCATTTTTACCATTTAATTTGATTTTAAATCGAAGGTGTCTTTGGCGGTTTATTTGACACGATTTGCAAACTTTGATGACCTTGTTTTTATGTTGAATGACCTTTGAAAATTTTAACTAAAACCAGCTTGCTCTATTTGCAATTTCAAATTTTCGTTAGAGATTTCACCTAAACAGTCATTCTACTTTTTAATTGCGAGATCATGTTTGCGTATACTACACCTCACCCTCAGAATCCACCCTCGGGTAGGATATACTATCAGTGGCAGGTCCGGGATTTTTGCCTAGTAGGACGCCTTTAGGGTAGATTAAAAGCATACAAAGTCGCCCGATGTGTATTCCACCGTTTTAAGGGATTTTTTTTAGTTTTTTGCTTGATTTTGAAGTAATTTTTTTGGTTGGTGGGGCCATAAGCGGAAAGATAACTAGAGAGAACTATGGTAGAAAGTATTAAAAAAAATTGTTTTTAACCTAGATAAAAAATAATTTTTTTTTAATGGGGGCCAACCCCTCCACCCTTTACATACTAAATCCGCCCCTGCATACTATCATAAATGGATCCAGGAAAAATTTCAAGTGGTGGCACCGTATCACACAACAAAACAAAATGATGGTATTGTTAGGACAATTAGATTTTTACTTTATGGAGGAACAATTTTGTGGTGGCATGAGACGTCACCAAAAGCTTACCAAATACGCTCCGTATACTATGATCGTTTGGTTTTGTTTCGTTTCGTTTCAAATTCTAGTATAAACTGAAAGTAGAGGACCTGATTGAACAAGAAAGTTAAAGTTGAGGGTCTGAAGTTGCGTAGCCATCGTCCACACTCATTGCAATTATTGTAGTCCTTTACTTACCGTTTATAAAAGGAGAAAGAGAAAGAGAGGACAAGAAAGGCAGCCACGTTGTTTCATCAGGACCGTTTGGTGTGATCTAACCGTCAGATTTGGTAAATGACTAGATGTGCGATGTATAGGATAGTATTTCCAATAATCCCATACGATCAATCTAATTGGTGCCATGATGGAACAAGTTTGGTGCAATTATTATTTTTTACCAAATATAGTACTCCACACAATGTATTTTGGCAACAAAAATATTAAGGGTTTTCATAGGTTCGTTCGAAGGTATTTGAATAATTTAATTTAATGTTTGGGATTTAAAAAATCCTAATTTAACTTAAATCGTATAGGTTGGTCGGGTTATTTGAGTTGGTATTTTGATACCTCAAATTATTATCTTAACCTTAGAATATATTTTTTTCCCTCTAGTCTACTTATAATTTCTTTTTCATCATCAATCATTTGGTACAATTTATTCATATTTTTTTAATATATCATGATTAATTTTTCTTAATTTGCACATACACGCACATATATATATGTATAACTGAACATATATGAGGATGGAGAATAAATTTAATATATATATGATGAAGGTATCTGATGATGTAATTGTCCAATGTACATATTATAGAGACTCAACAATCATATTAAATCCAAAAAATAAAATGGTATCGGGTTCATTGTGTTGGGTTGGATTTAAATAAAAATAACTCAATATCAATCAAATATCTATAGTTTAAAGATTTTACAGCTCGATTAGATATCGGGTTGCTTTGGGTTAAGGGGTTGTTTGGCAGTTGCTCAATAGTTTGGTTCAAAATGATTAAGTGATCAAAGTGATTAAGAGACTCTCATGATATTGTGTAAAATAAAATATAAATGTTTGGTAATTATTTACAATGAAATTAGGGTACTGAATGGTTAAAGGAGGCTCATGATACAAAATTATTCATAAGATTTTGGAACCATTAAGAAGTAGACTTTTTTTTTTCAAACAAGATTCATCTCTTAACGATTCAAATATTGTATATTAATAAAACTATTAAAATGTAAACAAATAACCCCTAAATTAGATTGATTGGATTGATCAAATTTTTGAACACCCCTCGTTTACATAGAATATTTGATTTCATCGTAGAAATTGTTAAAGCCTTGGTATTTGGAGTTGTGTCATTGTTGTCGCCTCAGGGATATATTAATAAATATCATTATTTATATAATTTATTGTTTTTCTTCTATAAAAAATTTGTACATATTATAAATCTAATTATTACTTATAAAATATTTCTTAATTTATAGTACTCCCGTCTTCTTCATTAAGATTATCCTTATTTTCATGATCCATCACTACAAGAATCCATGAACACAGAACACCCACTATCATCCATAACCACCCCAAACACTATTATGTCACTCTAGTGCAAAATTGTTATTCATCGTATAGTATATAAAAATACATAACATTTATATATGACAAATGAAACTCATGCTCTTCGATTTTGGTGAAATTGAAACCATTAACATCTAAAAATGTTGGGTTATCAAATACCATGAAGCCAAATTTGATATGGTACATTAAATCATGTTGCTCAAATTTGGCCCAAATAGCATTTTGCCGCAAGTAGAAATCAGAAAGAATATCAATGAGAAGTAAATTATGTTGTTGACGATAATTCATGTCAAGAAACAAAAGGTAGGCAGTAGCGTCCACACTATATTAGTCTCACAACCATCATTAAAGTGGTAAATTGTGCATCCCAAAGGCAGATGGATGGCATACTGGTGTTTGAAATCAAACCTCAGACTTTCCATTCCTACTGCAATGATGTCAACCTCCCTACTTGCTAGACTAAAACTGCAGAAAAACAAGTAATATCATAGCAATATAGCGAGATCTTGATACTATAATATGCAAAGAACAAACTTAGCGCATAAAAAACGATAAATGAAATGTTTGCAAGGTAGACTTACCACAGACCGATTCCTAGTGCTATAACAGAAACTGCGCGTGTAATGTCGGGCAATGTGACGAGATTTTCATAATATAATACATAGAGAACAGACTTAGCGTATAAAAACGATAGATGAAATGTTTACAAGATAGACTTAGCACAAGAAAACGAGTAATATCAAAGCAATATAGCGAGATTTTGATACTATAATATGTAAAGAACATACTTTGTGCATAAAAAACGACAGATAGCATGTTTGTAAGATATATTATCATTATTAAAAAGTTCCAAGTTGAATCCTACACTAGGAATAAATGAATTGATATTCACCAAAATCCCTATGGCAACCAACACATGGCGTCAATTGATACTCAAAACTTATGCCCACTCCCATGGTACAAAGTGGGAATAGTTTGACACATTCCACACTACCGAAATACCATACACACATGAGTTCTCGAGTTTCACATCATACAAGCCATATTCATCTTCAACAGTTACCAATAAAACCTTTGTTCCTATATCTTCTTCCGAAATTATGAGGCTAATAAAACTGTTGCTATCTTTCCAAATCTCACGACCATCAAATAACAGACATGAACAAGACTTTGCATACCTAGCCACATGTGATATTTCATTATTACTTACAAACACCCCCATGGTCCAGCTTGACCCATTCGATATTGACTTTTCTTCTAAAGTCATTTATCACTACCACTCCAGACCCGTGACATACGACCCTTAAGTCGTCTCCTTAATGCCCTCTCCACAATAAATTATTGAAAGATCAGATCTTAACCATAATACTAGTACTCAATCTTTATATATAGGCAGTGTTGATTCACATCCTTTGAAGTCCTCCATATTCCTATCCCCATGTATCCTTCATTGTTTGAAGAACATCTCTTAAATCAAACTCCAATTCTCAACGATCAAATATTCAACCCTCACTTTCCCATCTAATTAATTTTCCTAATAATACATCACCACCACCCTCTTTATCTCACCATGTTGAGGAGATTAAAAGAAAAATCTCCACACTATAAGATGCACATTCTACTTCTGACAAAAGACTTGAAGGAAGTCGAAAAATTCAAGAAGAAATGGCTACCAACTTAATTCAATGTTTTTCGAACAACTTTGTTCCAAAGTACATGATCAAAACTTAATGGTTCAAGCACTGTTCAAACATCACAACACCTGTTCTCATCAGGTGTCCTTTATACTTGATGATCAGACTCAAATGATTCAGATTGATAAATTTTAGGAAACCATTAACTCATCTATGCGCCTGATATGCGCCTCACTCTTTTAGCTATTAGCCAATTTGTCACTAGTCAGATTGTTTAGAATCATGTCTTATCTTCCTAGCTTACGTAACAAATTTGTAGTTTTTTGTTTTAATACAAAATATAGAATTAAAAGTGAAGATTTGTTGTGTTTGTATTCAACCCTCCTCTACAAACACATCATGTGTAAGTCATTACATTCCATGAACAACAACTTGAATTTTGGACCCTAAGTTTGAATTCTTAGCTTTGATGTTGGTAAATCCCTTTAATAATGGTAAGAAATCTCCTTAAATGCTTCCCAAGTCACAATAAATAAGAGGGCAGAAAAATAAATTGAAGGAGAAGAATGGTAGGTAAATAAAAAAAATTTAAATGACTAACACATAGAAAAAGAGAAGTTTCCTACAAAACACATTGAATTCAAATTACAGATATCTACTGAGATAGTGGAATTTACACCATTTTTGCATAATATTTGGAGAAGTAAATACATACTACTGCTTGAATCTTTCACCCTCGTCCACCAACTTGCAAAAGAATGGGAGAAAACAAACTCCATACTTATAGTGGTTCATCATTTTGGTTACATACACTTTCCTTGAGCCCACTTGAGATGTGATCCACTATGTCAAAATGTTTATGATATAATTTAGACCTTAGTACAAGATACCAATCTAGAAGCTACTGCTTCCACCTCTCTAGGCTTAGCTTTCGCTCACAACTGGTATATGGATCTCTCTATGTAGTGGTCGGCCTTCTAGAAGCTTCGCCAGAAGCGACTAGTCGCTTCTCGAATGCCCTTTTCAAATCTATAATCGATAACAAACGCAAGTGATCTCTACAAACCCAAATCTCTTATATTCATCTATACAAACTTCAACTCCAATTCAACTCAACTTTTTTACTGTTCATTACTGATCCAACTCGATTAAATTTTTTTTTTTTATGCTTTATTACCTATAAATAATTTTTATTTATTTTTTATCATTAAAAAGTTATTTCACTTTCTAAAAAAACGTAATTAAAACAGAAAGAAAAAGTTGTGAATTTTCTAAATCTTGAAAATAAAAATGAAATGTGATGAACAAATATATCAATATTGAAGTTGGAAATAAGGGTTGATATCTCCATACTCTCTGTTCACTTTTCACTCCCTCTCCCCTCACATCCCCTCACTTTTTACCCCCTCCTCCTCACATCCCCTCACACATAACCGTAACAATCTTTTTAAATCTAAATTTTAAATTTACATTTTATAACCTTATAGTTAGTTAATTAATTTACTTTACGTTAATTTTTTTTAAATTTTTTATCTTACACCCTTATCAAATTAACATAGATAATCAATTAAAATATGTTTAAAAAAATATTATTTTTTTATTTTAACAAGTTACACCATTATAATCGTTTTGTTAATACCTTCGAAATGAGCCCAATATTGAATAGTTTTTGACTTAATTATATTATTATATATTATATACTATGAAAAAATATTTTTAATATTTACATTTATAGTTATTTATTTAATTTATGGTACATCATTTGTTTTTTCAATTTTCTTTTTACACCATTATCACATTAAAATACATAATTTTATATTAACTAAAATA
Source organism: Cynara cardunculus var. scolymus (assembly GCF_001531365.2). NCBI lineage: Eukaryota > Viridiplantae > Streptophyta > Magnoliopsida > Asterales > Asteraceae > Cynara > Cynara cardunculus. The sequence goes on from NC_037530.1 coordinate 27,005,081, forward strand.
CGTTTTAACATGTCACATTAAATTCTATCTCATATCTATCAAGTAACATGTCACATTATGAACAATGATATCGATATTTTTGTACAAAATACGTTAGAAAAATACGTTTTAACATGTGTACCCATTTACATAATTGTTAAAATAATCTGATTTGAAATAAAGTAAAGTTATTGATTTGAAATAAAGTAAAAAAATCGATATATATATATATATATATATATATATATATCGAACGAATGAATGAATCGTTCATTCGATATTTCACGTTCTTCTTCAATATATAACTCTCTCATTCTTCAATATACATCAAAGTTACAAAAGATAAATATGGGAGAAGATTTGACAACAACACTAGATTTTTTCACCAACGAGGTACAATATTATGTTAATTGATATTTAAGTTTATTAATACTTACGTGTATAAGTGAAAGTTATAATTTTTTTTCCAGTTGTTCGATTCTCGGGAAGAAATAACTGAGTGGATGTACAATGTGGAATGTTTAGTTGGTTGTGTTGTTGTTACGAAAAGATCAAAGACAAAGCCAAATGAGAATGTCTATAAAGTCGTATTTATGTGTGAACACGGTGAGGTTTACAAAAGTAAAACAATTCTCATTCGTCATACTGGAACAAAAAAGTTTGGATGCCCATTTGAGTTGATAGCGCTATTTTCAGCTACACGTAGTTGGTGGACGTTGACGGTGATATGCGATGCACATAATTATGTTCTTGCACAATATATGGAGGGTCATGCATATGCAATGCGGATGAATGAAACTGAAGTTCAACTAGTTGAAGATCTATTAACCTAACATGTCAAGCCACGATACATCTTTTCCACGTTAAAGGGTAGACATACGGAAAATGCATCTACATCAAAAATAATATACAATGAACAACAAAAGATTAAGAAAACAACGATGCAGGAAGACCACAAATGCAGGTTGTTGATTTTTTTTATTAACAAAAATTATGATTTTGAGACTCGAAACAAACGAGTTGGAAGATTTATTCTTCATTCATCCAAGATCATTTGAGCTTTGGCATACATTCCCACAAGTGTTGGTCATCGATGCCACATATAAAATAAATATGTACCTTAAAATGCATGTCTATTATGTTAATGTCAATATTATTATTTTTTAACATTATTATTTTTTTTAACATTATTATTTTGTTAATTTATTATTCAGGTACGACATGCCTCTTCTTGAGATAGTTGGTGTAACAGCGACCAACCTGACATTTTGCATAACATTTGTTTTTATGCATCAAGAAATTATATCATACTTGGGCGTTAGATTGTCTATCCAAAATATGCGATAACTTTTACCCAGATGTCATGGTCACATACAAAGTGTTGGCTTTGATTAATGCATGCAAAGTGGTATTTCCGGGTGCTAAAGAGTTACTTTGTAGATGACATATCTTTCAAGGTATTTTGAAACATTGTAGACCATCGATTCACGAGTCTTACTCGTGGAATTCTTTTTGTCAATTATGGTTGCAATTACTTGAATCACAAAATCAGGAATGGTACACGTACAACTTGGGACAACTTCAAGAAAACTTGCTCGCTTATCCATGTATTCTTGATATAAGATAATTTAACCATTGTTACTAAAGATATTGACATATGTTTGTTGTATTTTTTCAGGTGTTATGAATTACCTGAACAATGTATGGTTGACACCATATAAGGAAATGGTTGTATCTGCCTTGGGTTGATCAGGTTTTAAACTTTGGAAATCACACAACAAACATAGTTGAAAGCCAACATTCTAAACTAAAATTATTTTTGAAGACTTCCCGAGCAGATTTACAAAAAATTATATCTCATATCCATCAAGTAATCCAGTCACATGACACGTCGATTAAAACAAGTTTTGAACAATGTAGAACTATTAGGAAACATTGATTTGGAAAATCACATTTTCAAATTTTGTGGGATTTGTTTCATTTCATGCACTTGATATGATTTCCACTGAAAATGAATGGTCTTTCCACACTAGCGTATTTTCTGTAAATTGTGGTTATAAACTGCGTAGAAGTCATGGGTTGTCATGTACTCATGAACAAGCACTATATACATGTCAAGACATACCCATTCCGTTTGATGCAATAGATATATTTTGGAAAAAACTTGATTTTTCACCCTGTGTGTCCATACAAGATGACTAAATCGGATGTGACGATGAAGTTCAAATGTTCATAGAAAATTTCAACAAGCAATCATCTCATGGTCATAAAAGCTTACTCAGAAAGTTGAAGGATATAATACTGCCATCAAAACCGTTTGATGAACCCTTGGTTCATAGAACCACTTGTGGCCTTCCATCTACAAAGAATCAAGCTTTGATCAATATAATTATTGAAGACCATAGACGTAGTTGTTCTAATGTGCCAACAATTATTAACTCTGAAGATTTGGGGCATCAAGAATCAACGATACATAGTTTCTACTTCCAACGATAACCCACCACCCGACATTTGTATCTTGATCAAATCCCGACTTTATTTTATCTATACATCATACAAATACAAGATGTATTGGGCGATGTAAATTGTGGATATCGAGTGATATCTACTTGTCTGGGTGGTCATGAAGACGAATGAGACAATACTCGTAAAGAGTTAATGATTGAACTAACTTAGTATGAACAATATTACTCTTATGTGATTAGCAATGAGTGCTTATGCATTCACAAAACGTTGAATTTTTTCCAAAAAGGTGTATTCGCACTAGCTATGCATTGGATTGCTATGCCTGAAATGAGCATTCTAACGGTTTCAAGGTTAAATGTCATACTGCATGTTCTCAATATAGCAGACAACGTGACATACTTACCATTTAGGACACAACATCCGTCGTCATCTCAACACGTGACAATTGCAATAGTGCATGTTAATGGTAACCATTACATAAATGTGATATTAAATGGCCACACTTACGCACCATTGGACACGTTATCGTCTTCAAGATGCAAGTACATAGATTGTCTCGTGCCAACATAAATTCAATGTGTATGAAGAATATATAGATTGTACTCTTACTCGTGAATATGTTATTTATATAATTACAATACAAATTAAAGATTGAAAACATAAAAGATGTGATAGAAACATATTAAAAAAAAGTTAAAGCGTTAAAAGTTAAAATATCAAAAGGTTAAAATTGAATTTTTTTTGTTCTTGGAATTTAGTTGTTTTTTTGTTCGTTTATGTAAAAAGGGGTGTATAAATATAAAAAATATTTTTTTTATGTAAGGATGTAATTAGAATAAGCCTTTTTAAAACGTTAAAACGAAATAATCATCTTTTGACACCTAATACTGAAAAAGAATAAATTTTTTGGCAATATGGTCTATAAAGTGACAAAGTTGTTGGACATTGTTTTAACTTTTAAATGTTTTTCATTTTTCTTTAAGTCTTTTTTTTTGTCTTATCCATGATCCGATTGGACCAAATCATCGCTAAAGGTAGTCTACTAGTGCCTCTTGGATCAAAATAATTAAGCTTTTGAATGGATCAGGGTATTTGGGATTGCTTATTTAAAATGTTTTTTAATTTATTTTGATGTGATATTAATAATAAGAAGTTTTTGGATGGAGAAAAAAAAAGGAAATACTTATACCGATTTGGCATCGGTAATAAGAAGTTTTTAATAAGTTACTTCATTCCAACTTATTAATTTATTCCAGTGTAGTACCGGTAATAAAAAGTTTTTAATGTTTTAAGGAGAAAAGAAAAATGTATCTCATCTATTCTATCAACTTATCCGGTGAGGTACCACCATAAGCTAATCCAAACATTTTTTTTTATAAAACTCCAGTTTACCACCACATAAGTTGATAAACACTTTTATAAAAAAACATAAGTTGTTTTAAATATCCCAAACACCCCTTTAATTCAAAAAGAATTAGCAAGTACCGAATGCTTCATACAGAGCTTGTTGCCAGTCAAGAATGAAGAAGCAAATAACAGATAGTGGAACGCATTAGCTGTCTGCTGTCAGGTTGGACAGTAAGGGTCGGAGAAGGGCTGAAAAGGGGCAATTAGCTTTGCACCATTGAAAGACTACTTAAGATTCAATTCAAGAGGCCCTACTTAGTGGGTGATCTATCCAGGATGAAGCTTGGTGTTGTTAATAGACGGTATCTCTCTAATTTAAGAAAAATAAAAAGTTTTTTTTTTATCAAACACATAATATGACATAAATATTTGAACGGGTAAATATTTGTTTTTCATTAATAATAAATAACAAAGATCAAAAGTGTCTGAAAGTTTCAACTTCAAATTTAAAGAGGAATAAAAATCTCTTTGTGGCTACGGAGGTTAAAATACAACGACTCTAGGCTACCTATGAAGCAGGTGGTCCATCCTAATATTAGTCGACTTGTATAGCGGATTGAGTATATAGGTTAATAAAAAAATAGCAAACACATAAAAATTTACATCTTTTAAAAACATTTATTTAAACCAAAAACTCAAAATAACATATTATTTCTACTTGAAAAAAAACATGTGGAAATATATCTATATTATATTATAAAATATTTGACAAAAACTCTTAAAAATCATTTTTTATGCATAAAATACTGTTTATTGATGTATATTACTTAAAATTCAAGGTTACAAGTAATTTTACATAAGTACAACTTATTAAAGCTACATTTTTAAATTCGTGTAATTAACCACAGATAAACATAATCAAATACATGATAAACATCCATTTTAAATATAATTAAAATAAAGTTTCAAAGAGAATTTTTTAATATTATTTTTATAATAAAAATATATTGTTAAAAAAATAAATTAATTTGTTATTAAATATAAATTAAATTTAAAAAATTAAAAAAAATAAAAACTATTAAATAATTAATTTAATATTAATATCTTTTTTTTTTAATTTTTATATTATTTTTAAATTTATATTTTATTAAAAATAAAAATATTATTATTTTCATAAAACCATATAAAATTATACTATATGGAAACAAATGGTTTAACAACGAAAAGATGATTACACGTTAAACCATTCACCGAAAGCTGAAAAGTGGAAACACGTGTCATGCTGTATACACATGTCGCTGGAGATGATCCAACGGCCATGAATCGATCTCGTCAGTGGCAGGTTTCATTTACGCGACTGAAACTACATAAAATTGTTCGTTCATCACTGCAACTGCAAGCAGTCTTTGATTTCCATGGTCACAACGTATTTGAATTTCTCTCATTTGTTGGCTGCTTATAAATTTAATAATCTCTTTTTCACTACAAAATTTGGCGACCCACTTTCCCTCCCTACGATCAAAATTACAGAACGCGGTTAAAAAATCGAATAAATAAAAGCATATGCCATTGATTCGAAAGCGGTTCTTGGCACACAATCCCCTTTGATCATCTTTGAACGAGCATATACACAGACCCACTAGCTATATGCTCGTTTTCACTTTCCCTTTTTCATTTCTTGATCCATTAAGGTACCCAATTTCTGTTCTCAATGTGTTCTTCTTGATGCGATTGCTTGATTTGTAGTAATGGTGTAATGGGTTTCTTAAACCGTTTGATCCTTGTTTAGGAATTTTGATTTAATTTTTCAGAAGAGCTTATACGTTTACTAAACCCTAGTTTTGTCCTTACTTGTGTTCTCAGTAGTTTGTTTTCTTCTGAATATTTTGATTGTGAAATGCATGATTTTGATATTTTAACTAACGCTGTTCTTTTCAACTCTTATCTGCCTTTGTTAATAATAGATGCATGTAAGTTATGTAGATCATATTTGGAAAGTGACAGTGTGTGATAACCAACATGAATTTGTGATGGATTCTGTATGTCATCTCTCTGTTATTTTGGGATTTTTTTCTATTAGCAGAGTGGGTTTTCTTCGGGTATTTATGGTGCACTTTTTACTCTTGGCAACTTAATAATCACCATGCAAAAGATGCTTTCTTTATTGAACAGTGCCTCAACATGATGTTAGGATGATAATCTCTCTCTGTTTAGTGCGTGAGAACACTATTTATTATTCTTCATATGTTTTTTCTGTACCGTTTAAGTTGTTTCAGTTTGTGACGTTAATATACTGAAATCCCCCCAGGATTCTGGAGCTGGTGACCATATTGGATTGAAAGATTGTGAATCAACTTTGAATCTAAAGATAAATCTTGAATATGGGCACCGATAAACAGGCTGTTGGTATACTAGATACCATCAACATGGAGACAGTGCGGACAATTTTAACCCATACATACCCATACCCACATGAGCATTCCCGCCACGCTATCATTGCAGTAGCTGTGGGTTGCCTATTTTTTATTTCATCTGACAACATGCATACGCTCATCCAGAAGCTAGACAAGAACATCAAGTGGTGGTCCATCTACGCCTGCTTACTTGGGATTTTCTATTTCTTTTCATCCCCATTCGTGGGGAAGACGATTAAACCGAGCTATTCAAATTTCAGTAGATGGTAATTTGTTCTGATCCTTCTTTAGCATGATCCTATTTTGATGTTTTATTTCTTTATCTAATTGAGTTTTCTGGAGTGTAGGTATGTAGCCTGGATATTAGTGGCAGCTTTATACCATCTTCCGAGTTTTCAGTCAATGGGAGTAGATATGAGGATGAATCTTTCGTTATTTTTGACAATATTCATCTCTTCCATTTTTGTTCTTCTTGTTTTCCATTTAGTATTCCTTGGCCTCTGGTACATTGGTCTTGTTTCTCGTGTGGCTGGAAGGAGACCTGAGATATTGACTATTCTTCAAAATTGTGCTGTAAGTCTCAATATCCGATTTAGACCATGTCTGCTCTTTGTTTAGAGGTTCCTAATATGCCCACCATAAGATGGGGTTAGCTACAACGGTTTCTCTTTTAAGACAATCATTGAAAATCGCGACATTTTTGTTTTTGGGAACTTTTCATGTTATAGTTGCTTATTTGGCCATTTTCATCATTATCGAATGTTGAAAGGAATTTTCCACATTTGACAAATAGTACACTTTCCTACGATTATGTGCCTAGTCAAACATTGCAAATTAATGGGACACAATATTTGCAGGAGGTATGTTCTATATGTCATCCTTAGTCCTCGTTTTCATGGCCTTCCTATCCGTGTAGGTATTAAGTGTGGCCTGTTGTGTATTTTATAGCCATTGCGGCAATCATGCTTTGAATGAAAAACCATTTGGACGAAAAGATTCTGGCTTGTTTTCACTATGGAGAAAAGGAGAGAGGAGCACATTGGTGGCCAAATTTCTCAAAATGTATGAATTCAAAGATGAAGTATGCAAATCTTGGTTTGCTCCAGTTGGGTCTGCCCGTGATTATCCACTTCTCTCAAAGTGGGTTATATATGGAGAGGTACGGCTTCTGCTTCTAAGTTTCTTCTACTCTATTTGGAGGATGTAGTTATGGTTCAACTTTCATTTGGTTTCTGTTTTTTCTTCAGTTCTCTTGCAGTGGCCCATGCGAGTCATCAGATGAAATTTCTCCAATATATTCATTATGGGCAACGCTAATTGGTCTCTATATTGCTAACTATGTTGTGGAAAGATCAACGGGGTAAGTGGGTTGCTTGTGATAGCATGGACGTTAATATGATACGTACATAACTAGCCATCTTTTGATGTCTCACCCTCAAGCAGCGATTTCTAATTATTGGTCTTTATCATCAGATGGGCTCTCACTCACCCTTTCTCAGTCAAAGAAACTGAGAAGTTGAAGAACAAGCAGATGAAGCCCAATTTCTTGGATATGGTTCCTTGGTATTCAGGGTATATACACTCTTCACATATTTGTGCGTCTTTTTCTGTGGTCTCTCTCTGTGTGTATATATATATATATTTACATATGTGTGTATATATAGACTATATCTATATTTATGTATGTCTATATCCATATGCTTACATATGTGGTGGGTGAAAAGGGTTGTGCCAGGGTTGTTCATGGGATAAAAATGGGAAGCTTTGGTCAGTTATAAATGCGGATGAACTTTGTGTTGCAGGACGTCAGCTGATTTATTCAAGACTGTGTTTGACCTCCTTGTATCTGTAACTGTGTTTGTTGGACGATTTGATATGCGCATGATGCAGGTTTTAGATCTTTTTTTCTTTTTTTCCACCTTTCCTCGAGCATAGCTTCTTTTACCTCATCTGCATTCTTTTTGTTTTGATTCATTATGTAGGCGGCAATGAGTGGTGGTCATGAAGGGGCTAAACAAGAAGATTTTCTATATGATCATTTTAGTGAAAGAGATGACTTCTGGTTTGATTTTATGGCTGATACTGGTGATGGTGGGAACTCTTCCTATTCTGTTGCCCGGCTTCTTGCTCAACCTTCACTTCGTGCTTGCAATGATGATTCTGAGATCAAATTGCATCGTGGGAATCTTCTTCTTATTGGGGGCGATCTTGCGTAAGTGTGACCTTTCCCCATTATTGACGTTCTTCTAAGTCACAAACTAAAACATAAGTTGTCAGACTCAGAGAGGGTCCAACAATCTGTATAATCATTTTTATCATTTTCACCATGTGCTATCCTGCTTGAACTTGGATGACAACACAACTTGAATCACCTGGAGTTCTCAAGAATTCCCTTGATCCCATGATCACCATCCTTTCTAGATCTAAGTTACTTAATAGAGAATTTGGTTTTTCTCTCTTTTACTTTTTCTTTTTTGTAAGTAATGATGCATAATGTTGGGTTTCATTCAGGTATCCTAATCCATCAGCATTCAATTATGAAAAACGTTTCTTTCGTCCTTTTGAGTATGCTCTTCAGCCACCTTCATGGTATAGGGAAGGGCATGTAGCTGTAAACAAGCCGGAATTACCCTGTAATGTGTCTGAACTAAAACAATATGATGGGCCACAGTGTTTTGTTATTCCTGGAAACCATGGTGGGTCTTTTTAGCTGTTTTCTTTTGGTAAACTTAAATACTGTGTCGGTTCTCTAAGTTAATGGTGGTTGGTTTTTTCAGACTGGTTTGATGGACTTCAAACTTTTATGAGGTACATTTGTCACAAGAGCTGGTTAGGTGGATGGTTAATGCCTCAAAAGAAAAGCTACTTTGCTTTGCAGCTACCAAAAGGCTGGTGGGTGTTTGGTCTTGATTTAGCTCTCCATTGTGATATCGATAGTTATCAGTTTAAGTTCTTCACGGATCTGATACTGGAAAAGGTACATGTTCGCCAATCTAGTTTCAGTTGACAAGTATGTCTGTTTTCCAATTTAAGTATGGTAATTCTTTCTAGGTTAAAGAAAACGATTCTGTGATCATTATGACACATGAACCGAATTGGATTCTGGATTGGTACTGGGATGATGTGACTGGAAAGAACGTCTCACACCTTATATGTGATTATCTGAAAGGGAGGTGTAAACTTCAAATGGCCGGAGATTTGCATCATTATATGCGTCATTCATACATTTCATCAGAGAACCCTGTTAATGTGCAACATTTACTTGTCAACGGGTGTGGTGGAGCATTTTTACATCCGACACATGTCTTTAGTGATTTCAACAAAGCATATGGAACAACTTATGAGAACAAAGCCGCTTATCCATCTGTTCAAGATTCAAGCAGGGTATGTAGTACAAGGCTTTAATTTGACATGGTCATTTTAGTAATTTACCTATCTTGTCCCATCTACCTGATTTTTGTTCCACCTATTTTGGTGCGACAAAAAAACTGCATTTTTCCCCATTGGGTCTAATATTGCGTCAAACATGGGATAACAAGTTTTTGTATGTCCTTTCTCGTCCAGTCTTGCTTACTAAACGCATTGTGTCACATGATTCTCACTGTTTTTTCAATCTTTTTGCTGGAAAAATGCAGATTGCTCTGGGTAATATATTGAAGTTCCGAAAGAAAAACTGGCAGTTTGATTTCATTGGCGGGTTCATATACTTCATTTTGACCTTTTCAATGTTTCCACTGGTATGTCTTCTTTGAATTCGCTCTCCTTTTTCCGGCAAAAAGCTGATTATTCTTTTGTTTTCCTTTTTACAGTGCAAACTAGATCATATCCTACAGGATGATACAATTTCTGGTCACATAAGGAGCTTTTTTAGCACGGTGTGGGATGCTTTTATGTACATGGTTGGGCAATCGTACATATCTTCTGTCGGTGCTATGTTACTGTTGGTGGCTGCAATCTCCTTTGTTCCTTCCAAAGTGTCCCGGAAAAGAAAAATAGTAATCGGAGTTGTGCATGTTTTGGCCCATTTGGCTGCAGCTTTAGTTCTTATGTTGTTGATGGAGCTTGGTGTTGAAACCTGCATCCGCCATAACCTTTTGGCAACATCAGGCAGATAATTTTCCTTTATTTCAATTGCTGATATAATAAAAATGTTTCACAATTGACATATTACAATCTGTTCTATTCATTTATTCTGTATCATTCTTCTACTTCATAGGTATCACTGAATGCTGGAATTATTGATTGCCGAAATTTTGTTTCAGGTTATCACACGTTATATCAGTGGTACAGATCAGTGGAAAGTGAACATTTTCCGGACCCGACTGGCCTTAGGGCGCGTATGGAGCAATGGACTTTCGGCCTTTATCCAGCATGTATCAAATATCTTATGTCAGCTTTTGATGTCCCAGAGGTTCGACTTTTTTCGAATTCTATCAACCTGTTTGGGCAAAATACATCAAAATGTAATAGAGTTTGGTTTAGTTCCTACAAAGATTTTTTTTCTCAATCGATGTGGATGGTAAATTTGACATCAAATGTTAAAAGATCAGCAGGTTACTTGTCAATATAAAGTTGGAAATTTTGAAACTTCGTTACATTGATTGAGAAAAAGTTCTTTGTTATATTAAATAGGAACCAAGAGAAACTTTGTTGCATTTTGATAGATTTTTAAAAATCCGTTTTTGTTTCTGTAAAGATTCTTTGTTATTTTGTCAATCCTTTTGCAATATCAGGTTATGGCTGTGACCAGGACTAACATATGCAAGAATGGGATGGTTTCCCTATCTCGAGGGGGTGCAATTATATACTATGCCTCTGTTTTCCTTTACTTCTGGGTGTTCTCGACTCCCGTGGTTTCTCTCATATTCGGAAGCTATTTGTACATTTGTATTAATTGGCTTCACTTGCATTTTGACGAGGCCTTTTCTTCATTACGCATTGCCAATTACAAGTCGTTCACCCGGTTTCACATCAGACAGAATGGAAATCTTGAAGTTTTCACTCTTGCAGTCGATAAAGTGAGGATTTTTAACACCAATTTTCTTCTTTTTCGTTTATTTTTTGCTTGAATAATGTTTCTGCAATTTGATGTGCAGGTTCCAAAGGAATGGAAGCTGGATTTGGATTGGGATAATGAACTAAAACAGCCACATCAGTTGAGTCACCACAGAAAATATCCAAGTAAATGGAGGGCAAATTCTTTTCATCAGGACCCGGTTAATAGTGTCCGAATTGTTGATCAATTTGTTATTCAAACAGACAAATCAGAATTAGTAGTAGGAAATGGTTCTGTTTCTCACCGATGAGGTATCTCTCTTTACTTAAAACTAGCTTAGCATAGAATCATCAGGAAGTGTATCCCCAGTTAAAGAATAGAAAAGAAAATACATAGAAAGCTTTTGGAGAAAAGAGGGGAATGTAAAGTTATGGTTGTTATTCCACTTACTTGTTCTATATACCGGCTAAAATGGTACAACTTTTAGATGGTTAAAAAGGGTCTGTAGCATTTGTTCGTTTGTATCAATACCAAGGTAAATATTTGTGTAAATATTTCGTATCTAATTGGAAGAAAATAGTCTAGAGCTAGCCAAACTGTTGACTACTGGTATAAGTTTCTTCCCCTATTGGTCATATTTTCTATGCAACTAATAGTCTGCATGTAGGAAGTGCTCAAATGAAGTACCATTGAGAGCTTTCTGGATTTCATCCCAATTCTCAATCTGTTTCAAGAAGAGGGTTGTGTGAATCTTGAATTGATCTGGCGACTCGACAGTTCTTTGTATGGTAGATGCAGAAAATTCAACTACTTTTCCATTTCATTTCTTGAAGGAAAAGATTTAGAAATATCAAAACTTTACCGTATGATTGGTGATGATATCTTCGTAGTAGATGATCATATGTCGAGTGTTGTTGAAGTATTGAAAAGCCACGGTTTTTTCCATCAAAGTGGGAAGGATTTGTGTAGCATTGATGTTAGGTTTGTAGGCTGCTAGTATTTTAGCCTGCAAGAGAAACTCAAGCAACCTCCATGAATGAGAGAGAGAGATGATAGTTTCTGTAACAAATTGTTGCCATCTTTGCAGAGAGTATGTTGTTCTCTTGTGATGAATGCACATGAGATTGATGAATACCCTTTAACAGCTTCATATTCTTGTCACGAGAGTTCGCAAGCACTGATATCATGGGACGCAATTGGTCTCTTCTCAGGAGAAGGATGATAGATACGCCTTTCTTGTTGAGGTACGCGGCTATTTCTTTGTGATTCGCCATTAGTCCCTGCAGATACATCATGAATTTTAATGTCTCATCAGAAATGGCGTCTTCTTGAACATAAAAGGCTATGTTTGGCAAACTAGCGGTCAAGCTAATAAGCTAGTTACTTTTGATAAAAACTAGTTGATAAACGAAATGACAATGTAAAATGACCTAAAAAACTAAGGTTTTTGGTCATTTATATAAAATACACGGGGCATAATTGGGAAAAAGTGGAAGGAAGAAAAACCCTAAAACTTATTGGAACGCTACTGCTACTTGAAGTAGTTTTTCAAAAAAATAAACAGGTTTTTCTCAAAATAGGCTTTACCTGGTTTAGCATCCATTTGACCCAACAGCAGCTTTGCATTCATTCTTGGAAGCACTTGTGAACTAATCAAGATTGTAAAGTGCATCCATGGTTTCAAGTATCGTTGATATGTTGCTCCTGCGTTGTTTAACTGAGAAAATTTATCTATTTGATGTTACGTTTGTGTGATTGTTGGGTAACGACTCGAACAAACTGCTCCCAGATCTCAGTGTAGACGCGACTCGCGAGCATGAACAATCTCACTGGATTGCAACAGCATTCCTCCCTGTATTCCACTCCATATGAAAGCCCCATCAAAATTTCTTCTTTGATCTCTATTTCAAACAAAACTCGTATTTAACCACAAGGGTAGTGCCTGATTGGTTTGAGCTTGACTCCAAAAGTCAAAAGTACCAGGAGGTCTTATGTTCAAATCCAAGGAGAAATAAAAATCCCCTTGTGGCCTCGGAGGTTCAAATGTGGTGAATCCGGGATATCTGTAAAGCAGGTGGTCGCCCTGGGATTAGTCGGCTCGCATAGCGGGTTGAATATTCAGGTTAATAAAAAAAACAGAACTTGTATTTACAACAAAATCTGCTTTATAAACGTCTTAATAAACCTGCTTTATATGACTTATGTTTATAAGACCAAATAATTGTGCTAGCTATGTAAAGGTGTAATAATATAGTAAAAAGGAGACGAAATCTATTTAACATTGAAATTCTTTTCGTTTACTGTAATTAAAAAAGAATCCATTACTAAAAGAATGTGCTTGTGCCCATCTTGGCCAAGATCATGGTTGTAGCCTCGTTACAACGGTATTGACTATAAAACGACATGAAAGGATTAGAAGCGAAAAATTATATGCAGATGCTTGTGACCTCCTCGCCCATTACTCGAGTTCAATCCTAGGTTTTATTTTTTTGATGGTAAGTCGTCTTAGGACCTGTAAGTATGAGAAACGTAAGAAATGATCCACCATTTAATGCACATTAGTATGAGATACATTGAGATGCACCGGACAATCCATGTATTAAGCGCGATTCATGGGTGAATTTGAAATTAAAGGTAATCGAGGGTTCAGATACCTTCTTACGCTTCTCACCTTAATTCTACTTCTCACACTATACTTCACCTATTGTCACATAGATTAAACAAATAGTACATAAAATATCTTACATGTATGTATGTATGTATAGGGTTGAGTTCTGGTGAGAAGAAAAGTTAAGGTGAAAAGCATAAGAAGAGACCTCCACATTTGGATGCATATTAGGACGAGATGCATCAGATCAAGATCCGTATCAAGCGCTATTCATGATTGAGTTTGAGATTAAAGGGGATCAAGGGTCTTGATCTCTTCTTATGCTTCTCACCTTAACTCTCCTTCTCACACGATCATTTGCCTACATGTATATCCGATAAAGTTGGAAAGATCGAAAGAACCAGTACCGGTGATTCTTAAAAACAAAACTGAAAATATGGTGGCCTTTTTAATATTATGTGATACATGTTAGTTATTTTATAACCCATAAATTATGTATTGTACAATTCATGATGGAGCATAAAACTTACCATCCTTTTATTTTTACTTATATTAAATAAAATTATCAGTTGGTTCGTTTAGTTCGTAGAATTCAAAAGAATCTGATAAAATTAGAATGACATATTTTGTTTGATTATTTGATCATTTCTTGGAATAAGCCAAAAAAGCTTATTGTTACCAAAAGCTTGCTATGTCTCGGATTATAAATCTAGTCATTGAATACAAATACGTATATCTTAAAAACGACTTAATTAAACGCTATAAAACATGTTACGTTTACAAAATCATTAGAAAACTTATCACATGAAAGTTGAAACTAGTCGTTATCCAAGAACCTTACTTAATAATCACGTCTTAAAAACGTAATAAAAATTATCTGTTTAAAAAAAGTTAAATTTTATAGGACCTGTTTATAAATTCAATTGATATATACAAGAAAGTATCTCTAATATACAGAATCTCTCTTTCAAGAAGAGGGTAACATCCCCAACAGCAGAGCCTTTCCTTAAAAAATACACAGAAAGGGCACAACTGTTTACCCAAATGCCCACCAGAAAATAGACTGTGGCAAGGGTAAAAATGTAATCTTGATGCTATATCTATCCTCAAGACAATGCCAATTCAAGTCTGAACCTGCTACTAGTCTCCATCGTGTTGCTGTTGTATACAATGCCCAGAATCTTGGGCTCATACAAGTCTGGCAGCAGACCATGATTGCTACTCTTTATATATGGCTGGCTAATGGCTAATGGCTAATGGCTAATGGCTATGTATATCTGTACATCTAGCAGGGACTGTTGTTAATTATGTACATCTTGAATATGTATTTTCATCCACGCGTGCTCTAAGTTTGTGCAAAAGTTGTAGAGTTTCATTGTAAGAAGGATCACTTTTGCTTATGGGTTTGCATGAATTTACGTGATCCGTCGACTCTAAAACCTGTCACAAATAAAGGACTCAAAATCAGCCAGAATATTCTAGATTACACACAGAACAGTTATGTTTCTAAATGTCATGCTCGAACCCATGACAATGTAGTTACACAAAACTCACACACTCCTCGCTTTTGGTGAGGCTTAAACCCTTGTTGGTAACCTGGATACCACTAAGAAGGAAAACCGATAAAGCTGTAAGCAACTTTTTATGATTGAGAGCTTACCACAAGTTTCCCATATCCAGGATATGATGATTCAATTGGAACGATTTCTAGTCTGAAGGCCCAACCCCCATAGCCTTCAACGATTGGAGTTACTTTAGTCTGAAAAGACATATATTAAGCCAATTAAGCTCCCAAAACAACATGCATTGCAAGTTCACAGACCAAATGAAGTGATGGAACTTATGGTACTACCTCGCAAAAACTGAGAACATCAAGAGACCCTCTCTTGTGTAGGCGACGAATAAAATCATTAAGCTCCACTAATCTTGGAGATCCACGTCTCAACTCTCCTATCTGAAAGAAAAGAACGAAGTTGCATGTAGCCCATCATTGAACAGAAGGTTTTCTACGTTCAATGTTAGAACAAGACAAATTGGCTGCAACTTTTCCAGGAATGGAATTCAATAGCTCCAAATTTCCAGAGAAGGGAACTTTAGAACTATGATGATTAGTGTACAACATAATAGCAAAGTACTAACCGATGGTGCCGGGCGTAGAACAAAACCCATTCGCCAAGGCAAATCTGCAAGCTTGCTACCAAAGTGTGGACAGCTATAGAACACCTAAACCAGTGGGGGGGGGGGATTTAGAATGTCTCTGTTATAGATGCAATGCTGACAAATATTCTATAACTGAACATACCACACCAGCAGTGTTATTGACAAGATTGTCTCTATTTTCCATCCTAGCCTGGTGCAGCATCTGCTTAACAACCAAACCCCCCATGCTGCAAAAATTGATGCATTATCATGAACTAGTTCTAGATTAGCAAAATAACTAATTGAACCATGGGGAAGTGAAAAGTCAGAAATTATGCTCCTATTTCCTTTGCTTTCCGTTCTTAGCATGCTTGGGGGAGGGTTGTTGCCTATAGAACCCATTAATCTGGTAATTGAATTCTGTTAGCTGTTCTACAGATTAGTTATGGATTTATCTCCTACCAACAGAATGTGGAACCTAGAGCATCAACTGGACCTACGAAAAGTTGCTACCTAAACTTTATCACGACTTGACTTTTTGCCATCCATGCTTCTACCAACCAAGTGACAGAGCATGCAATGGTAAAAAGCCACCATCAACGGACCTGTGAGTGACAAATACAACCGGTCGATCTCCGATGCCTGCAGCAATTAGCTTTTCCAATAGCATGGAGCTGACTTCCTGCACCAAGCCAAATGCCAAAGTTCGAAGTTAAGTAGCACTCAGGTAACATAGGCAGTAAAGTACAGAATGACCAACTCATCTAAGCCAGTATGTCAACTGAATGTCATATACAACTTCCGATATGATTCCATTTCACAATAAACTGGTTAGAGTATGTTGTAATGGGATCTTTCACATTGATGGCATAACTTTATTAACCTAATAAGGATCCAAGGTCCCGTCATATTCATTCATGTGTGGCTTAAGAATTAGTGTGTGTATATATATAGTGATGAGAAATTGTCATGTGGGTCACTGAGCCCTGCATGTATCAACTAACCTGCTCTAATGCCATAACTAATAAAAGAAAGAATTCCTTTCCATGTAGATTGTCTGTCATGTTATTAAATTGGTTGACAGATTCTTATTTCCTTATGTGAGATATTTGGTCTCAACACGGTTGTCCTCTTGGAGAAGGGATGTACACATGCAACTCACTGCAGGTACAAGAACTATCCATGTGAAGAAGACGAGTTATACATACCATGTTGCTCAATCATGCTGATCATATCATCAAGATTTCAGATGGTAAATAAAAAGGTCAAATTGTTAAAGAAATCACACCAAAACCACAAGTAGCAGTAGAAGAGGGCTCGATTCACAATCAACTAGCTACAGATTATAGATTATCCATGTGGACATGTGACATGGAAGAGAAGTCTAATGCTGCAACCAAACAATCTACAATGTAATCAATTTCAAACTGCCATCAACCATATATTTCAAACACATTTATTTTCAAATGATATAACTCATTACAAATAGGTGGTAACTGCTAAAAGCAATTGCATTCATCAACGAGAAAGAATCAATACGACCCCATACAGTCCCTAGCATGCAAACATATCAGTGCACTAAACCCCATCCATGTTCATACATCCAAAGAAGAGTTTCTGAACCATGACAGATAATCCCGGAACAAAATAAACAAGCTATAGGACCCTGTTAATGTGAAATGTGCGACAAGACTTATGTATACATCTAGTTCAGGCTTGTATATCCAGGAACCAAATTTACACATTTATCATTATTAACTGTATCTACACTCAAAAGAAAAGGATCTTGGAATCGACATCAGTGTGGCATGTTTATAGATTATTAAAAAATTTATGACACCATGCAGAAGGATTAAAGTTTATGTTTTGAAACCCAAGCAACGTCTCTTGTTTCCTTGGGAAATTAATGGTCCTTATAAGCATGCTACTATCACATATTTAGCTTTTGTAATGCAAACATGAACATCTCTTATTTTCCAAAGACTTCACATGTGACAACACAAACCTGAAGGGGCAAACTTGCTCCAGACCACTGTGTAAGATTTGTCTGCAACAATATCATAAAAAAAAGACAGTTATAATCATAAGAGGTAGCACACATTTTCTACCCGCCACCGTGATCACAAACCTTGTACTTTATGCTAAACAAACGGGCATGGGGGAAATCAGATGAAAGCCATTCTGCAGGCCAAAAAGTGCCTTGCTTTCCTGCCTCTTCGTCAATCTTCTCTACAAGTCCAGACTTCGATGAAGACTTGCACTCAGAAAATCGCCAAGACTTGAATGGTCCACCGCGCAGACCATGGACAAAGACAACGTCAAGTGAAGGATCCAAGTGACTCACTGATCTACTGTTCGTATTATCAACTGGATCTTTTGTTAAGGGGCTACTATCACCATCAAGATCATCCTCATCGATTTCTGAAAATGGATTAATTGGCTTTTCTTTCTCCATTGATGTCCCCACAGCAGAATCCCGCCTTTCTTTTACAGGATATTTCCAGTGAGGCAGGTTCGGGTTAATTAAATAGATCATCTCAGTAAAATGACGGCACCTATGCTTTTTATATGAAACACTACTATTTACAGTATCTCTGGCATCATCATCATCATTGCAAAAAATATTTAACAATGTTGCTCTAGCATAGCTTTGAGTCTTGAGGTCATTGCATCCAGAAACTTTCCCATTTGCACATTCCTCAAGCCACTCACACCAAACTTTATCATTTAATATCATTTTTTTAACTTTTGGATGGACTGATAGTACGGCTAAAAATCTAGCGGCATGCCTGCGGATGTGGGCTACAGGCGGAACACGGTCACGAGCATCTGGAACATTTGCAGATTGATCCCCGGATTCCAAATCTGTTGATGCATTGTATGCTTCAGTTGCTGCTAATTTCTCATAATCATCTCTCAATAAGAGGCGGCGTAGTAACGAAATTACACCATAATCAATTATTCTGGTTTGACAAAACGAGTCATCACTACAAATTTCAGACATAGTTTTGATCCCCTTAAGAGTTGCAAGTGCGGAATCTGCAGCATTGACTTTGGGCACACCGTCTTTCTTCAGATTTTTAAATGGTACAACAAAAGGCTCAACACACAGAAGATCCTCGAAAGCAGATGAATCACCATTACCAAACTCTGTTCCCAGCTGATTAACTGCTAAACTAACCACAGCACTAGCTAATTGGTTAGCAGCCAGTGTGCCAGATATAACATTTGCCTGGTCGATTTGAGTCTACAAGAATCAGGAAACTCATCAATTACTACAAACAAATAATCAATGTAATGTATGCATAGGTAGTAAATTGTTGTGGCATGTGTAGGCTAAAGCTGAATACATTTAAAATCAATAATGAAGCTACAAACCTTCACTTTGTCCCTAGGCTGAGCACTCCCTTTAAGCGATGACATCTTATATTTCAGAATGTCAGTCAGCAATATAGCTAACCAACCTTGAGAAATTGGTATGGAAGATGGTGCATAGTCTTCAAGAATATGAGAAAGAATTTTTATAGCAGAAGATCTGGTAGCATCAAGAGAAGTATCACCAAATACCCACTGAAGCAGAATGCTCGACCACTTTTCTCCTTCCTCCAGAGACAAATGCATGTTCTGTGTACATAGTAATTCTAGACCTTTTGCTAATGCTTCTTGCACAGACTCGTGATTCTTCATTCTTTTAGCAGTTTCCCTCATTAGATAAAGATTCTTCTCCATAACTGCCTTTTGAGCCCCAGGACATCTCTCAATTGATAACAGGAAGGCAGACAAAGCCACTTGAGTCAAAGGAATGTCATCACTTCTGCTCGCTTGGGACACAGTAGAAAGAAGACTGGAACCCCAATCGGGAACAAAATCATCGGAAGGCAGATTTTGGTCTTCTAACAATAACCTAGCCACTAAACTCCCATGCCATTTCACAGATCTCTCTGGAGCAACCAAAGCATTCATGATAGCATTCCCATCGTGATCCAGTTCTTGGATATGGGATCTATTCACATCTGAGGCCATTGCCCAGTTTGCTAAAGCCCATGCAGCAAAAGGAACAGCAACATGTTGAGAATGCAAATCATCCCATAGACCCGGAATAACAGTTAATGACAAACTTTTGCGGGCTGCAGAATTATCACTTATTTTGTTAAACAATATTGTTTTAGTTTTAGGAGTAGATTTTACTTTTGCTGAGGGAGAGGAATCAGATTGCTCCATCGACCCATTCCTCCTAGAAAGGCCCACTATTGTAGTGCCTCCAAGAACTTTAATTCCAATGCCCTTCAATCCTGTTCCATCATCTCCATCATCTTCACTACCTGGTCGTTCATCCAAGTACATGCCACCTTCTTCAACAACCTGGAGTGCAGCTGCAATATCTCTCATTGCAGCTTTTCCAGATAACATAGGTTTATGCTTGACCTTAGCCACATTGTCACAATTGGAAGTGACAATATCCATGATTGCTGCAATAAGCATGCTCCTGCCTTTCAAAGGATCAGCAATACCGAACGAACTAGGCCTTTTTTGCTGCTTACATGGAAAAGAAGCATGTCAATGTCAATGTCAATGAAAGATTTTGTGTGTATATGTATACAACTATTTTACAACATTCTCCACCCTTAGTTTCAACACCAATCACATTTGAGATTTGAATCTTTATCATGGCAAGGGCTGCATTTTATCATTTCATGACACGATAAAGGAAGGATATGTATTCCTTGTGGGACTCGGATGGAGTTATAGACTTATGTCTAAAACATTCACTTAAGAGTACATGCTACACATATAAACACATTCTTCGGAATGCAATCTGAATTATAAACAACACAGAGCTACATAAATTTTGTTCAGCCAAAAATACCTGTTCCCAAGGATGAGGTTGAGCAGAGAAAATGAACTTGAGAAGATTGGGGATGGCATGAGGCCTTCCGAGAACAGCCTCAGACACATTAGAGTCAGCAATCAAGTAAGCCAAAGCCCTAGCCGATTCCGCCTGAGTCCCATAATTTCCCCCTCTATTCAAGGCCACCGAATCCAACAACCAATCCAACACCATGCCGCCACCAGCACCTACGATCGCAGCCCTCCGGGTCTCGTCCGCAGCCACAATATCCGCCAACAATGACGCAACCCTACCCTCAAACCCTGACCGAACTTCATGGTTGGCCGAAGATAAAACAGAACTCAGCGACTTCAAAAGAACGGAAACGGCAATGCCTGTATGCTTCATTGTGTCCAAAATTCTCCTCAACGACTCGTTCGAACGGTCAATCGTGAAATCTCCAAACCCACGCTTCTCCTTTTGTTGCTTTTCCTTAAATTCATCATCATCAAGAAAAATCACGTAAGAGGCGGCAACGGCTGCGGATATGAAGCTCGCGGCGATAGCAAAGCGAGAGAGGGAATTAGGGCGGAGGCGGTTGAGGACAGGAAGCCGACCTGCATTTTGGAAGTCCTGGAGGTTTTTGTTGAGAATGATGGAATTTTCATGGCTACTAGCAGAAGGAGAGGAAGAGAAAGAAAAATTGGATACATAACAGCGGCGGCGGTGATGGTCGACGGTGGGTCGAATGATAAATATACGACGGAGCATCATAAAACGCATGCATATTGCAAACAAGATCAGAAATCTTCAACAAAACTTGGTCGAAAATATTTGTTTTTAAATCGGGGGAAAGCGAAAATCGGGGGATCATGACCAAAATAACCATCCATTTTTTTGATATTTTATTTTTAACCCTATTTTTTTATCATAAAATAGTCGTGAATTACTCACTAAACATCGTTGGTGCTTACAGAGGCTTTTTTGCAATTAAAAAAAGTGATTATTTCCTATTACAAAAAAATAATAAAAAATAACAGGTGGGTCCCACCCTTACCTTTACGCACCCCACCATTGGTGTGTAAGTGCCTACATAATTTGAGTTTTATTTTTATTTTTTAAATATAAATTTGTTTTTAAATTTTTTTTTAAAATATTTATTTTCCCTTAAAAATTTAACCATCCGAATTTTTTTAAAAAAATTAAATTTTTAAAAAAATTAAATTTTTAAAAATGAATTTAATTTTATTTTCGAATTTTAACTTTGTTAGAAATTTAATAATTTTATAAGAAAATTCTTAAAAAAATTAAAGATCCGATTTTTTCTAAATTTAATTTTTTAAGAAAAGTTTCTTTTTTAGAAAAGTTTAATTTTTCTAAAAAGTTTATTTTTTAAAATTTAATTTATTTAGAAATTGACGAAGGCGGAGGAGTACGGCGGCGGCAGGGATTCGTCGGTAGCAGCGAAGTGAAGGCGAAGTGTTTTGCCCCTCCAGATTTTACGGCGAGCAAACCCACCACCGAGCAGATCTGAAGCCTCCGCCATCCCCTACTCAAGTTTAATTAGATCTTCAGTGCAGAGACGTGAAGAGTCGGTTGAAGCAGTAGCCCTCCCGGCGTGAAGAGGCGGCAGACGTAGTAGGTGTGAAGAGGCAGCAGGTTCCCGGCGAATATCCGGCAAGACCTAGTGTGACATCGGCTCTAATTGGCTTTAGCGACGGCAGGGAAGAAAGATATGGCAGAATCAGATGGTTGGCAGATGGTAAACAGAAAGGGTAAACATCGAGGTAAGGTCTCGAATTTTTTCTTCACTAGATTTCCTGAAACTTGGAATGAGGTTGCATTGGAGAAAATGTTCTTAAGATATGGTAGGATGACGTCTTTATATTTAGCTAGAAAGAAAACGAGCAAAGGAACAAGATTTGGGTTTGTGAGATTTGTTCATGATGGTGATGAGAAAGCTTTGGAACGGAAGCTTAGGAATATTACTATAGGTTCGGTGAGGATGATCGTAAATCTGGAGAAGTATGGTCGTGAGAAAAATAAGCTAAACTTGGGGGAAAATTTGAAAGTGAAGAATAAGATGGACAATAGAAAGGAGGCTTGGAACCCGACTCTTAAGTATAATGCGTTCTTTAAGTCAGGAGGTGTTGATGGCAGGTCCTTCAAGCAGGCTGTTCTTGGTGAGACGCCTTTGATAGGTGACGAAAAAATTATCAAAGCTGAAATTAACTCGGAATACGTGGGTAGACTGTGTAAGAGTTGGGTGGGAAGAGTTAAGAGCATTGATTTGCTTAGAAACTTAAAGAATATTCTGCACGAAGATGGCATGGGTGAGTGCAAACTGCAATATATGGGAGGTCTTTTTGTTCTTTGTGAATGGAGCTCTAAAGAGGTGGCTGAGAAAAGTTTAGTCGAAAATATAGACATGTTAAATCACTGGGTCCAGGATATTAAAATGTGGAATGAGAAACTTATTTTTCAGGAGAGATTAACGTGGATTGATATCCAAGGTTTACCTTTAGAAGCATGGTGTGACGCAAATTTTAGAAAAATAGCTGAGTCCTTCGGGGAGATTCTTGAAATCGATAAGCCTTCTTTCGATAATGACATGGTTTGCTCTTTGGGTGTCCTGTTAGCTACTGGTATGGACTGCTTGAATTCGTTGGTGAAGGTGAAAGTTGGTAAAAAATTGTGTTTTGTGAAGGTTTTTGAGGATCATAATCGCATAATCTTATTGCCGCCTTCAAATGATGTTCGTTCTGGGTTTTTTTTTCAGAGAGTGAGGATGATGTTGGTTCAAGTGGCGGTGTATCAAATTATTTTTCTGATGTTTTTGCATCACCGAAATTCTCAGATAATTTGGTTGAAGGGTTCAAAAAGCGTTCATGGGATGATGATAAATCTTCTGGGAAATCCGTTCCTTTTGATTCCGAGAACGTTTTGATCGATAATCAAAACCCGGGTTCGGGTGGAACCCCAAAGCATAAGACCCCTTCGGAAGCCCGTCAATATCAGGCCCATTCTAATAAAAAAGTTGTTTATGGACTTGAATTTTGTGGCAATTGTAGATCTTCATCTTCCTATAGCTCTCAGCCTATTTCTGTTGATGTTGTGGCGGATTCAAAGGAGGCGATCGGAAACGCTATCGGAGTTAATTATAATGAGGAGAATGCAATGGGAGCTGAAAGCAGAAGGCAAGGCGTTTCTTTGCGCTGATTTGCTGTGGTTTCTGAATTTTTGGGGGAATTTTGTCTTTTTAATGAAGATTCTATCCTTAAATTGCTGTGGCCTAAAAGCCATTGGAAAGTCTGGTGGTATAAAGGAGCTTATGCAAAAGGAGAAGTGTTCTGTGTTGGGTTTACAGGAGACGAAATGTGACGGGTTTTCTAATGCATGGGTTGCGTCAATTTGGGGTTGCAGGAGCTGTGACTATGTCTTTGTGAGTGCTATTGGTCATTCCGGGGGCATTCTTTTATCCTGGGATGTAAGTATTTTATGTAAAGAGTCAGATTTCAAGGGTGATCACTTCTGTGGGGTGGTTGGTTCATGGCATAATGTGGACAAAAAAGTGGGTATGATAAATGTCTATAATCCTCAGGCTCAGTCGCTAAAGGCAAGAGTCTGGGAGGATCTTAGCTCGGTAATTCAAAGTGCTCCGGACGTTATCTGGGTAATTTTGGGGGATTTCAATGCAGTTCGACATCCTAAAGAAAGAATGAGATCTATTTTCGACTCTAAAGAGGCTTTGGACTTTAATAATTTTATTTCATCTTCTGGGCTTCTTGACATCAGTTTTTGTGGTAGACGCTTCACCCGATTCAGCAAAGATGGTTCCAAGTTGAGCAAGCTCGATCGTTTTCTGGTAACTTCTAACTTTTTCTCTATTTGGAAAGATCCTTTCGTACAGGTCTTATATAGATCTATTTCTGATCACTGCCCCATTCTTCTGAATGTTAATGACTTTATTATGGGGCCCAAACCATTTAGAGTTTTTGACTCTTGGTTGGGTATCGATGATTTTCAAAGTGCGGTTCTTTCGTCTTGGTCTTCAAGCTTTTTCCATGGGGTTGCTGATTTTATCTTTAAGGAAAAAGTTAAAGCTCTAAAGAATGACTTAAGAATATGGTCAAATTTTTTTTAGCCAATGAATCAAAAAGAAAGGATGAGATTTTTAAAGATTTGGTTGATTGGGATTCTAAAGCTGAAGAGGGGGGAATTTCTATAGCCGATTGCCAAAAGAGAGATGATTGGATTTTCGAACCGATGCTTTTGGAAAATCGTGAAACGTCGGATCTCAATCAAAAATCACGGTCTAAGTGGGCTTTAGAAGGAGATAAAAATACCAAGTTTTTTCATATGGTTGTTAATCAACGTTGGAAAAGGAATAAAATTAAAGGAATTCTCTGTAACGGGATTTGGAACTCTGATCATTTGGTTGTCAAAGATGCTTTCTTTCAGCACTTTGCAAATAGATTCAAAGAACCTTGCTCCTTTAAGCTCAAGTTTTTCAGTCCTCTTTTCTCTAAATTATCGTCCAATGATGTCGCTTTTTTGGAATCGCCTTTTTCTGCTTTGGAAATAAAGGAGGTTGTTTGGGCTTGTAATGGGTCGAAAGCTCTGGGGCCTGATGGCTTAAATTTCAATTTTATTAAGAAGTTCTGGTCAGTTATTGGCGGGTCTATAGTTGATGCGGTTACGTTCTTCGAAAAATCGGGCAGGATTTCCAGGGGATGTAATGCTGCTTTCATTGCTTTGATTCCTAAAAAAATTGATCCCTTGGACATCTCGGACTTTAGGCCCATCAGTTTACTTGGTTGCATGTATAAAATTATTGCAAAGCTGTTGGTTAATAGATTGGCGAAGGTTATGAACAAACTCGTCAGTGGCAATCAATTTGCCTACATCACGGGAAGGCAATTATTGGATGGGTGTTTAATAGCAAATGAAATTGTGAATCACGTCAAAAAGAAGAAGATGAAAATGTTTCTTTTTAAAGTGGATTTTGAAAAGGCTTATGATTCGGTAAACTGGAATTTTCTCTTTCACACCATGCAGCAAATGGGTTTTGGGGAGAAATGGATTAATTGGATGAGTAGTTGTGTAAAATCTGCCTCCACTTCGATTTTGATAAACAGAACGCCTTCTGATGAGTTTTACATGAAAAGGGGTCTAAGACAAGGAGATCCTCTTTCTCCGTTTCTTTTTTTGCTTGTGGGGGAAGTCTTACATATCATGATCAAGACTGCTTGTGATCAGGGGCTGTTCAAGGGCATTAGGCTTGCGAAGTCTAATCAGAATCTTTCACTTCTTCAATTTGCGGACGACGCTCTAATTTTTGGAAAGTGGTCTCGTAAGAATTTAGTAACTCTTACTAATATTCTTAATTGCTTTCATGATGTTTCAGGTCTGCGCATAAATTTATCTAAATGCAATCTCTTTGGTATTGGAGTTTCGGAAGCGGAGGTTAACAGCATGGCTGCCATGTTAAAGTGTTAGGTCTCCTCCTTTCCTCTCATTTATCTGGGGCTTCCTGTTGGTGGTAACATGAAGAAAAAAGCCTCTTGGTCTGTCGTGGAAGATAAAAATTTCTTAAAAACTCTCAATTTGGAAGTCTCATTGCCTCTCCATAGGTGGAAGATTTACTCTGGTCCAATCGGTGTTATCTTCTCTCCCGTTGTTCTACTTTTCTCTTTTCAAAGCACCCAACTCTGTTTTAAAATCTTTGGAAGCTATAAGAAGAAGATTTTTTTGGGGATTTAAGGAGGAGGAAAAAAGAAAATTACATTGGGTTGCTTGGGAGAAAATTTTAAGCTCTAAGTCTAATGGTAGTTTGGGAATTTTTAGTTTAATAGCTAAAAATCATGCTTTGTTAGCAAAATGGGTTTGGAGATTCCTGTCTAGTTCTAATGTGTTATGGAAGGATGTCATTTCTGAATTTTATAGTGAGGACAGTGGTCTCTTTTCTAATAGACCTTTGGTTGGTAATAATGTTTGGGTTTCGATTGTCAACACGTGCAAGAATGTGGAAGTTGCTGGTCAAAACGTTATTCAATCGTTTTCAAAAAAGGTTGCTAAAGATTCTTCTTCTTCTTTTTGGAAGGATGCTAGCATCGGTCATGGCTCAATGTTGAAAGACCTTTATCCTAGACTTTATGCTTTGGAAAGAAATAAAAATGTTTCTTTCAAAGAAAGATGGATGTTTTTTAATGATTCTTGGAGTGGTACTTGGGATTGGAGATCTATGATTAGGGGCAGAAGATTAGATGATCTTCAAGCCTTAGAAAGGCATCTCTCTCAAATGGCGTTCAATACTTCAAGTGAGGATGTGTGGTCTTGGAATTGGGACAAGACGGGAATTTTCTCGGTCAATTTCTTGTCAAAGTTAATTCAAGGGAAGGCCAATACAAGCGCTGAAAGCAATGATACATGCTTTTGGAGCCCTCTAATTCCAAAAAAAGTAAACATTTTCATTTGGCGATTCCTTAAAGAGGCTATCCCGGTAAAATTTAATCTTTCAAAAAGGGGTATTTCGTTACAATCCTTGGAGTGCATTCTTTGTGGTAAAGGTGTAGAAACAATGGATCATTGTTTCTTCTCTTGTTCGGCGACAAACACTCTTTGGAGGAAAACATGGGCTTGGTGGGATCTTAAAGCCCTGCGTTTATTATCGGTGTCTGATTTCAAATTTCTAATCAAGCAAGTAGGCAATCATCGAAAGGTTGGAGCAATGTTCTTATCTGTTTGCGCTGTGGCACTTTGGCAACTATGGAAGTGGCGGAATGAAATTTTTCATGCTGAGGATGACGCGAAAATTAAGAAGAAAGGTGAAGACCCATTTCCTTGGGTTCAAAATTTATCCAAGCTATGGATGGGGACTAGGAATCGTAAATTCATTATCAATTGGGATAGTTAGACCTCTTCTCCTTACCTTGTTTAGTCTCTTGGTTTGTCTTTGGTTTGTTTGTTTTTTGGTTTGGGCCTCGTTTTGGGGACATTTTTTGGTCTTGTTTCCTTATTTTCTTTTCGTTGTATTGGACTCTTGTATCTGCTTGTGTCTAGCTTCTTATTGGATTTGCTTTTAATCTTTTGGTTGGCTTGGTGAAGGTGATGGCCATGCCGAAGCTCTCTCCTTTGTCCTTCCTTTTTGCCTTTCAAAAAAAAACTTTTTTTCTCTGATTTTTTTAAATTGAATTTAATTTTATTTTAGAATTTTTTAGAAATCTAATATTTTTTTATTAAACAAAAAATTAAAGATCCAATTTTATTTATTTTTTTAAATTTAATTTTTATTTTAAGAATTTAATTTTTTTCCTCCTTCCCAATACATATTATTCACTTTCCTCATTTCTAATACAAAACAATGTTCAAATTTGTTTTTTTTCTTCTCAACCCCACTGTATAAACATTTCAAATTTCATACTACCAACATAACACCAATATTTCAAAAAAACACTATATATATCCCCGATATTGAGAAAAAATTTATCTTTTGTAAACTTTCAAGGATCAATGTTTGTGATTGAGAAAATTAGAATACGTGTTTTTGGTGGAGGTTCGAGACAGTTAGTCAACGACGTGGTAGATTATGTTCCAGAAACGCAAATAGCTGTTGTATTGTTGCTGATACACTTAACATTACCAGCTTTGGTCAATTATTTAGCTAGAAATTAAATTTGCCTGATTTTGAAAATCGTTTTAAGTAACATATAAATCTCTATCATCTGGTTCGGTTGTCGAGTTATTTGACACCGATGACACGAGACAATTCTTGGCTACTGGTGTTGATATCTCGCCACAAGCCTTAAAGATTGTATGTTTGCGATCGTGGTGTCCCAATTTATCAATCTAACTCAAACCAATAGATTGTTCCAACCACTGTGTATGGGCCTGAGCAACCATAATATATACTTCCACTCATATCTGCCAAACCAATCTGATCCATGTTCCAGCCAAAACATATTTCCACTCATTCCCCAAAGTAATGAGACAACTCATAACACTCCATATCATTCATAGGAAACTTAATATCAATCGTTTCAAACCCCACTTGGAACATACCAATCGCAGGATCACTCATTTCAAACCCCACTTGGAAAATTAATTGATGCAATAAAAAATAAATATTAAATATCACCTTCAAGATTTTTATATCTAACCAATTGCATCAATTAATTTTTTTTCTATTAAATTGATTTTTTTTGCATTAGTAAAAAACAATTTTTATTGTGGTAATTTGGATTTTTTTTAAAAAGTTCAATTTGATATATGAATTAAAAAAACGAGATTTGAAATGAAAAATAGATTTTATTGCATTAATTAAAAAAAAACGAATTTTTGTTATTTTTCTATAATTATTTTGCAATTTGATTCCCCAAAATAGGAATCAAGTGCAAGTTGATTCCCCAAAATAGGAAATCATGTGCAAGTTGGTTTTCCAAAATAAGAATTAGGTGCAAGTTGAGTTTTTCATAATGACGATTTTAAAAGTTGGTTTCTCAAAATAGGAATTAAGTTATGGTGCAACTTTCCCTTTATAATATAGTATTGACAAGACATGTGTCAGTTAGGACCGAGGAATCATATGGGTTAAGATAACTTGACGCAGGAAGAATTTTATCAGAGAACTGCAAGGAGCAAATTAAATGTGTGTATTTTTTGTGTTTGCAGAAAAAACCGAAAGAAAAACTTTAGCACTTGAAACCGACAAATGAACAACCCTACAAGGCTATAGCCTATGGCAATGGAACTTTTCTTTGACTCCACTTTCTTTTGTGTAAATTCAAATTGTGAAAATAAAAGTTATAATAGTGAATACGGTAAGAAAAAATCTTCACCCTTGAATCAATTCTAATTAAAAAGAACCACTACATCAACATTACCGGATCAATTTCCTTCTAAATCACAATTTATGAATTGTTTTGGATTGAAAGTGATCAATGGTCCAAATCTCTTCTTACACTTCTCACCTTAACTTTTATTCTCACAAAAACCCAACCTAGATTTTTGATGGTCACCATGGCATAAACTAGAGATATTTACTTTAATTCTATCATATTTCCTTTCTCATAGTGATTATAAAGGAGGGAGCTTGGTTGTGTTATAGAAAGGAAAGGGACATTTTTATGTATTGGTTAATTTCATATTACTACTAGAAGCTAGATTATGATAGAGGACATTATTTAACCTTTTATGTTTAGAATATTGAAATAGTTTTAACGAACAAATAGTGACTCATACCATATATGTTTGATTTGATTTGGTTTGGTTTGGTTTGGTTTAACATGCGGAAATTAATTAAATGTCACCGAATCATTGTGCACAAACCACTTACAGCTCCTAAAAGTTGAAATGACTCCTTTTTAACCACAAATGTGATTTTATGTCCCCCTCGAATGAGGGATATCTGTTCAGGTTATGAGCATTACTTTGAATTAGTAATCAAAGTTTGGTGGCAGTTACTATCACTTAGGATTGAAGTAAAAACTTAGAACTACAAAGCACTAACTAAGCACATAAATCGCACCTGTTGCCATCGATTTGGCATCAGATGCTTTTCAAAGGATCATATCATGAATTACAACATAATCTTTTCAGAAACATTCTTTTACTTTGTCTTCAACCCAAAGGATGAAGAAGAAACAAAGTGTTTTCTAATCAGATTCAAATTTGAATACCAAAAGCAGTATAAATACTTGTCTTCTGTAAACCATACCTCAACTCCATGCTTTTCTTTCAATCATGACCTATGAACAACCACCAAACCCCTCCAAGAGATGCAATTTCCTCAAGGATGCTCTTGCAACCTGCCATACTTTCTGCACAAAGATTTCTTTTCAAACCCCAGACCTCGAACAAGAAGATGATGATGTCAGTGATTACGACGATGAACACCAAGTAATATACCTCTGCATTTGAATGATGTATTTCTAGCTAATTCATTTCCTCTGCAAGGGCTCTTTTGGAATGTAATTTAATGGCATCCCACATATTCTCCGGTGTTTATATATGTATGCATTTCTTCCTCAGGTTTTTGTTTCAGCAGTGCTAAGTAGATACATGGAAGCAAAGTCAAAGAGGAAGGTTGGACTTACAGTTGATAGCTTCATATGGGGTTTCTCCCCAACTGAGTTACTTCCCACCAAAAAGGAAACACAGCATGCAAGTGATGTTGAAGATATGGATGAATTCTACTCTTCTTGTAGTCATCTTTCTCGATGCTCAAGCGCTACAACTGCAGAAGCATTTAAGTCTGTAAAGACAAATCTTTCTCGATGTTCGAGTACAGGTAGTTTTGAATTCCCAATCTTCAGGAGGAGGCGGTCTATCATTCGAGAGCTTTGTCATTGTGAGGGCTGGCCTTTTGGTCTCTGTAGGAAGGCTCTTCTTGTTCCACCTCTGCCTAAATCACCATCTGAATCTTGGTTGTGGCGTAAAACCACCAGAATTATCAAGATACCTTAATTCCTTCTGTGTACTTCTGCCATCTCTACCCAGTTGCAATAAATCAAAGCATTTCGATTTCTCTAACTTTCTTATGTGAACTGACTAAACTATAAGTTTAATCAGTTAGACAACATTTTTGAAAAACTATATATTACACCCTTGCTACAGAAAGTTTGAATCACCTTGCCACGTATTGCAATATAAAGATGGAGAATATCAAACTCAATATATGAACACATGCACGCAGATAAAAGGGAACTCTGAGGAACTCAACTAAGTTTGCCACATACAAACAGATGTGTACATATGTGGGGCATTACAATTGTGTCGTTCCGTGCAATGTGCACTTGGCCGCGGCTTAAAGGTTATCATCCATGATTCTCTAAACCAAACGAATCCAGTATATCCCATTTTGAAGGTTTTGGGTCTAGGAGGAAAGATGCACGTAGACATTTCCTCTACCCCAAGGGGTAAAGAGGCCGTTTTCGTGAAGACCCCTAACTTACAATTCAAAATTTATTAGGAAAGAATAGTGCAAGTGATGGGTGATAAAAGTAGCAAAACAGTGTGTTCAAACAAGCATCATATATAGTAAGGTTACAACAATACACAAGGCACAATACCTACACTGCTAGGACAGGCAGAAAACTAAGATAGTATACAGTATACAATTAAAAAAAACTACACAAGTAGGTATAGTAAAACACATGAAAAGTATGAGAAACTGAACGTTCATGGTCCCTCTATCTAACATAAGCCTTTGGTAACCAATCTGGCAGCTCTCTACTACACCCCCCCCCCCCCCCCCCCCCCCCGGGACTCACCCCATACCTCTTCAGTCTCCCCTCCTGTCCATGTTAGTTCAAGTCCTACATATAGTCTATTACCCTTGTTGTGCATCTTCAAGAACTCATATCAGCAGGCATGTCCTCATAAAAGTCTAAGGCCTCCATGTCCATTCTCAACTGACCATCCACGTTTTTCTTGGCATGCCCCTCCTCACCCCCTTGCCTGTCATACTTTATATAATTTCGTCATTTGCCTCTTGCTTACCTTTCCAAACCACCACAATCTTCGCTCCCTCTACTTACCTGTCATATGCACAACTCCCAACTCTGCTCAGGAGACCTCATTCAATATACAGCCCGTTATGGTTCGAGTAGGGGTGCACAAAAAGTCATCCGTTCCAATTAGAACTGACACATCATAATTCGATATTCAATTGTACTTGGATTGGATGGGATCCAAATTGGATTGGTGAGTTCTTGATGGCAATCCAGGACCGACCAATACTGGTGTTGGATTGGTGGTTGTTTTAGTTTTTGTTGCCTTCATGCATGTTGGAGTCCCCAAATCGAAGAGCCCCTTATTTTGACATGTATCTAAAAGTTTCTGCTTTATGTTGATAAGTGTGTGTTGTTATTGAAATAGACTTGCAATTTACCAGACTCCCATCAACTCTCAACTCAACTTAAAATTTGAAGTACAAATGCATATTGTTTTTCCACTTTTTAACTTTGTAGAAATGTTGGTTGGAGTTGGAGATATCATAATAGATTGATTTGTGTTGCTGACTTGTTGGTGCCTCTTGAATACATGTTATTGGATGAAGTATGGAACTGTTGATGGGACAATTAGATGGGTGTACAAGTTCTTAAGACTTCCTTTTGGCTATATCACAATTAGAATTAGAACTTGTCACCATATTTGAATATTTCTTTATATATATTATTATGAATACATTCTTCCTTTTTATTTGATATTTTCTGTAGCATTTTTAGAGAAATATATGAATAAATGATTGAAATGGTAAATAAATTGGTTTGACAATTGAATCAAAACATTGGATGAATTCAATCTGATCCGGTAGGTATTCAATAATAATATCCAATGAATGGAACCGGTCATAGCTGGTTTGATGGTCGAATTTTAGCGAGACTTTCTTGTCGCACAATATTTCCGTGGCAGCTCTCCACTTTAAAACTTTGTCTTTTATGCGATAAAAGTCATCCTCAACATCTCCTCATGGAGCTTGATGCTTGAACCGTCACTCCAATTAAAAATAGGAATTGCTTATTGAAGATTTAGTAAAAATAGTTAATCATTTACACAACAACTGAAAAGGCAAAACTGCAACAATAATAGCATAGATCCCATCCTTTCAT
Source organism: Cynara cardunculus var. scolymus (assembly GCF_001531365.2). Classification (NCBI taxonomy): domain Eukaryota; kingdom Viridiplantae; phylum Streptophyta; class Magnoliopsida; order Asterales; family Asteraceae; genus Cynara; species Cynara cardunculus. The sequence goes on from NC_037530.1 coordinate 27,038,469, forward strand.
GTATCTAGCTTAAAATTTGGACCTTTTGGAGCCAATCAGTCAATCACCTGGTATTCGATTTATGCTCAAACGACTACTGAGTTAACCGAGTCCTTAAGAAATTAGTGTTTTGAAGATCCTGATAACATGGTTTTCCCTAAAACCATAATGGTACCGGAGACGCAAATTGAACATATCAGTAACATCTCAATTCATTATTGAAGAATCCATATGTTCATATAATCCAGCGAAATCAAGGATCAGGAAATAAAGTTACCTGAAGGAAGTGAACAGAGGCGGCGTTGGTGTAGTGAGTCCTCAAGATCGAAGAGTAAGGAGATATCATCTTCTTCACCAGTTACACCATTGCTCCGTAGGCTTCTAGAACACTCTTGCTCCAGGGATTCTATTCTTGCCTTGAATTACAGAAATGGTCCCTAAACTGTTTTCATATTTCACTTTTGTCCATAAATGAAATTGCATATAGTTAAAATTGTTAAATGCGAATTAATTTATGTGAAGTTTGGAAAAATTTATAATTAGGAGAGACAAGTTGAAAAAAATTTGGTTTTCGACATAAACCCCTCTAAATGCTTACTGAATAAGTCAATTTTTATATCATTATCAACTACGAAACAATCATTTATAGCTAAAATAATAAGTTGCAAGTATCTTTAAGCTTATTAAACTACTAACAAACAAGACCTTAAGACCCATCTAGATTTCTAATGTGTCATTTGTTATTATCTTTCAAACGTTATTAATCGTTTTAAATTCTAATAAAATTTATATATGAAAAATAGTCTAAAAAAACCGATTTGTTTTTGGTGGGAAGTCAATTAAAATTTTAATGGAGCATATAACATCTTTACTTTTAAAAACAACACATGATTTAAGTGTAATCATTTTATTTTAACCTTGAGTAGATAGTAAGTAGGGGTGTTTATGGGTTGAGTTGATCGAGTTGAAGACATTTGAACAACCTAACTCAATACTTGCGGTTTGAAAAAATCTTAATCCAACCCAACCCAAAGTGCAACCCAACGAGTTGGTCGGGTTGATACTTTGGTATATTGAAATATTCTTCTAACCTTGAATATGTTATTTCTGTACTCATAATTTCTTTTTCATCATCAACCATTTGATACAATTTATCCATATTTCTTACGTATATCACATTTAGTTAATTTTCTCAATTTACCTATATATGTTCACAGTTACTGAACATATATACAAATGAGTTATATAGAAATGTGAATAGATTGAAAATATGTGTATATGAAAACCATATATGATAGTGTAATTGTCTAATGTATATATTAATAGAAATTCAACAATCATATTAAATCCAAGAAATAAAAGGATATCGGATTCATCGGGTTGTGTTGGATTCAAATAATTATAACTCAATATCAACTCAATACCTACGGTTTGACAATTTTACAACTCGATTAGACATCAGGTTGCTTCAGGTTAGGTTATTTCGCGTTGGGTTGATCGGATTGGTCGAGTTTTTGAGCACCCCTAATACTAAGTTGGCATCCTTTATTAACTTCATATATAAAAGATGTTATATTCACAGTGGTGGATCCAGGATTTTTATCGAGCGAATGCACCTTTAAATGCTCGTAAAGCCGTTCGATGTGTTTTTAGTCGAATTCCGTCTTTGGGGTTTCTTTTTAAAGTTTTTGCTTGATTTCAAGAGATTTTTTAAGTTTTTGGTTGATTTTAAGGGGCTTTTTTGGTTTTTTTTCCAAAAGCATTTTTCGAATTTTTGATTGTTTACAACACATGTGCACCTTTAACCCTTCAAAAACTTTAATATCTCGGAGCACACCCCAAAACTTTAGCGGGCGGGTACACCTTATGTAACCAAAAAGAATTCTTTCTTATAAATTAAGGTTGAATGATAGCACGGACTCCACTCTCGTCAAAGTATCCCCCCCCCCCTTTTCATAAATACATTTATTTCAACATAAATTTTTATTTCTTTACACGATTTTTCTTCAAAGTTGGTTTTGTTTTGAATTTGGGTTTCTTAACCTTTTTTCAATTTTTTTATTGACCTGGATATCCAACTTGCTATGCGAGCCGATTAATCCCAGGGCGACCACCTACTTTGCAAATAGCCCGGAGTCACCGTATTTGAACCTCCGTGACCACAAGAGGATTTTTATTCCTCTTTTGATTTGAACGTGGGACCTTCTGGTACTTTTTGACCTTGGAACCAAGCTCAAACCAATCAGGCACCATCCATAGTTACCCTTTTTCAAATTTGTTGTATGGAAAGAGAGGTGTTGTTATAATGACATTTTTACTCTTCATTTAAGTCACTTTTTTTGTCTAAAAAAAAATGCATCCAATGTGTTTTGATATGCTACAACATCTATAAATGGGCTTGATGATGAAAGCTTTTGACAACTCTAAAAATAGAATTTTTTTAAATGGAATAAGTTGTTGAGCCTTTACATCGAAATTAGAGTGGATGTCGGATATTAATGACGTATCTTCCTAACAACCTAAACGATAACGTACGTTGAGTTGAATTCTATGGCCACCACATGGAGATGCATCTATTTTTAGGATTCTACTCAATCTTGTAACAGATCTTTATATTCAATCAAAAAAGATGAAATTGTAAAAGGTCCAGATAATTCAGTTAAGAAAGTCTAATGCCGAAACAATATATAGAGGATACAATATATCTTATAAGTTTGGAACAAACAAAATTGAAGTCGTTAAGTCGACCTAAGTGGGTTCTCTTCGATTTGTGATATTGATTGTGCATATACTGAATTTGTCACAAAACTTCGCAACCGCCTCAACAAACATCTCAATGTGTCACATAGTTTCCAGTAGGGGTGTTTGTGGTGCGATTTGTCCAAAACTGCAACCAAACTGCATGTGTGGTTTAAGCATTTTTCCAAACCTTACATGTCTTAAACCACAAAATGTGTGGTGTGATGCCATTTATACCGTTTAAACTTAAATAGAATACTTCAACCTTTATCTGGAGTATTTAATTTAGTCGGTTTTTCAGTACTTGTGATTGGAGTTTTTGACCCGTCATTTCAAAAAAAAAAAAAAAACAGTAAAGTTGATTATTGTAACTTGAAGTGTGGAATGATTCTTTATCACGTCTTTAATTTGACCAACGAATTTGAACGGGCCGAGCCCCTAACGGGTCTTCTACCAACACCATAAATAACCTCATTTCACAAACGAACTCATCCACACTCAGTTCATCAGAACTTATAATCTTTCGAACTCGCTTCTCTCTAGCTATATAAAAGAATCAAAACTTTTTTAACGTTAAACATATATTATAAATCATGTCTTCTGAGGAAGCACCACGGTTGCCTTTGCAACGACCATCATATGGAAACCTGATCACGATCCTAAGCATCGATGGAGGTGGAGTACGAGGAATCATTCCAAGCGTCATCCTTAACTTCTTAGAAACCGAACTTCAGGTACAATCTTATAATACCATATATGTTAATTTCTAAACACACAAACACAAGATTTTATGCACAAATCAAACATATTTGCAGAAATTAGACGGCGAGAATGCACGGCTAGCAGATTACTTTGATGTAATTTCTGGGACAAGCACCGGAGGCCTCGTGTCAGCGATGTTAACCGTCCCCAACGAAGAAAACCGTCCCCTTTTCGCAGCTAAGGACATAACCAACTTCTACCTTGAACATTGTCCTAGGATCTTCCCACATGATAGGTACCTTAATTAATTAACCACATCAAAGATTACAAGTTTCTGAAGATTGTTAAGGTGTTGTCTGATTGTGTTTACATTAATTTTTCTGTATGAATTAAGGTGTCTGTATAAATTAAACTGATATATTTTTGGAAGCAACTTTTAGCAATCCATTTGGTCATGCTGAAAAGGTGATCAGAGCTCTAACTGGACCAAAGTACGATGGTGTATATTTACATGAACTTATTCAAGAAACAGTGGGAAACATAAGACTCCATGAAACCTTGACCAATGTTGTGATCCCAACATTTGATATCAAACGTATGCAGCCCACCATCTTCTCAAGTTATCAGGTTAATTTACTGGAATTGTAATTTTCGATCGTGGGTTTCATTTTTTGTTAGAAAACGATCGATGAACTTGAGATGTTTCAGCTGAAGAAAAACCCGAGCCTGGATGCGATGCTATCGGATATATGCATTGGAACATCGGCTGCGCCAACTTATCTTCCTTCCCATACGTTTGAAACCCAAGATTCTGAAGGGAAATTGTTGGGGGAATTCAATCTTATCGATGGAGGGGTGGCTGCGAATAATCCGGTATAAGTTGGCACCTATCTTTTTTATCAAGACGTAGTTTCACTACCAAACAGGTCTGTATGTCCGGCGGCCAAATCCGCGGAAAAGGAGTTTCCTGGGGATTTGGTCTGCCGGAAAAGTAGGCAACTGAAAAAACATTTCCGGTGGTTTCTCCATTTTTTCGCCGGAAATCTGCCACTTCTATTATTTAATTTCTTTAAAAAATATCGACTTAATTACCGGTTTTTTAATCGTGATTAACTTTCTGGCAAATTTCCGACATATATTTCTGCCCAATAAAAAAAATATAATTTCCGACATATATTTCCTTCCCATACTCTGCGACGAAAACTGTTGAGACTGATTGAATTGCCTGACCAAAGCAGTCATCTCTTCAAACTATTTCTCCCGTCTCTCATTCCTCTCCTGCGAAGCTCATCTTCCCTCCGATGGCGCTCCTCTTCCTCTTTCCGTTCGTTGGGTCGTTAAGGCTTGAATTTCTTATAGAATAAAGAAAACGTTAGAATATTTAATATGAATCATAAGCTAAATTGATAATTATCATCAAAGGAAAAGAGGTACATGGACTAGAGTATGGTTTACTTTTTCATGATTAATGTAATTAAAGTTAATTAATTTTTAAAGTTTTAATTTTTTATTTCCGCCGGAAATCTTATGGGAATTTTTTTTTTCAAATAAATATTCAGTGGCGGAATTCCGATGGGTTATTGGCGAAGTCAACGAAAGTTGACTTTTTTTATGTTCGTCGGAAATAGTCAGTTTTCTAGTAGTGTTTACATTATAATCGATATTTGTTTACAGACTTTGGTTGCGATAAGTGAAGTGACACAAGAGATAACTGGAGGTAGTATCGATTTCTTTCCGATAAAACCAACAGAATATGGGCGTTTTCTGGTTTTGTCATTAGGGACGGGGTCGCCGAAATATGAAGAGAAGTATGACGCTAATACGTCATCTAGTTGGGGCGTTTTTGGGTGGTTGGCTAGTAGTGGCTCGACTCCCTTGATAGATGTATTTACTCAATCGAGTGGTGATATGGTCGATTATCATATTTCTACCGTCTTCCAAGCCCTGCATTCGGGAGAGAATTACCTTCGTGTTCAGGTATAAAAAACCACTACAATTCTTAATTAACCACGAAAAAAACAAACAAACGATATTTTCATATTACATATGTTGAAATGATTTAGGATGACACTTTGAGCGGAGATCTGGCTTCAATGGATCTTACAACCGAAAAGAACTTGGAAGATCTCGTGAATGTTGGCGAGCAGTTGTTGAAGAAACCGGTGTCGAAGGTGAATTTGGGGACGGGTATATACGAACCTTATCGTTGCACTACCAATGAAGAAGCTCTAATAAGGTATTGTATTTGCATACATAGATATGTACATACATAAATACGTACATAAATACATATTTGATTAAACGAATGCTATTTTAGGTTCGCAAAAATACTATCAAAGGAGAAGAATACGAGAGAAGTTCGGTCACCAAGTACGAACAACGGTCCACAAATCCCAAATGAATTGATCTCAAACAACGGTCAGCATAAGCCTATGCTTACGAACGCGATTTCTTACTCTCTTCCGCACTTGCAGCAACGATAACTTACCTGATGATAAACAACGGTCAGCGAAAGCCTATGCTTACGAACACGATTTCTTACTCTCTTCCGCACTTGCAACTTGCAACAACGATAACTTACCTGATATTGCCGTTAAAACCAAACCAAATGAAACAAGAAAATCGTAGATGAGACTTTGTTACTCTTATATACAATTAAGTGCTAATAATGTGGTTTTTTAATTAATAATAGCTTTCGTGATCATATTAATCATTTATGAATGTTGATGGATCGACTCGGCTCAACTCAATCTAGCCTACCTGTTATCAATCTGTCGCATCCACCATGTTTGCCAATTATAAACCAATGAGCAATATCTTATATAAAAAGTGGTTCATGTGATATAACGAGAATGTAAAACTTTATTGTAAATCGAGAAATAGGAATTACTACAAGTTATTATAAAAATAACACCTGTAAATAATACTTGAACAAATAGAATTTATAATAATTTGCTATCATACATTATCTATACTACCTTATAAACCAGATTTATCAAAAGTCTTAAAAATATTTTTTAATGCACAAAGTACTATACATTTATGCACAAAGTTTTAAAAGTCTTAAAAACAACTCATAATGCATTAAGTACTACTATTTTATGCATTCAGTCTTAAAATCTCTTAATCTACAATTAAAATAACATATAGTAAAATTATTAAGGCACATTATTACCTTTTATTTTCATGTTCCCAAGATACTTTTGACACATTTCACTCATGTTTTCACCCTCTCATACCTCTATGTCTTCTCCTCATCCCCCAATGTGAGATTCAAACTGATATTCACCATGAGTTATTAAAAGTTTTCCCATTCAATTGCTCTAAAACTCTCGGTCTCGCTCTCGATCTCTTGATTCTTTGCTCTTGGTGTAAATCGAACACATTTGTAGAGTCGTTTAAATATGTTGGATTTTAAATATATTATATCTTAAACTGTCATATAATTTTTTCATCGATAGACTGTAATTGGAACCATAACTCTTATTTATTCAAATTGTATTAATATGTAAAGGCCAAATGTAACTTATATCATCGTTAAATTTTCTCTAAGAAAACCAATGAAACTTCAAAACCGTTAAAATTCACGGCTCCACCGCATTGTGCGGATACACAACTAGTATGTATACAAAATGGCTAAATATGCTAAAATTTTGATATTTTTTGGAAAACACGGATCCTCATAGTAGAAAATTCGTTGTATGAAAATTTATTACAAGCTCACAAGCTACTAACCAAAATACTCTTAATAACAAAATAACACGTAAAATTTTCACACTGGTCTTAACGAACCCACATATGTTAATGTTGGAAATTTGTAGGTTGGAAGTTAACCTTCCATTCCACATTGGTAGAGAGTTGATTTCTAGAGAAGCTTATAAGGCTTTCTATAGTAGTAGGCTTTGAACATGTTAGTGGACTCATGGTGGGGGTCTTGAGTGGAAGGCCCAACATACACGCGCGCGTGGCCGAGGGCGCGGGCACGGGATTCGCGAAGGTGGCGCGAGGAGGCGCACTTTGCACTTCGCACGCCGCAAAGGAGCCTCCCCCCGAGTTCCGAGTATCTTTTTAATAGAAATTCGTCAGGAGAATTATCAGTTTAATTTGGATAATTATTAATTTTAATTTGGAATTAATCTGATTTTTGACTTGGTTTTAGAGATAAAATTCGGTTGAGAATTTTTCTCCCCACCATCTCCGATTTTGTGGAGATAGTCGTGGGACTCTTTTAGGTTTTCACCCAGTATAGATACTGGGTGAAGCCGTATCATTATTCACATACAAAAACTGTTTTCTTCTCTGACGAAATTCTGCTCCTGACTCCTATTTCTCTCTACCATTTTGCTACATAAACCTGCTCTATATTCGTTGTGATTGCTGTTCACAAATGAATTACCTACTGCATCAAATCCTAGGGCTTTGCGACTAGCAGACTCATAGCTTCTTAAGAATGGTCGTATAAAACCTTTAAGGACAGGTTTTCCGTGCAGTTCATCATCCGAATCGACAGCATTTTAAACAGGTTGGTTTTATAATTTTTGCATTGTATTATAATTCTCCGTTCACTAAGTGAACACTCTGCTTCTACCCATTTCTTTTATCGGATCTCTCGCGAATGATAGATTCAATCTGTGTGAATTGGACGTATTGAGGTTTTTAGTGGGTCTGTATTAAAAAAAGTTTAACCTTTTTCACTATAATATAATTAAACTTTATAAAGATCAATTTTCATTTTCTTATTGGAATTATTTTTCAACAATCTTAAAGGTTTTATATCAAATGGACACCGGAAATTACCGTATTCTCAATCAAGACATGATGAAATTGGACAAGTTTGACGGGTCGAGTTACACTCGTTGGGCGGAAAAAGTGAAATTTATGCTCATGGTGTTGATACTCTATTATGTCTTGGACTCAAGTCTCCCTCCCATTCCCGAAGATCCGGTCCCTAAACCAGGACAACAACCGGATCTTCAAAGAATTGCCGATCTACAAAAGCTTAGAATGATCCACAAGGAAGAGGAAACTCTTGCTTGTGGACACATTAAGAATGCTTTGTCAGATCGTCTGTATGATCTGTATTCCTCGATTATGTGCCCTAGAGAGTTGCGGAATGCCTTGGAATTCAAATACAAGTCACAAGAAGATGGCACTAACAAATATCTTGTGTCTCAGTATTTGAGATTCCAAATGGTTGATGATAAACCTATTCTGGAGCAAATGCATGAGCTCCAAATTTTAGTAAACAAATTGAAAATGCTTTCTATTGTTATCCCTGAAATCTTCCAAGTAGGGGCAGTGATTGACAAACTGCCTCCATCTTGGAAAGATTTTTCAAAAAGAATGATGCATAAAACCGAAGATTATTCTTTGGACGATTTACTAAAACATCTGCATATTGAAGAAGAAGCACGTAATCGGGAAAGGAGAGGCAAGTCTGTGATGAATGCCAACAACGTGCAGGCTGGAGGCAAGGGAAAGGGAAGGGCCGGAGGGCCAAACAAGAAGTGGAACTTGGGTCCACAAAAGAAGAGTTTTAAGAGATCAAACACTCAATCAAACCCGGGACAGAAGTTTAAGAGGGTCGGAAGATGTCACGTCTGCGGAGAGACGGGACATTATGCTCGTGAGTGCAAGGACCGAAAGTCCGGACCCCCTGTTGCTAATTATGTTAAGGGGATTCAACACCTTGTGGCGAATCTCCACATGGAAGAGATTGACATGATTTCAGAGGTCGCCACGAGAATTGTGGCTGCAAGAGGTGGTTGGTACTTGGACTCTTGAGCCACTGTTCATGTTTGTGACTCCAGGTCCAAGTTTGTTGAATATGGACCAGTTAGAGATGGGAAACAAGTGATAGTTGCAAACAACGGCCGTACAGATGTCGTTGGAATGGGTACTGTGCTACTGAAGTTCACTTCCGGCAAGACCGTCACTCTCTGAAATGTTCTTCACGTGCCTTCCATTAACAAGAACTTAGTCTCTGCAAGCAAACTCGATGAGAATGGGTTTGGAATAAATATAGAGGCTAGGAAGGTCGTGATCTACAAGAGGAAGGTTTTTATTGGAAAGGGATACAAACAGTTGGGTATGTATCGCCTTAATCTGAGTGAAGATGGTTGTGAGGAGGACGGAATGAGTGAATCGGTAGGAAGTAATGTGTTAGCCACGTCTGATAGTGATACAAAATTTTCTGTTTCTATGGTTGATAGTGACGTAATCCCGAACGATTTTAATAAATTTGCTTCTTTGGATTATTCTGTTTGTTCTATTTATTTATGGCATAAACGTCTTACGCATACAAATGTGAAAAATATTGAAAAGATGCATAACAAAGGTTTAATCAAAATTGATAACAAAGACTTTGGAAAATGTGAAACTTGTGTAAAATCAAAGTTTACAAAGAAACCTTTTCCTTCTGTTAAAAGGGATACATCAATTTTAGAATTAATTCATTTGGATATTTGTGAATTAAATGGAATACTTACCCGAGGAGGTAAAATGTATTTCATAACTTTTTGTGATGACTTCAGTCGGTTTTTACAAGTTTATTTGTTACATTCAAAAGATGAAGCTTTTGAGTCTTTTAAACTCTACAAAGTTGAAGTCGAAAATCAACTTGAAAAATGGATAAAAATACTTCGATCAGACAGAGGTGGTGAATATTTTAATAGAGAATTTGATACATTCTGTGAAGAGAATGGTATCAAACATAAATGGACCTCACCATTTACTCCTCAACAAAATGGCTTGGCGGAACGAAAGAACAGAACCCTTATTGAAATGGTCAACTGTATGTTGAATCAATCAGGGTTGCCTAACAATCTTTGGGGAGAAGCCCTGTTGACGGCTTGTCATATTCACAATTGAATCACTAGTCGTGTGATTCCAACCAGTCCATATGAGCTCTGGAAAGGTAGAAAACCAAATCTAAACTATCAAAAGGTTTGGGGATGTGTTGTATACTATAGAACTCCTGATCCAAAAAGATCTAAATTGGGAGCCCGTGCTATTAAGAGCATATTCGTTGGATATGCAGTAAATAGCAAGGCTTATAGATTATTGGACAAAAAGTCAGGAGTTATAGTAGAATCCGAAGATGTGGAGTTCTTTGAAGATAGATTTTCAAAAGATGCTGAAAAATCAGAACCAATATTGGCCTCTAATCCCTCTTGTTCATCTCGTGCCAATTCCAAAACCTCTATAGAGGCGGACGAACCACGAAGAAGCACAAGAGTGAGAAAAGAGAAAAATATGGGAAATGACTTTTTCTTGTACTTGGTACAGGGGACTCAAAATAAAGTGACAAGAGAGTTCATTTTATCTATCAGTACTGAAGAGAATCCCAAAACATTTAAAGAGGCCATAACTTCAAGGGATGTTCCAATGTGGAAAGAAGCCATAAATGATGAGATAGACTCCATTTTGGGTAATGGAACTTGGGTGCTGGCAAATTTGCCAATAGGGGTGAAACCCATTGGTTCCAAGTGGATATTCAAAAGAAAGATGCACCCTGATGGTTCAATATCATCCTTCAAGGCTAGATTGGTGGCAAAAGGATATAGACAGAAAGAGGGTGTCGATTATTTCGACACCTATGCTCCAGTTGCTAGAATTAGTTCCATTCGAACTCTCACAGAAATTTCCGCCATAAAAGGATTGTATATTCACCAAATGGACGTGAAAACAGCTTTCTTGAATGACTATTTAAACAAGGAGGTTTACATGGAGCAACCTGAAAGATTTGTAATACCCAGACAAGAAAATAAAGTGTGTAAACTTGTTAAATCTCTATACGGAATAAACAAGCTCCTAAACAGTGGTACGAAAGGTTTGATATGACTATCACATCTTTCGGGTTTCGACATAATGGGGCCGACCGGTGCATCTACTCAAAATGCACGAGATGGTACATTGTGGTAATCTGTCTTTATGTCGATGATATGTTGATCATCAGAACCAATCTAGATGGTATTCTTGAGACAAAAGGGTACTTATCCTCGAACTTTAAGATGAAAGATCTTGGAGAAGTAAATACCATCCTTGGAATAAAGATCAAAAGGTCAGCATCTCAAATCTCTCTATGTCAATCTCATTACATAGAGAAGATACTGACAAAATTTCAACATTTGAATATAAAAGAGTTTAACACTCCGTTTGATTCAAGTGTGAAACTCAATAAAAATACTGGTAGAGCAGTGGCTCAACTAGAATATGCTAGTGCAATAGGATGCATGATGTATGCAATGCATTGCACTAGACCGGATATTGCTTTTGATGTGAGTAGACTGAGTCAATATACGAGCAATCCGGGTTCAGATCACTGGAAAGCAATTGGTAGAGTATTAGGCTACTTGAAAAGAACCCAAGAACTAGAGTTGACATACTCTACGCATCCATGAATTTTGGAGGGATATTCTGACGCCAGTTGGATAGATCACTCAAGTGATTCTAAATCAACAAGTAGGTGTATTTATACTCTTGCTGGAGGGGCGATTTCTTGGGCGAGCAAGAAACGAACGTGTATCGCCCATTCGACTATGGAAGCCGAATTTATTACCCTAGCGGCAGCGGGTAAAGAGGCCGAATGGATTAGAGATTTGTTGACAGATATCCATTTATGGCCTCAACCGACTCCCTCTATTCCCATGTATTGTGACAGTGAGGCCACACTGTCCAAAGTATACAATGTTGTATATAATGGGAAGTCGCGACACATAGGTCTCCGACACAACTACGTGAGACAACTTATTGATGATGGTACCATAAGTATAGTGTTTGTCAAGTGTTGTGGGAACTTGGCAGATCCACTAACCAAGCCTCTAACGAGAGACTTGGTAGGGTCAACCACCAGAGACATGGGTCTGAAACCACATAGAATCAGTCAGTGATGGAAACCCAACTTGGATATAGTGATCCTATTTACCAAGTTTAAAGGGTAACAACAAGTCACTTGACTGATATAAGGTACTATCAAATGATAGATCCATGTAAGGTGAATGATAGTACGGCGTTGTCGAGAACAATGATGAGTTAATTTCTTAACAAAGTTTAGAGGCATCTTAACAACGAAGATGTTATAGAACTTTGCCTATATGACTTAAAGGTGGTGCCGCCTCAAAAGAAGAGTAGTGGTTTCTCTTTGAGTAAGTCATGAAACAGGGTTTAACGCATGGCCATATTAGCGCTCAGTGAGAGAACAAGGTGGATAGATGATGTGTGTAGGTAAGCCGAAGTGGTCGCAAGATTCAAGGTTTAAATCCTAAGGATACCATTGGATTGATCCGTTCTTGCATATTTACATTAAACAGGGTTTAATCTTAGTGACACCACTGTAACATTGTCTACCATTAATGTCAGAAAACTTTCCAAGCTGGTGGGGGATTGTTGGAAATTTGTAGGTTGGAAGTTAACCTTCCATCCCATTAACTTCCATCCCATATTGGTAGAGAGTTGATTTCTAGAGAAGCTTTTAAGGTTTTCTCTAGTAGTGGGCTTTGAACATGTTAGTGGACTTATGGTGAGGGTCTTAAGTGGAAGGCCCAACACACGCGCGCGCGTGGCCATGGCCGTGGCCGAGTGCGTAGGATTTGCGAAGGTGGCGTGAGAAGGCTCACTTCGCACGCCGCATCGGAGCAGAAGGAGCCTCGCCGCAAGCTCCGAGTATCTTTTTAATAGAAATTTGTCAGGAAGATTATCAGTTTAATTTGGATAATTATTAATTTTAATTTGGAATTAATCCGATTTTTGACTTGGTTTTAGAGATAAAATTCGGTTGAGAATTTTTCTCCCCACCATCTCCGATTTTGTGGAGATAATTGTGGGCCTCTTCTAGGGTTTCACCCAGTATAAATACTGGGTGAAGCCGTATCATTATTCACATACGAAAACTATTTTCTTCTCTAACGAAATTCTGCTCCCGACTCCTATTTTTCTCTATCGTTTTGCTACATAAACCTGCTCTATATTCGTTGTGATTGCTATTCACAAACGAATTACCTACTGCATCAAATCCTGGGGCTTTGCGACTAGCAGACTCACAGCTTTTTAAGAATGGTCGTATAAAACCTTTAAGGACAGGTTTTTCGTGCAGTTCATCATCCGAATCGACAACATTTTAAACAGGTTGGTTTTATAATTTTTGCATTGTATTTAAATTCCCCGTTCACTAAGTGAACACTCTACTTCTACCCCTTTCTTTCATTGAATCTATCGCGAATGATAAATTCAATCTGTATGAATTTGCACGTATTGATGTTTTTGGTGAGTCTGTATTAAAAAAGGTTTAACCTTTTTCGCTATAATATAATTAAACTTTATAAATATTAAATCTTTATTTGGTGTTCATTTTCTTATTGGAATTATTTTTCAACAGTTAAAATCAACAAAGGCGCATAAACATATATAATACATGATCTACAACAATCACATTCAAATTTAACACACCCGACAGGAATATCGTCTTCAGTTTCTTGATGTTTTCAATACTTGGAGTACACTCTCATGATTATGTAAATGATGGGTTTTTTTTTTTTTTTTTTTTTTTTTTTTGCAAATCGTATAACACATGCTCTAGTATAAATAAAAACATTTCGTAGTTGACATTATGCCACCATTTTGTAATATACGCATAAATTGGAAGTTCGGGACAACTATGGACACAAAGTAACATAAATCTATGAATGATCAGAGTTTTTCGTCAACCAACTTTAAATTTCATGTTTTAGGGGCCGTTTACTCAAATGTTTACCCAGAAAGTACTTACCGATAAAAGTCAGCACTATAATTTATTTTTTTGGGTAAAATTATAGTGCATCAAAACGATATAGTATGCAACAATTTATCCGGTAAGCACTTATCCGAGTAAGAGTCGTCACTCTCACTTACTGGGTAAGACTCTTCATCCTTTCACCACTCTTACATACCGGATAAGACTTTCTATCCTTTTACCGTTCTAACCGGGTAAGATTCTAAACTCTGACCATGTTTATCCGGTAAAAAAAATTACCCGGTAAGCACTTACTGAATAAACGTTTAATAAACGACCCCTTACTTTTACAAAATGATAGTTTATGAAAGGATTAACGTAAATCTGCTACTACAAATATTGAAACACGATGTTTTAATATTTTATTTTTTCATAAATTTTATTTTAAGAAAATAAACAAAATTTAATATAAAAGTAATTAAAAATGGGAAGGCAGTAGCGAACCACCAATCAATCAACATATGTCTCTCCGTAGTGTCCGGAAAACGTGTAGATGAGTTGGCTGGGCATTTTTGTAATTTCATGTCTTGTTCAATTATAAGTTAAGCTGCAACCTTCCAAAGCCTCAACCATTTGAGAGGCCGACTCGAGTCGGCTTCATCTTCGGATAATTAATGTATTCTAAATATTCAATTACATTTAATAATATATATATATATATATATATATATATATGTTGGGTTGAGTTTTGGGAGAAATGAGTTATGATGAGAAACGTAAAAAAAATCTTTAATATTAGATCAATTTTAATTATATGTCAACATTAATGAGATGTAAATCTTATTTCGACAAACACCATGTGTTATTCAAAATGCATACCATGTGATATTCAAAACATAACAAATAAACTTCGAGACCATTATGATACCAACTGTAGTATCCCTATGATACATACGTTGTGTGTGTTTGTATATATATATATATATATGGTTGGTCATTGAGAACTAAATACTAGAGTGATACATACCATGAACAATGTGATACCCAAACTAAAGTAATTAATCTAATTAAAATAATTAATAAAGTAATTAATCTAATTAAAGTAAATTGAAATATTAAGCTAATTAAAGTAAATTGAATAATTAACCCAAGTTACTAATTTGCTCTTTTATTTTATTTTAACAAAAATATTAATTATCCTAAATAATTGGCTCATGTTAATTAGTTCTCATTTGATTAAGCATATATATATATATATATATATAAAAGTAAATTTGTATGTATTTTTATTGAATTTATAGATACAGAAGTTAATAATGAAATGAAAAAAGTCAAACTACTAACCAATTTAAATTTAAGATTTGACAAGAATTCCAATCTATTTTTTAAGCTAATTCCATCAATTTAGTTAATGAAAAATAATATATAAATTTGAGATAATTTAAGCAAATTAATGGGTAATCTTTTACTCCGGCCCACATGCATCTAATCATCCTTAATTAATTTCCACATGCATATCATTTATTGTTGAGTAAACTACAAATTTGGTCCCTCTGGTTTGGCATTTGTAACACTTGGTTCCTATAATTTTAAAATTACAAATTCGCCATCATAGTATGCAAAAATGATTGAATTTGGTCCATCCTCTAACAGTTAAATAATCTCCTTAGAGACGAGGAGTATTTTAGACTTTTGTCATTTTTCTTTAAAAAATAAATTTTAATCAATATAGATTAATTAAATGAATATAACACACACACCTACATACACACACAAAGTCCCACCTTCTCCATGAAACAAACTTCCTATGAACAATACCACCACTAATGAAACGAACCTCCAATGAACAATGATGAGTCCCTCCTCTGCCTGAAATCATTCTCCTCCTCTAACCATCCGCCGTCATCTCCTCTTGCAACCATCTCGTCAGCGTCTCCTCGTGCAACTATGCACCTGCAATCGTTCACCTGCAACCTATAATCATCTCCTCTTGGACTCCCCCCAAATTGGAACTCCTCCCAAACACAACTTATTTACAGGACCACCTTTTCTCTACACCGTCTCTACTCTACACCTACTCTTTCTAGCAACCCCACCACATTCCCGAATGGTTCTTGCAGTTTCGTGGGGGTTTCAAGTTCTAGGGTTTCTTTTGAGCGATCTGCATCCAGTAATTCTAAGAAGCAACTAAGTTTTTTTGATTGGGTGTTTTGATACTCTACTTGTGTTCTTCATCGTCGTCGAAATTATTCGAAATTTGGTTTTTTTGGGTTTCAATTTTTAGATGGGCATGAAACTGATGGCTGTAGGAAAGGGGAGAAAGCAGGTTTAGTGCATTGATCTCCAATTTTTGGGTTTCAGTTTTTAGATGGGTATGGAACTGATGGGTTTTTGATTTTGGGTTTCACTTTTTGGTTTGGCGTTTTGAATTTTTGGGTTTGGTGTTTCAATTTAAGTTTTATTTTGATATTTGGAATTTGTCCGAGAAGATAGTCGGAGGAAGGCAATCGATGAAGCTGATCAGAGTGGTTGTAGGAAAGGGGGAAAATGGGAAGGGAGTTTGGAAAATTTAGGGATGCCATGTGTCATTGTTTTAGTGGATGGTTCCAAAAGACCTGTATAAATATAAAATAAAAATATTAAAAGGACAAAAATGCTCATTACTAAAATTAACAGTTGTTAGAGAAAGGGGCCAAAATGTGTCGTTTTTGCATATTACAACAACAAATTTGTAATTTCAAAACTATAGAAACCAAAGTGTAACAAACACCAAACTACATGGAACAAATTTGTAGTTTACTCCTTATTGATTTAAGAAACAAGAATATTCGATGATAGTAAACCACACTTTTCAAAAATTACAGATTTGGTCCTCATGATTATTTGTTATATTTGTAGTCATTGTGATTTACAAACTGTTAGATTCGGTCTTCTTCTCTTAACGGTTGTTATAAGGGTCGATTTAGAAAATTTCTTCCTTAAGTTGATGTGGCATAACCGTTCATTGCACCACCGCAAGGATTTAAAAATAAAATAGATTGTTGAAAAATCATGATCAGGGTTTTTAAGTCGCATTTATTACGTTATGAGTTTTAGTATTATGCAACTTGTCATGGATTGGATCCTTTTGACTAACACTATTATATAGGAAAAGATTCCATTAAGTGTTATTCGATGCACTCCACATAAAAAGCAAAAATGTCTTTTAACCTTGTTTTAACGTATTACTTAATTGTTTTTTCTTTCCCTTTTTTCACTTGAAGATCGAAGGGGAAGAAAGTAGAAACCCTACATCGCTCTCTCTTTTATCAAAACTAAAACCCTAAAATTCTTTCGTCAAAATCGGGAATGGTGTTAGAGGTGTAGAAGAACATGACTATGTTGGGAGGGTTATCCAATGGAGCGGTATTTGGAGTTTGACTAAGAAACGTCTCTATTGAAGATTTTCGATAACCCACACAAGAAACTTGGAGGCTTCTCTGATGGAGGTTTCTGATAACACACACAAACACATGGATGTGGGTGATTCATATAGAGGTTGAGGTCAGTTGGATTTCTTGCAAAAGTGAAGTTGGATGTGTATTGGTTGCAAAGGGAATGAGGGTTGCATGTAAGGTAGGCAACGAATCTTTGTTCGTCGATTCAAATGGTTCTCATCAAAATATGAAAATTAAGGGTTTTTGATTTACATGGGTTTTGTACTGGATGAAGAAACTTATCGCTTATGTTGACGTTCTTGTATTTTTTATATTCATAGTTGATTGTTTTTGAAGTTCTTAGGGTTAATGTTCGTTATTCATATTTTTGTGCTCTTGATGTTCATGGGTTTATCAATAAGGTTCTTGATAGAGAATTCATAGACAAAAGAAAGAAGAGTAAAACATATTTTCGTTCTCATATGAATGGCACATAGCAGTAAGATTCTTGATAAAGAATTCATAATTTTTAAATCATAAAAAAACCATGACTATAATAAAATGTAAACCAACATGACTCCAAATATAATAAAATGAAATTTAAGGGGTGTTTGAAATTACTTATAAAAACAACTTATTGATTTATTCCGGTGTGACATTAGTAATAAGCATATTGAGTGTTTAGATAAACAACTTATATCGGTGTCAAACCGATAATAAAGAATTTTTCAAGAAGTTCAACCATTCTAACTTATAATAAATTAATAAAATTTTTTATAAAAAAATAAGTAATCCCAAACACTTGGCTAATAATAATTATGAGCAAATGATATGGACCAAATACATAGTTTACTTATAAATCTATATATATATTAAAGGAAGAACCAAAATGTTGTTCAATGAGAACACTTCTATCCTATTTATCTTTTTTCTCATTATTTTGATTTATTTTTAATATACAATCAACACATTAATTATTAACCCTTCATTTTTCTACTTTTTTAACTCCATTTTCATTATGTTATAAGGAAAAATTAAATCCACAAATATATAAAACTATA
>NC_037530.1:27057283-27074161 GCF_001531365.2 Cynara cardunculus var. scolymus
ATGTTATTTGCATGATGTTTAAAAATGCATTATATGTTATATATATATATATATATATATATAACATATATTAAAGGAACTCACATGTAATAAAATAAACAAAAATATGTAAAATAATATCTTAAATCATAGTTTTTTATTATCTCATAATTAAGACTAGAGTTGAAAAGTAGACATTAATTTTTGAAAGTGAACACTTACTTTGGGACAAAATATATAGAAACATGGACACTTATTTTGAGACGGACGGAGTATTTGTTTTTGTTATTTGTAGACATCGTTCGTCTTCTAAGAATGAATTATTCTTTACAGTAATTTATATGTATTAATAATCGGTTAATATCTTATCATATTATTTATAGACTAAGTTTATATTTACCACATTTTTTGTATATATAATTAGTTACCGTGCGATTTAGACGTACACTTATTTATTTTTTAATAAAAATCGATAGAGACATCATCCTTTTTTTAAAAAGAAATAAACTTCATTATCAATCAGACAAACAATGCATAAGTTATCCACACCCCTGTTGTTACTGTTACTCATTTTATTTAATTTTACAACTTTTTTCTTAAACAATTTTTCTCTCTCTCTCTCTCTCTCTATATATATATATATATATCAAAAATTTACTAATTAGATTTTATTAGTTTTTTTTTTCGAATTATTTGAATATATTTGTTGATGATTCTATTAACAACTAACATATATTTATATAGACAATCTTTGGATCATTAACCAAAGTACTCATGTTACCGTGGAACGCACGATTCCTACACTAGTTAAATAACAAAAGAAAAAGAAAACCAATTACAGCTCATCTTGAAGTCGGCTTTTTAGAGCAGAAAGCGGTGCGCGTTTTGTGTGAGTGGACACGTCAGCAAATGCTCGCACATGATGAAAGAACAAAAAACCTGAAAAATAGAGATATAAGATACCTTCATCTTTACCCCCCCTCTCTCTCCCGGAATTCTTTTACCAAACACAAACGAATCCAATCGGATTCATCATCATTTTTGCTTTTCCCTTTCTATATATCTGCAAATCGAAGTTGCTACTGTCTTATATCTGCCATTGTTGAGGAATTTCTGTAAGTATCCTATGCTGTCTCTTTCATGATGTTGCTGTGTTTTTGGGTTTAGTTTTTCTTATGCATTTCGTAGTCGAATCGATCTTTTTGCTAAAGTTCGTTTCTTGATCATCCACATTCTTCTCCAAGATAGGTTTTCCTTACATATATCTATGTTTCCTCTATGTTTGGATCGTTGAAAAGGATCATTTATTTGTAAATTTTCATGTAAAGATGCTTGATTCTGATGTTCATTGTATATATACATATATATTTTCTATATAATCGATTGGTTCGTGATGTTTGATTGTTGTGTGTGTGCTATTTTTGGTGTGTTAGGATTTTATTGAATATGTTATGACGGAATACGTAAAGGTGGAACTGGAAGAGCTTAATTTTTGTTGTTAGGGCAGGCTTGAACGGTGTATATCTGGATTTTTGAAGCGACTAAGAAAATGTCTGCCGTTAAGGGCGAGCATCATACGATCCCGTTATCTGTGTTGTTGAAGCGTGAACTGGCGAGTGAGAAGACTGAGAGACCGGAAATTACTAGTGGTCAAGCTAACCAGTCCAAGAAAGGGGAGGACCTCACGTTGCTTAAAAGTGAATGCCAACGAGTCTTAGGCGATGGTGTGACTACCTATTCTGTCTTTGGGGTTTGTTATCTCGACTGCTCCTCTCTTTTACTGTTTGAGCATAAAACTTGGTGCTTTTGATCATGATCATCACAGCTCGTTAGTTGCTCTTTTCCTCCAGTTTGTGTAGCATGCATAGCATAGCTGCATACTTGCTTTGCACCACAAGATGATGGGTTTTTTATGACTTAGAAGACAAAAAAGATGGCCATGGGGATGAGGGTCCCTTTCTGTCTCAAATTTTCATTACCTGTATGCATTGCATAAGATGGTGAATTTCATTTGAAGCGAGTTGAGAAAACTTGAAGGAGAGTTGTCTCGGCCTAGTGCACCCTGGGTGGTGCGGCTGAGCCAGAGTGGGCTCAGCAGTCGGCCTAGATGGAAAGATAACTAAATATATAAGGGTCTTAAAGATATATTGTCAATGGCCTCCAGTTCTGCTCCCCTATAGTTCTCTTACCAAACCTTACTTTGCAGATATTTGATGGCCATAATGGTTCTGCAGCAGCTATATATACTAAGGAGAACCTTTTAAACAATGTCTTGGGAGCAATTCCCGCAGACCTTAACCGTGACGAATGGATAGCGGTGCTGCCTCGGGCTTTGGTGGCAGGATTTGTAAAAACGGATAAAGATTTCCAAGAAAAAGGTATTCATAGCTTTCTTTCTAGATTTCTTTACAAATCAACATATGCTGGATGGCCTACTGTCATAATGCATATAGAGACTTCAAACTTCACAAAGTAGGTCCACAGGGGTTTTAAGGAGGAACTTTTCTTTAGCTGTTTCTGGGATTTCTATCTTGAATGCATTATGCATGTAGGGCAGACTTACTAAGCAGCTTCAGTCATGTAAAAGTTGTAATCACTTGAAAGTGTAGTCTCAGTAGTTACCCGCCAGACTATAGTGGGTTGCCCGATTGGGACTTGGGCTAAATATTCTAATTAGGAAATGACGTTTCACTTGGCTTAGAGAAGGTAAGGCTATATTCCCCTTCCACCTCTGTGAACCTGTAATGGTTCAATCTTTTGTACCTCACCATTTTTTTGTTTAGGTTGTCTGATGTTAAATACATTTAGGAGATCTCTTTGAGGAATGTTCTCATTCCAGTAATATAGTCACTACTAAGTCATTTGTGTTGTAGGGAATTTTGGTAAATTTGAGGCTGGCTACCATGTGTCTGTTAATTACACATATAAATCTGTTGGCATATAATCTTTGGGATAATAGAATGGAATCTCAATGCACTTCTTATATTTGGTGTTTTGATCCTCATCTGGAAAATTTAGGCTTCTAACGCCCATGTACTGAACCATGTACACGCAAAAACCTGACTCTTGTTATGGCAAACAATTGTAACCCCCTTTCCTTTCATGATTGTAGACTCCTATGCCCCATGCATCCATGACCAAATCCTTGTTTAGCTGTTTTCTTCTCTCTCAGAATTTGAATGGTGGATCTTCATTCTTCTTTTAATATATATACTCTCAAAGTTTGATTTTTGAATTCGTGTAAACATAAGTGGGCTGTATTAGACATAAAAAAAGATAAATATTTCCCAATTGTAAAATTCATATCATGGAAGCTAATTATTTCCGTCCCGATCATGTGTTATGAACCACCAAAGCGGATCAGATGTAAAATACAAAAAAGGTTGCTGAAAAATTTCATAGCAATCGTTCTTTAAAGGCAATGTATCACCCTTAGTAAGTCATGGGACTCAAGACCCTTCGTAAGTCATGGACTCGAGACCAGCACAGTATGACCGTCTTTTATGAGCAGCTTAGTCGGGTATCACATGGTTTAGGCTGATGATTACTTACCTCTAGAGCGTTATTGTATTAAGCCTATTTCCTTTCTTCCCCATCCCATCTTTATAATGGTAAAACAAATACACGAAAAGCAGAAACCGATTTTATAGAAGGAAATCTAATTGCTGTGACTAAATATGTAAATGTGTTTGGTTATAGCAAAAGAATGAAGGGAATTAGAGAAAATGTTTTACTCATAGAGAGAGGTTGATAGTTTCTCAGATAACTCTTTCAGGAGAGAGCATGTGAATATACATCACTGAAGAATATGTATGTATACACAAACATATGTATATACACATATGTACATATCTATAGATGCATATATTTGTGAGTATATGCCTGCGTACTTGCAACCTGGGGCATTTGTGGTCAGTAGGTTTGAAGAGAGCACAACCTTTTTATGCAGTACATGCAAAATAAACATGTGCTATAGTGAGATTGACTGAAAATGGTATAATACAAAATTGATACTCTTTGGCCTCACAATATTGCTACAATTTTTATTTTTGGTTGCTCATATTAATTTTGACATTTTCCTTTCTTCCATAAATTTGAAATTGTAAACTTACTTTTTTGATGTCATAATCTTTATCACAGAAGTTACCGATAGTTTAGGTCTATAAGATTTTGCTATAAATACTTGGTTATTGGTCAAATCCTTCTATTGATATGTTTGTGGGATCAAAAGTTGCACTTTTTATGGCACAGCACAAGTTTGGTTTTTGTTTTATTCGTGAATCTTAAATTACTCTTTTATATGAATTTTTGTTGCAAAATTGGAAAATTAAGTTAAATGCTTTGCTATTATGTAGGAATGGTAGGTCCTGGCATTGTCAATTAACCATAATCTGGTTTTGGCACTGCTTGGATGTTATCAAGAGGTTGGTTCTTTTCATTCCACGTCCCCTATACGCATGCCTGGTTGATTTCTTAACAAACGTCAAATATAACATAACTTTGTTACTTTGCCCTAATTTAGAAGCTTTAAGTCTCATCTTTGTAAATTGGAGTAGCTTACTGGTTCACTCGTCTGCCTTTTCTCCCTGATCAAAATGGTGCAAACGAGATTTTTGTTTGTGCTCTCTATTTGACAAATTAAACTTAACCAAACTACGGTTTCTTCCATTTCTTGGGGTTACGTTATTCTCACAGCAACTATTATCTGCCGTGTGCCTTGTTTTGGCACACCATGCCGTAAACGTGAACTTGGTGCAAAAGTAATTGTAGCATTGACCCACTCTTGGCATCTGCTTTTACCAAATCTTATTTTGTTGTTTATGATTCTCTAAAAGCATGTGGACATGTGGACATGTGCATATGTTTGCTTACATGTGGATATGTCTTCAATTATAAAATTTTGTACTTACGAATGGTTATGATTTCAGTTCAAACATCTGGAACAACTGTCACCCTTGCAATTATTGAAGGGTCGGTCATAACTGTAGCTTCTGTTGGTGATTCACGATGCATACTTGAGTCTGCCGATGGGGGATTGTATTATCTGTCAGCAGATCACAGGCTTGAATGCAGCGAAGAAGAGTAGGTTAACGGATCTTATATGACACATTCCATTTGAGTCAATTTTGGATTCAATATATAACCTTGTACACACATTTATATTATGATCTTCTTACCTTCTATTTCTTGTTTTGTTATTTGCAGGAGGGAGCGAGTCACTGCAAGTGGCGGTGAGGTTGGTCGGCTTAATGCTGGTGGTGGCACGCAGGTATGTTGTTTCTAGTTATGCTCCTTTACTGAACCAGTTACGGGTTTAATCCTTTCTCTTTTAAAGTAACGTCATGATGCCTAAGATATTTATTAATATCATATGAATTAAAAAAGTCAGACTACATGTATCTCCCACTCTTTTGTATTGTTGGTTATTGAACAACCAAATAATTTTGAAAAATGCTTGGTCCTAAAAATGAAGTTATGACTTATGATTTGGATAAAATTCTTTTATACCTAGTTCCAAGAGATGTTTTAAGATAATAAAATATTTCTATACCTCTATGCTCTATGTGAAATTTCAAATCAGTTTTCTATCATTGTCTTACTAGCATGAAAAAACCATCAAGAGTGCATAGAAGTAAAGAGTGTCGGATAACAAAGATAAAAATTGTAGTGCATACTAAGTACTAATTACAAGGACCAAGAGGGGCTATTGGGTTCATGGATGATATTGATGCTTTTAAGCTCGGCCAACCACTTTGAGTGCTGCAAATTGGTCGGATACCAAAGATTAAAATTGTAGTGCATACTAATTACTAATTACAAGGACCAAGAAGGGCTATGGGGTTCATGGATGATATTGAAGCTTTGAAGCTTGGCCAACCACTTGAGTGCTGCAAATTGGTCAAACCTGACTTTACATGAAGCTTTATAAATTTCCATTTCAAATGTTAGGATTTTCCATGTTTTTGCATCTATATGTTAGGATCAAAGCAAACACTATAGCTACCAAGACAATGAAGAGTTGACTTAAAAGGAGGAAGTTGATCATTCCTAATTACAACTATGAAAACCAAATCAAAACTACCCATTATATCCCACTTGGAAATAGGGTATGCGGGAGTAGGATGTATGCAAACGTTCTTTTTGCGAAAACCCTAGAAGTGGAGAGGCTATTTTTGCGAAAATCCACAAATTGAGAAAGAGTTGGCATTGATTTGTCTCTTATAGGACTTCCAGTTATCATTAAAGTAAAGTTATAGAACTAACTTCTCAAATTGTTGTGGCAATATCACAAAGATATGCAATGTGAATCACTAAGACTTGTGAATGTGAATGTGTAAAAGAAAATATTATCATTAAAGCTCAAGATAGACTTAATGTGCATGATTGAAGTGCGAAGGTGGGGACAGTTTTTTGTTTTTTTTTTAATATCCAAGTTTTCTAAATGAAAACTAGATCTTATATGTTGCTTTCCCATGAAAAATTGAAACATTTTTTTTGTTAAGAAAGAAATGAGTAGCTGGTTGGGTTATATCAAGAGTTGGCATAGGCTCATTGCCTGTTTCAATGATGGTCATGAAAGAATTGTGAACCAACATTAATGTGGTTGCCCAGCTTGAAGTGGTTAGGGCAATGTTTTCTTTTCTTTTGAACTCTGTTCTCTCACCCTCTATTTTTAATTAAAATCCTCACTTCTAACCAAACTCTCATTTACATTTTTCCGCTCAACACAATGAGATTTCTCAACCGTATGACTTATTTCCCCCACTCTTTTATTTAAGACCCATCGCCTCTCAATCACTCAAGGATTACTTCTTGGGTAGAACTACAGTTCTGGTAGCTCATTGAAGCACAATTAATCTCACACATTGATTTTTTGAAATACATCCTAAAAATTCAAAGATATTATACTTTGAAAAGTTTCACAAATCAATATTTGAAGTACGAGTCCTTAATTGATATGCTCAGAAATCAAACAAATGTAGCAAGGTTCTAAACTGAAGTGTTTAGAAGCTAAAACAAATATAGAATAGGCGTCCAAAAGCTAATATGTAGAGCATGTCCTGAACTGAGGTGTTCAAAAACTAATTAATGAAGGTATGTTTAGGATTGTCAAAGAACAAATTCAAATGCTAAACATAATGACTCAGTTTCACAGTGTTTCGAAAACAATAATTAGAATATTTAACCACGACGAACAATTCACAATTATTATTTCTGATAAGAAAATTGAATCATTTTTGGCATTTTTTGAATATTTGTGAAGAATTTCAAACAAGTGAATTTCCACCGAAAGTATGAGGCTGGAAATAACTAAGTCAAGAAAGAGTAACACATGGTAATCCAAAAAACTGATTTAAAATCGGACAAGAAAGGAACACGAGTAAGTTTCTCAGATTGAACTACCACGGTTTGTTGAAAATTCATTCACTTTCTAAAAGATATAGTACTCCCCCTAAAAAATAGCATAACCTTTTGATTTATCATGTCATGTGATGTGAATATTCTGAATAAGAACACACATGCCATTCCTGCAAAACGAATTAGAAAGATTTTGGTACCGAAACTTTATTGGGTCCTCGGAGGTTAGTCTTAACTTTGAAGTTAGAAATTGGGAATCAGGTATACTGTAAATACCATACCATTTATTCACATACCTCTGATTTACAAAATCTTTTATTCCACATGTTGAAGATCGCAACTTCTCTTGGCTCAGATTGATTAGCTTATTGATAGACCTGGCAAAATAAAGCAAATCAATCCTAGAAACAAATGACTTTGTATCAACTACAGGAGATTTATGTGACTTGTTTCCAACACAATCATCTGTATTTGATTTTCTTCTCCAAACCATTTTCACCTTTATAGAATGATTATTTGAATCAACAATGGAATCATTGGGAGACAGATTAAAATGATGAGTTTGATATCTTGAAAAACTATTTGATTTAGAGCATCTGTTAGAATAACTGTTTGATTTGACATTAGAAGAATAGTTATTCTTACAGACACTGCTTGGAGAGAAAAGATCAATTTTATGAACTGAACTTGAAGCTGTTTTTTATGAGAAAACAAAATCAGTATTAGTTGAATCATTATATGATGAAAGAACAATAGTATCTGGACTAATCTGTTTAGAAGATTCAACCTTTTCTGCAATTATCTGCTTAGTTTTGAAAATCACATCTTAAAGTTCTTTAACTTTGTCAGATAAAGCATTCCTTTCTCCAAAGTTCAAATCATATTTCTTTGAAAAATCAGATCTCATATTTTGCTAAGCTACAAGATCTATTTCTATAGATAATTTCTTTGAAAGTTTACAAATTTCTTCTTTCAAAAACATTCCTTTCATTTTCAAAATCTTTTTCTAAACTCTTCCTTTTTTTAGGTAACTCTTTGAAAACACTAGCACCCTTTTTCGTAAAAACTTTCTTTTCACTCTCAAAACCTTTTTTCTCTTTTTCTGAAGATCATAAATTTTCATGTAAGCTCCAAACTTTTCTTCTCAAACTTACTTCTTTCCATTATAACAAACTTTTCAAAATCAGAAATTTGTTTTAAAAGCTTCAAAGTTGTCATCTCACAAGATTTAATTTTGCTTTCAAAACCTTTTCTTTCTTTCTCAAAATCCTTCTCACTATCAGATTTCTTTTTTTTAGACTCAAAATGTTTTTCTCTAAAATACTCTTCTTGTCAAACAAAGATTTTTCTAAATCAGTTGTTTCCTTTTCAGAGCTTTTCTCAAAATAAGAAATCTTTTCTTTTAGATCAAGATTCTCTTTTTTCAAAACATTATTTTCTTTCTCCAAATCGTTTACTTTCTTTTCTGAAACAACAAAATCTTCCTGAAGATAAGTTTTCTCCAATAACAGCTTCTGAATAACCTTCATGTTGTTGGTCTGTCTTGATTCATAACCTGCAATATTGTCATTCAAGTTAGAAATATGTTTTTGTAAATCATATATTGAAGAAGACATTGTTACCTGATTAAAATGATCGTTAATCAAAATGATTATCGAAATATTTGAAAACCCCAAAATGAACAGTGTCCCCTACTGCAACTTAGCACAGGAGGTCTCGCTACCAAGTTAGCGGGTGGGGTTAAGGGGAAACGCATGGGGCAGCGCCCCGAGAAAAAAATTCAAAAACATATATGTTGCACATGTCTAGTCAAGTTATGAAAGTCAACTATCGCATGAAGTCAACTATCACAGAACCTTGGTCAACCATCGCACACAACATGAATGGACGGTAACTATATCGCAGAAGCTTTGTGCGATATACTTAACTATCGTAGATAGTGTCATGCGATATACTCAACTATCGCAGATAACTATGCGATAAACTCCAACTATCACAGGATTTTATGCAATATACTCCAACTATCGTAGACTCTTTGTGCGATAGATCCAACTATCGTAGATAACTTGTGCCATATAAACTAACTATCGCAAGCCACTGGTGTGCGATATACTCAACTATCGCACACAACTATGCAATAGATATTCATAGTCAATCCTTGCGATAAACTTGAATCTTGATCAAATTGAACCTAAAATCACAAAAACTCAACAAATCATGATTAGAATATGATTATGAAGCTCAAAAATGATGCATAAACACAATTAATGAAGGTTCTAATCATAGATTTGAATCAAATAACAAGAATTTGATCAATTCGAAAAACCAAAAATCATCAAAAATTTCAAATTATATGATAAAAATTCACAGGAATGATCTATGATGTGTTTCAAATAGATCTGTATGAAAAGATTAAACAAAATTCATCAAAACCATCAAAATCAAGATCAAGACTGTAAGTTTTTCAAGAAACTTGAAAAACTTCAAAATTTTGCTCAAATTTTCTTCAAATCAAATTGAATTTGCTCTGATACTAATTGTTAAATCTAGTTTCAATCAAATAACAATAAATAAACAATAAGAATAACAATGTAGAGATCAAATCATCATGTATATTGATAAACTCTCTCAATACATGTTTCTTTCTCTGGAATGTTACAGTATGAGTTCTTACAAACAACTAAACTACCAAGAACTATTTATATGATTGATTAATTACAATGTCAAACTACAAAGTAAACTACAACTAAGCTCTAATTATAAAGTTGACCTTTTACTAATGTTGACAACTTTGATGTTCTTTACTCATGTTGACTTTCACTTTGACTCCTTTCTTCAACGTAATCTTTATAATTGGTGATCTCGGATACAATAATATTTTATCTAACAGCACCCTAGCCTCTATCACTCTCTCCCTTAGTTTCATGGTGTCGATAAGTACTTTAGATTGTAATACGCAACTTTGTGCGTCGCCTTTATTCTTATACTTCGGCACCACTACACCAAGCCTCCACTCTTCACGCATCTTGGCCGTCTCCGGGATGATGTTGAAAAGCTCCGTCAGCCACTGCATCCTTGCCTTCCCCAGGCACTGCCACACCTAAATGGGGATCTGGTCAGGTCCTATGCCCTTATCCTTCCCCATCTTCTTTAGGCCCCCTTCACTTCTCGTTGCTAATTCTTTGGCAAAAGCTGTAATTGCGTGGCAATTGTTGTCTCCTACCCCCTTGCCTTGTTAAATAATGTATCTCGTTAAATAACGTATGAAAATAGATACCCGGTCTCTCCTTGCTATAATCTCCATTAATACTATAATCTCAATTTTCTGCTCGATTTCTAGTCATTGGGATCCCCATCAATCTTTCAAACTGACATGGTCACCTTCACTACGGCTTGAAGTTTAACAACGTTACATTGTTTTTGGTTCTTTTGTGATAAAACTTCTCACCGACTTTTTGTCTCGACTTCTCCATTGCAGGTATTTGTGGGGTTTTGGTCTTTGTTTGAAAGAGTAGACAGTAACTGTAATGACTGTAATTGTCTAATATTTATAGAATTGGCTATTTGGATGCCAAAATAAGCGATAACCACGTTTGATAATTTCACATTGATTGTAATCTAATGGTCAAGCTGTACCATTGAGCATCTACTCTATGTAAGTGAGGTGAGATAAGAGAAGGGTGAATTTAGTAAGTCCTTTTGACTGGATATGAATGTGGCATTGTGATTTTTGTGGTCAAGTGAAAGTACTGCATAGCGTCAATAACATTTAGAAGCCACAGCATATTCATATGAAAATTGGATTACTGAAAGAAAAATATAATGAATAATAATGTGACATGTTAATGTCGTTGCAGTTTGCTTATTCAGTTACTATCTACATTTCTTTTCATGTTTCTCTCGATAAAGTGTTGTATACACTGCATATATGTATAAAGTTGGATGCTTACTCTAGACTTTAATTTTTGATAGATTGGTCCTTTGAGATGTTGGCCTGGTGGCTTATGCTTGTCACGATCGATTGGAGATCTGGATGTTGGGGAGTTCATCGTTCCTGTTCCTTATGTTAAACAAGTGAAGGTCAGTTATTCATGTTAGTGTGCTACTATGATATGATATAACGTTAAGTTTCTTCTAACAAGCTGATGCCTTCTGCAAGCTAATTTAAACTGTTCTTTTATCATTCTCTACTTGATCACATTAACCGCCTACATATTGGTTTTCATGCAGTTGCTCAGCTGCGATACTCTTTTTGTGTCAAAAGAATTCCATTACAAGATTTATTGTGACTGTGGCTTGACATACACATTACAAATGATACTTGCTTTTCCAGAGATTTTGTTAACTGTTGTTTTTATGTTCTGTTCAAATTCTTATTGGGTTTGGTTCTTTTGGACTTGTCCATGATTTCAACCTTCATTCTGTTTCACGTTAAAGGCTACAATACTTGATGAAAACACTAGCATGAATTGTCTCGTTGAATATTTTAGTAATTAGTATATATCCTTGTAAAGGACTCTCATCAGGCCCTTGTCATCAGGCCATTTTACAAACTTAGTTTTCTCCAACTGTTATTGTTTGAATCATTCCATTGCTCAAGCCGAACCAATACTCCCCTCCCTTAACATTTCTGATCTTTGACTGACCACATAGTTTAATACAAGTTTTTGACTATTAGTCAAATGACACTTTAATAATGACAAAATAGGCATGGGATGAATGGGTAATATCAATTCTTTTTTGTAGATATGACGACGGAACATATGTAATTTAGCTTGAGAAGTAGTAAAAAAGGAGACTATGCAATCAATGAGGCATGTCATAATGGAAATATGTTGCAACTAGTATGCTAAAGCTGGAGTCAATGGTTAATGCATTGTACTTACAGCTTCAAGTTTTTTAAGCTTTCTGATTTGAGTCTCTTAAGTTTTGCATTAAATTTGGCTCCCTTGGACATAGTTTATTTTCATCTGAGGATGATATGGTTGTCACAATTTGAAGATGACTAAATATTCTGTGATCTGTAACCTGCAGCTGTCCTCTGCTGGTGGAAGGATGATTATTGCAAGTGACGGTGTTTGGGATGCCATGTCTGCAGAAGCAGCTCTAGTTTGCTGTCGTGGACTGCTACCAGATGCAGCGGCTGCACAAATTGTTAAAGTATGGGCAGTCATATTGTTTACGTAATTAATGTTCGGACTCCTTTGAACATCTGTTTTTACTCCTTTTATTCATGTTAATAGGAAGCCGTACAGTTCAAAGGATTACGGGATGATACAACCTGCATTGTGGTTGATATACTCCCTCCAGAGAAGACAAACCCTCACGTGTCTCCTGTGAAGAAGACTGGTAAGCGGGTATTGAAGTCCATGTTTAGGAGAAAGAGTTCAGGGTCACCTCCTCAAGTTGATGGAGGAGAACTGGAGCAAGATGTGGTTGAGGAGCTGATAGAGGAAGGATCAGCTTTGCTTTCAGAAAGGTTTGTGAATCACTTCCATTATTGGATATTTGAATCTGTGCACACTACAACAAAATCAGCTTTATTGGATGTCAAATATGTCTAAATAAATGTCCTAATAGACTGCTTTATATGACCAAACAATTGTACATCCTATGTGACACTTGGGCGTCCTAACAAGTTTTTAGGACATTTAAAATAAAGCGTCTTATTAATCTTTTTTTACATGACATTATTTTAAACATGTCTTATAAAAAAGTGTCCTATAAAAAATGTGTTCCATTAGGACACTTCTCAAAAGTGTCTTAAACAAAGTTAATAGGAAACTTACTTTCAAAAAGTGTTGTAAAAAACGTATTAGGATGCTCAAAAGCGTCATATGCAACAATTTTACATGAGACACAAAATTGTTTAATCCTATGAACTTAAGTTCATAAGCAGTCTATTAGGGTATTTAGACATTTTTTATGTCCTATAGGGCCAATTTGTTGTAGTGGCAGGAGCTGTACTTGGGTTCCCTCTGGTTTTGCATTTCTAACAGTTGATATTTCTCATCTCGTTTCAGGTTAGATAGCAAATACCCGCTTTGTAACTTGTTCAAACTGTTCACTTGTGCCGTGTGTCAAAAAGAAATGAAGCCCGGGGAGGGTATTTCAATACATTCAGGATCGTATAATAACGTGAAACCAAGGCCATGGGATGGTCCTTTTCTGTGCGTAACCTGCCATGAAAAGAGAGAGGCCATGGAAGGGAAATGACCGTCTAGTGGTATCTCATACTTGCTTTTTCTTTTACCATTTTGTTTGTCCCAGAAAGTTTACACGAGAACCATAATTATTTTGAGTGAACCAACTATTTTATGAGTTATTCCTGATGAATTACCCTATTCATCATAAGTATCATGATTTTCTTTATTCATGAATAGTTGGTTCTCAAATGGTTTTCATTTGAACCTGCCCGTTGTTTATGCTATACATCCTTCTTGTTGTTAATAAGCAATCATATTTGTCGTGCAGGCTATACAGTAGTGAAAAAGTGAATAGCAAATCCTTGTGGGTTACAGTTACACCCTACATGTGAAGACCGAAAAGGTTGATTTCAAGATAAGTTCCTCCTAAAAGCTTCGACGATTCTTTTTCTAATTCTTTCATGTGTTCAAGTCGGGTACCTTAATCCTCCTATAGTTAGAATCTTTGTCTAACTCCATGTTCATATAACAAGCAAACCTACCTTTCTTTACCCAGAAATGTGCTAAGTTACATAAAGATCCTTTCTTGTAAAGAAGAAAGTCGGTTTAAGATTCTTGGAATTTAATTTATTATAGTTTTCGCGATTCTTGTGTTACTAGACTTGAATTGATCATGTAATTTTGCTTCTTTCATCTGCTTTGTACATCAGTGAAATGATTTGCTATAATATTTTGTAATATTCACTCTAAATTGAGATACTTTAGTTGTATCTTGGATGTAGTAAAAGACTATCCTACCCTCCTTGAGTCTACTGTTTGCTTGAAAGATCTTTGACTTTTGAAAGATTTAGATCCCCATTCAGCCATTCTCTAGTCATTGTACTGGGAAGATTTGACTACATGGGGGTGTTGATTGTGTTTTGTATGCTTGTAACTGGCATGTTCTGTCATTCTTGGCTCTTATCTCTTTATTCTTCAATCTCCCTCTTTGAGAAACTTTCAAACTCAAAACGGCCAAATACGATGCATGTTTTCATCCAATTAAACGAGTCGAGACTTTCTGTATTGGATTTGATCATTCTAACACCGGATTTTTGCACTCAATTTAACACCATAGGAAGCATTCATTGCCAAAGTTGGAAACTGTATATCACATTCAAATTGGGGGTGTAGATAATAAATTGGATACAAGGTTTTTGATAAGGGGCGAGTTAAATGTACAGCTACCTGCTAATTTATTTTTAAGGGTTCAAATGAGAACTAGACAACATCCTTTTACTATAGACAATTACATGTGATACGATTATTTCATTATCTATGATACACATGTAATAATAAATCAAAGACCCGGAATACTTTTGGGGGCCAAGTTGCTGTTATACCATTAAGCCCCCTCACATGTATTATCACATGTGATAAATGTGTTATTGATGTGATATTATAATTCGTCAAGACCATTACATGTGATACTAAATTATAGACCTTTGGAGCGGCCTAAGTCACAGGACAAACATCCGCACACCACCAGGTCCATCACGTGTATTAACACATGTGATAAGGGTGTTCTCGTTTGACCTCCACCTATGTGTGTGTGTGTGTGTGTGTATGTGTATATATCCAATTATCACGACTTAATTTTGACTTGATTTCAATATAAACCGACAAAACCCTTTTGACAAAAGTGAAAAGTATAAGTTCCATATTTGTAAAGAACTTAAACGTGACAACGGGTACATGATAATATGATATGATGATAATGCTGCAGTTGTAAGAACCAACCAGACCGACCTAGTAGATAAATCAAAAATAAAGAAACAAAAAGGGCAATTGGAGCATATAGAATTATTAAGCAGTCAAAGTAGACAATTGTTGTTTGCCTTTTGTGGTAAGTACACTGTATCTAAAATCCTTGGAGACAAACATTCTCTCTACATTATTTCCAGTTATCTCCTACTGGATACCATGTCTATGTGTAGCAAACAGATATTTTCAGTTCTTAAGTCATTAATAAAGAAATAGTTCTCGAGGCTCATCCGTCAGTTCTAGTATTTTCAGGACCATTGAAGATTTTTCTAACATGCGTCTTTAATTAAGGCTTCATGGGATCATCCGAAAGTGATCCGGTCACCCACGGTTAACAAGAAAACGGGTATTTTTAAATGATCATAAGCTTGGTATTTCATACAAGAAAAAGGGTTTGAAGCGATGTAATGAGTTTGTCCATCGGTTTTGATTATTTGATATACAACACGACTTCGATAAAAATAAAAACCGACATGATAGAATCCAAACCCGATGAAAAAATTGTGTCGGTTTCTATGGCAAGGGAGAGAGAGAGAGAGAGAAAGAAAGAGTATGAAGAAAGGAAAGTAGCAAACAAAACTGAACTATCATTCCACAAGGTAAGGCAAGGGCAAAGATGATGATGACTTTGATTGAAGAAACTTTTCTCCTTTATACTTTGGCCAATAACCACTCAAATTCTTTTATTGCTTATATATATATATATATAGAGAGAGAGAGAGAGAGAGAGAGAGAGAGAGAGAGAGTGTGTTTGTTTCAAATGCAACTCATTGTATTTATACAACTAATGCAACTCAATAAATTAAAATATTTATAGAAATAATGAAAGTTCATTTATTATGATTTAAATATTTATGGAAGATGAATACGATTCATTAATTATGATCAATACTTTATATTAGAAAACAATCATAATTTCTATGAAATTACATATTCATCAAATTAAATGAACGGTTGAGATTAAGTTGTATTGGTTCTATAAATGTAAGGAGTTGTATAATAACCCACCTATATATATATATATATATATATATATATATATATATATATATATAAAGTTGATGAATGTGTTATGGGGTCATGAAAGAAGCTAACATGATTTGCCTAGTAAAGACAAACCATTTCACCTTACTTTTCATCTCCTTTCCCTTTCCTTACATCATGTCTACTTGTATCCTTATATACCTTCCTGCAATACACACCCATTTTTCCTCACTTTACACGTGTAACCTTCTCATTTGATGTTGCTCCATCATCCTCTACATACACACATATACATACATACATACATACATACATACATACATACATACATACATAAGTATGTACGTACCTATCGTTTTTAATAATTTTGATGCAATTATAACAAAAACAATCCTCTTACACTTACCAAAGGGCCTTTGCCTAGCGGTATCGTAGCCCTTGGCCTTCTAGGAGGTCAGGGGTTCAAACTTCACCATAGGTGAGGAGGGTGTGTGAGTTTATTTGTTGCATTTGCCGTATATAAATTTTATATACTTCAAAAAAAGAAATGGATCTAGGATACGGGTCGCTTTTGTCTCTTCTTTTGCTTCAATCCGAAACCATGAAT
>NC_037530.1:27075904-27080782 GCF_001531365.2 Cynara cardunculus var. scolymus
TTTTGCTGTGAAGTTTCAAGTGTAAAATGTTGGTCTCACGGGTCTCACGAAAACAGGCTGGTCTCACATGATCCCAAGTCTATATATATATATATATATATATATATATATATATATATAAATCATTTGCAAACTCATTTTTAATACAAACCCTACAAATCGATCTTGGCTATCCAATTAGTCGGTGATAAGATATTTAAAAAGTATTATTATTTTTAATTGTTAAGGTTAATTTTGTCATTTTTAACTGCTATATTTATTTTTTCAATCACCATATCACCATATCAAGTAATGAAATGGTTTGATTTTTAATCCAATCCAAATCAACCAATAACTACCAAAACCAAATTCGATTTTGATGTGTGTTCATTAAGTTCGCATACGAGTTTACAGAACCAAAAATCGAACTCGATAGTGCCTCTGAAATGGCTACAAAACAACTCAAAGGTAGGTTAAACAAAGAGGAGGCGAATTTGAGAAGGTCTATTGAGCAAGATTAAAAGGAAGAACATAATGCATTCTCCATGATTGACTTGTAAACCATTGCATTTAAAAACACAAGAAAAGAGGGGGGTGAAATGCAATACAGTGATGAAAAATGTTTCAACTTCTGTAACTCTAAAACGAGGTTTTTTCGTATATGAAATATCACTTTTTACACAATACACTTTGTTTCACCATTGAGAATGTAATCGTTCGCTAATGAAAATTACACGGTCTTCATTGGATCATTAAGGAATATGATCAAGTTCAGTAATCAAACCCAAATCTTATTCTCTTATGTAACAAAAAACAACAAAGATCCTCATCGAGACAATATAATTTTCCCAGGTGAAATTGTAAAAATTTGCTAATAACATTCTTTCGTCTTTGAAACACTGTACCACAAAGCCCTTATGGCGTTATTTCGATTGCTGTTATATATGGAATCTTGATTCAATCCAAATCAAACCAAAACCAAATTCAATGTTAGAAACAACGCAATAATATATAAATACCTTTTCATTTGACTATCCCGTTTCTTTATTTCACGTTTTAACTTTTCATGTAATAAATTATGCATAGTATTAAAAACTCAGATTGATTGATTAATGTCACATATGAAACATGAAAATATACGTTAACACTATAGCCAGAACCACAAAGTACATTACAAGTTAACAAAAGATGAAAAGACCGTGGGAGAAACAATGATTGCATTCATACGTGAGGATTTTGAGGTGACCTTCGAACGAATCCCCATGTTATCCTTCAAACATGTTTTTTCGATTCATATCCAGGTCCACACTTTCAGTTAATTTCGATTTTGCCACCATACAAATATGGGGATTAATCAAATGAATGGGCGGTGATGATGAATTTGTAGGGTTTGCAAAGGTCTCTCTCTGTATATATCTTAATCATTTGAAAACCTTATATATTATGACAATTGTGAAAACTATTATCATAAGATATTGTTCACATGATTTTTTCCATTTAAGGTTGAAATTTAATATATTGATTAACATATATTTTTTCACTATGGGTTTTTGGGTGTTTGTTTTATATGTATTTGGTTTACAATGTGAAACTTTTTAGTCATACTTTTTGTTTCACAAACACATAAAAAATGTTCAAATTGTGAAGCAAACACATTGTGAAACAAATATATGTTAATCAATACACTAAATCTAAGTCATAGATGGAAAAAGATAATGCTAAATATCATATAATGCACAAGTTCTCAAGGTTATTACAACTTTATATGTTCTCAAATGAAGGTCCCCCGTGTTTTGATAGAAACTCCAAAATCCGTAGGAATGCCCCCATTTGTTGATGCATATTAAGATTGAATGTTTCTATGTTAACTTATGTTAACATGACCAACTTAACATAAGGTTTTCGAGGGAGGTTTAGCTACGTGTCTACCTACAACTACACCATTGTAGTTCCAGATATTACAAAAATCCCTTGTGTTCTTTTGAAGCGTCTGATCATTAAGGCCTTCTCATCCAAGGGCAATTAAGAGGGTCCTACGATTGTTACAAAAAACATCCTACACGACCATATATATATATATATATATATATATATATATATATATATGAAAGTACATATGTCAAATCAATCTCGCCTTGTATCCATTGGACAATCACTTCCGCTTTGTTATACGATCTATGATACCAACGATATTCAAACATAAAGAACTTTTATTCAATGAACCTATCCACGAAAAAGAAATTAATTCAAACAAGGATAATAGTTTTTTCACAGTCTAATCCAATCATATGAATCACTCGTTGAAGAGTCAACTAGGGAGTTAGTATGTACGGTCGTTCTCTTTGAATTTGTATATGTGTATTATGGGCACATATTTAATATGCAATTAGTATGGATTACTTTGTTAAAATATATCAAAATTTCTTTTTGATAAAATTTTAGAACTACTTTAATGTTATTCTAATACATTTTAAAATATCTAATTAGGTCAATTAAATACACTTAAAAATACGTTTTATTGTAGTTTTATAGTTGATTTTCAATCAAATGCACTTAAAAGTTACGTTTTATTATAGTTTTATAATTGATTTTCAATCAAATACACTTAAAGGTTACGTTTGATTATAGTTTTATAATTGGTTTTCAATCAAATACACTTAAAAAGCTAGAAATACATATAAAAATACATTTAAAAAAAAATCGCGTCGGTCTCAGGTTGGCCTGGTCCTTGTTTTTGGATGAAAACCATAACCGACACTTAACCGGCGATCCCAATCCGGTCTCAATTGATCTCGGGCCAATCTTAAGTCGGTCCCGATCCTCCAACGGATACGGACCAGACCGGACCCATTTGACCATCTCTAATCTCAATAAAAAAAACCTTAATATAATAGTGGTCATTATATGAACCCGACATTCCATTTTTTATTTACAAAACAAAACTTTATTTATATATTATATAAATTTAACACACCCACCCACCCCCCACACACACATATTATGTATTATAAAATTGTTATGAAGTAAAACAATATTCAGTATATGGTTAACTATTAATTTAAATTTGTAATATTAATTTTAATTTGTTAATATATATGTTTGTTAACCTACTTGAAAAACAATTAAAACATATAACTTTATACTCAATTAAAAAAAAGTGCAACATCATACAAATATTCTTTTTAATAAAAAGTAACATTAAATAACAAATAGTAGTAAAATAGATGATTTTGGAACGATTGAATTTTTTTAGGATATTGTGGAATATTAGAAAATTTTAGAGAATATGTTGATTTTGAAAATTGTCAGCAATTTTAATCAATTTGAGAGCTTTCTTAATTCTAAATTATATTTTATAAATAGATATTTTCTAGGGCCGTCCCTGGGAGAGGGCGGCACAGACGCACGCACAGGGCCCAAAAATATTAGGGGCCCAAAATTTTTCCTTACAAAATACAATAGTAGTCTAAAAGAATTTAATGAAATAAAGAAACCCACAAAATTGTAACATATAATAAGAAGCAAAAAAATATTAGTACATAATAAGGGCCCAAAAATATTTCAACTAATTATATTGGAGTAGAAGATAAAAAAATTAATTTTTTTATCTTCAACAAGGTACAATGATATTGATTATTGTTATCTCTATATGCTTGGTTGTTTTCATGCTTCAACAATTTAACAGTAAGATCACGTGCTTGTTATTACTATATATTTTTGTTGGATATTTTTATCAATTTCTGCTTCTATTGACTATTGTTATTTGGTTATGTTGTTCTAATTGTTTTTGTTGAGTATTGTTATCTATTTTTGTTTCTACACAAAATATTTTACTATTATTTGACAATCAATCTATTGTTATTATAATTTATAACGTGTTTCATAGTTTTGTGATTAATCAATAATTTTTTCTACTAGATATATATTTAATAATGTCTCGTATATATGTCATGTTCAATAAATTTTTAATCTTAATATCTTATTTTAGTTGAGCAAAAAAAGAAGGAGAATAAAATTTAAATATTTTCATCAATTGTTTGACTTATATATCTTTCATTGGGATTCGACMGCACTACAAGATTCTATTTAAGTACTCAAACAATCATTTGTTGAGCTTGCATATTATATGTTTAATTCATTATTTATTTTTATTAGATCTCAATGAATCATTTTTTCTTTCATATTTTTATTAATCCTTATTTGTCTACTTGTCTAGAAAACATTGATAATTTTTTTTATTATT
The DNA here is from genome assembly GCF_001531365.2 of Cynara cardunculus var. scolymus. Taxonomy (NCBI): domain Eukaryota; kingdom Viridiplantae; phylum Streptophyta; class Magnoliopsida; order Asterales; family Asteraceae; genus Cynara; species Cynara cardunculus. The sequence goes on from NC_037530.1 coordinate 27,080,127, forward strand.
GATCTCTCATTGACCCTCACGATTACTTCATTCACACGAATTCTTTTTTTTTATTATCAAAATAACAAATATTTCTTGTTATAAACTAAAAAAAATCCAAACTTTTTTATAAAAATTTATCAACCATATTTTTTATACTCTTGGTTTCAAATTACCTAATAAAAAATACGTAAATTTAAGTAACCATAAGGGTGGTGCCTGATTGGTTTGAGCTTGACTCCAAAGGTCAAAAATGTCTGGAGATCCCATGTTCAAATCCAAGAAGGAACAAAAATCCCTTTGTGGTTACGTAGGTTCAAATGCGGTGGGCCCTATTTTTATGTTCGCCCAGAGCCCATAAAATGTCAGGAACGGGCTCTAGTAGTAGTTTTAAGTTATATATTATATATATATGGTTTTTATATTTGTTAAAACAAAACAAGAAGGTAAAAAACAAGAATTTAGACAATAATCGGGTTTTTGTTTAAGCACATGAGTTCTTACAAAAACCTATATCTCACAGTGGAGGTTTTTCGGCACTGTTTGGACCATACGCTAGTTTATTTTTTGAGTTCTTTTTTAAAGCCTTGTTTAAACACTATTTGAAATAGCGTTTCATTAATGAGCTACATGAGTGTTTTTTTTTATTACTATTTTCTTGTAATTTTATCCATGAT
>NC_037530.1:27081702-27101973 GCF_001531365.2 Cynara cardunculus var. scolymus
TATATAGTAAAAATTAGGCCTCTTATATAACTATAAAAGTTGGACCCCAATTTTCTCTAACCCTTGGTCGGTGCCCATCTTTGCCTTCCCCCATAATAGCCTTGGATCTGACCTACCCTAAGGAAATCCTTCCAATAATCCAAATATATATATATATATATATATATATATACACGTTCAAATGAAAACCGTGCAATTTTTAGAAACCGTGTAAACTAATTTCGACCAATAGAAAAATTATATGTTTTTCTAATTAAATTTAATCATTAAGAGTATATTGGTCATTTGCATTGTTTTCTATTAAATATGGAAATTATTAATAAATCTTAATTAAAATAACATAATAAAAGAATTTTTATAAATGGTAACATTTAAATATTTAATTAAATTATAATATTAAAAATAAGATTTTGTTATATTGTGTCGTGGTTTATTATTGCCAAGATTCATGAAAATCGTAAGTTATTAGATTAATAAATTCATGAAATCAGTAATAGAAAAAAAATATTCATGAAACCGGTTTCATACATGGTGAAATTGGTGCATGAAGTAAGTGAAAAATGATTATGAAATGAGTGCATGATGAAACCGGTTTCATACATGATGAAATTGGTGTATGAAGTAAGTGATGAGTGCATGATAAAATGAGTACAACATGAAATGAGTGCATGATGAATATGATGCGTGAACAATCTAATTGGACAAGTAAAACAAGGTGCATGATAAATAAGGTGAGGAATTTACTATAATAGGGTGCATGATGAAGATGTGATTGGGTTTATCATTTTTCCCTTTTCGTTATTATAAAATAATTTTTTTAACATATATATATTTTTTAATTTTCTAAAATAAACTAAACTAATCTTGACCATTGATCAAGAAAATGGATGAATGAGAATGGTTTACACAAATGAAGGCGGTTTTCATTTGATCGCTCATCTCTCTCTCTCTCTCTCTCTATATATATATATATATATATAGGAAATTTATAAAAATAATCATTTTATACAACCTTTTGCCACAAAATAACCGGGTTTTTAAGGTTTTTGCGTTTTGACCACCCAGATCGCTCCCGGGGGCGATCCATACATGTGGGGGGCGATCCACATTAGAATTCTAAAAAAAATTAATTTTTTTTCCTTAAAAGAAGAGATTATTGTTCAACCTCGAAGACCGGGTTTGACCTCGCCCTAGGTGGCGATCCAGACTGTCCCATCGCCCCCAGGGGTGATCCAGCCTTTTATTATTATTTTTTTATTTTTTTATTTTTTTATGTGGTATTTTTAATAAAACTGATACGCCATTTAAGTTGTGTTTTTTAACTTTTTTAGAACCAAAATTYATGGGTAAAGGTTTAAAAATAAACCATTATAATTATGGAGACGCAAAAATTATTTTTATCTGTTTTGGGTTTCGTAAATCAGATATAATATCTAATTTACGAAATTCGATCTCTATTTCGTCATTTTGTGTTTTTTATTTAACAATTAAGGAGTGTTTTTAATAAAAATGAAAAAATACATAAATTGTGTCTTTTTACGTTTTTAATTTTAAATTTCATGGTTTTTCGGCATGAAATAAGACAATGGTAATTGTGGTTACGAAAAAGAAAAAAATTAGCTGATTTTGGGAGAAAAAATCAGACATTATATCTGATTTCGCGGTTTTTCATGTTATGACACTCTATGACGTCGATTTGACGATGAATTTTGTTTTATTACTTAACGTTTTATATAAATTGGCGATGGGGGACCATAAGTCACCATCCATCCCCACCACCGTTCGTTTTCTCTCGAAAAACCGAACGAAAAACCAAGCCTTGAGCATCCCTACCGACCATCCCGACCAAGAACGACCACTATTCTTCGACATACCGTCATAGACCACCGTATAACGACATCGACGACCTTCCGCCGCCACCGACCACCGTGATCCGCCGCCGTCGGCCACCATCCACCGCCATCGACCACCGTGATCCGCTGCCATCGGCCACCATCCGCCGCCACCGACCACCGTCATCCGCCGCCATCCACCACCTTCCGGCGCCAACAACCACCGTCAAGCGCCGCCATCCACCACCGTTCGCCGCTAATATGGAAACACCTGTAAATACTCTATCTATCTCTATATGTATATGTATCTATATATATGTATATGCATCTATCAAGCTCGAACCATGCCTCGTGGTTCAGGTTTTCCGCCTCTTTGATTTTCTTTCGTGTATCAGCAATCCAACACTGTTGTTGCTTAATCTGTTGTTTTGCATCAGCAATCCATTTCGTCCGCTCGTTCATCTCATGTTCAATCTTCTCCTTTTTTGAACCAAGGTCCGCACGTTTTTGCTGTAGTATATCCAATTTAAGTTCGTAGTCCTTGATAGCCTCTCTCACATACATTTTTTCAGGTAGTTGACTTCTCCACCATTCTTCTCCAAGCCTCTCCCACTCCTCATTCGTTGTTGGAACTTTAAAATTACAATTGGACGAGCTTCCGTCCATTGTTATAAAGAAAACAGGAAAACGTAGCCAGTAATATGTCCTCTAGCAACAACCCATTTTATAGGAACATTTGACACCAACAAAGAAACTTATATTTAATTTGCAAAATAATGTCAAAAATAAATAAAAAATTGGATCACCCCTGAGGGTAGAGTCACCAAAGTCGAGGCAAAAAGGGGGGGGGGATAGTACATTGGTACGGTTATGGGTCAGGGTTTCAGGACGAATCTTGTAAGATTTATGTCGGCGACGATTTAACAACTCATAGACGATTTAACAACTCATAGCTTTATGGCAGGTGCATGACTGAAATTTGTAAAAAAAAAATTCACTTTATGCATTTTGTAAGCATTTTTGACCCTTCTCAGAGACCAATCTAGATTCTATTTTCTAAATCAAAGTTGTAGGTTGGTAGCACACTAGTATATTAGTTTTGGAATCGTCTCATTTGGATCATCCATCTATTTTATATGAATTTTAGAAAACTGCATATTAATAACGAAAAGTGTGCAAACAACCTAAAAAAAAGTCCATTGGTATTCCATGATTCGTTAAACACTAAAACAAGTCCATAATTGGGAAAAAAAAATTTGGGTCGCCTTTAGGGTAGATTCACCAAAATCGAGGCAAAGAATGGGGGAGATAGTACATTGGTAGGGTTATAGGTCAGACTTTTCCAGGACGAATCTTGTAAGCTTTATTGACGAATCTTGTAAGCTATATTGACGAATCTTGACAGGGACGATTTAACAAGTCATGCCAGGTTATAGTCCGGATTTGACCACACCATGCCAGCTAATAACTCGTAGGCTGTGACAGTGCATTGGTAGGTTCACGGGTCAGGGTGCCAGGACGAATCTTGTAAGCTTTATGTCAGGGACGATTTAACAAGTCATGCAAGTTCATGACCGGATTTGACCACACCATGCCAGCTACTAGACCAACCTTTTTTAAATCGTAAGGCCCGATAGTGTATAAAARGGATGCCTTGTGAAATCATATATCACAACTTCATATCAAATCCGATACAAGTACTTGTCCAGTTATTGAAAGAAATGGCTGGAAACTCATCGTCTTCTCAAACAATGCCTACAAGGATGAAGGCTTCGATTGAAAAGGCCGAAGCGGAGATTAAGAAGATCACCGATGACTGGTGGGCTAACAGGGAGAAACAAAACAAACACGAAGAATCTATTGAAGAGAAGAAAAAAGCAATCAAGCAATTGCAAAAGGAAATTCGAGCGGAGGAAAAAGTTGTGAAGGACATCGCGAATTGGTACCCAGTGATGCAATAAATGATCAATGAAAAACAGTACTGGATTGAGTCTTGCAAACAACTTTACCCAGAAGGAAACTAGCATGAATGTTATGTATTAATTTTTTTGTTGTCGTTGATGTTTTTCAGTTTAATGTTATGTCTGAATGGTGTTGTTTCAGTTGATTCGTCAATGTATTAATGGTTAATGTTCATGCATTTCTAAATCAAACTTCTATTTCCCATTAAAACAACAAAAGTACACTTAAAAATCGTACATCTACTTACTTAAATCGTAAGTATCAAATACGTAGTCTTGTGTAGTATCAGGTTCAGATGAACCACAATTGCTTGGACGACTAATTGATCTTCGACGACTACTTGAACTTCCGTGCGTCGGCCTAGGAGCTGGCATAGGACTCGGACAGTTATATCGAAAATGTCCACTCTGGCCGCATCGACTGCAAGTTTTCACTATTGGTTCCTCGTCCCGTGACGGTATACGATCACGGTTGCATGGCCTGCCTGAGTTTTGTATGTCCAAGGGAGGCGGTAGGACGGTCAAACGTTCGTTGGGCAACACATATTCAACTTCTGGTGGAAGGGGAATGACTTCCTCCTCGTATGTTGCACGGTAAAAGTCGGAATTGAACCGAACAGAACAGAATTGACCGCAGTCTTGAATATCTAAACTTCGAGCAACAGAAATCACATGACCTCAAGCTATTCCAGAAAGTTGCCATTGCATGCATGTACAAGTCTTAGCATGCAAATCACATGTTCCTTTCTTATAGCGGTCGTCAACTTCAAACAACAAATCACTGATGGGATATACCTTCCAATTTGCGCTCCTATGTATTCTCTTCTCTAATTTGGCCTCCGCCCAAGGAGTCATTGCATTCATCATTTGCGCTGCAGATATTTGATATCATTAGCATATGTTACATAATCAAACTTATAGTCAAAGGATGGTTGAATTTACCTCCGTTATGCCGACATATGAAATACCATTGTTGCAATGTCGCCCGATAAAATTCAACTAACATTGTTATCGGAAGATAGCATGCAAACCGTGTTACTGAGTTGATGGACTCGGCACTATTGGACGTCATTGCATTGTAACGCAATCCAGGGAAGTGCGATCGTGCCCATCTAGCATAGCCAACTTCCTCAAGATATTGAGCGGCTCTAGGTAGATTGTGCTGCATCAAATCCATAGTAGCTTCAAAGTCCGACAACCGGTTAGCTTTGCATGCCTCCCAGAACATCCACCGTTTCCTTTTCTCTTTAGTGGAGTTTAGGCGGAAGTTCTGGCTCAGATACCGACAACAAAGTCCGTGGTGCGCAGAAGGAAATACAGTTCGTATGGCCAGGTTGATAGAGGCAGCCCTATCGGTGATGAAGGTTAAATTGGGCACATCACCGATACACTGCCTAAGCTTACATAAAAACCACGTCCATGACGGGCCACTTTCTGTCTTCCCTACTCCCATTGCAATGGGTACGATACCATTGTTTCCATCAATACCGACCGCTAAGAACATGGTGACAACGTACGACCCCTTCAGATGGGCACCGTCCATTATAAGAAGCGGTCTCATGTGTCCTAGACACGATCGAATCTGCAGATGAACGAGATTAAAAATGTGATTGCAGAACATAAAATTATGACAATAATTATAAAATATGACAAAATTATTACCGAACAACCGAGTGCGACAAACAACATGTCGAATCTTCCAAGTGGATCAAGAGCGATCTCTGTCACAGTCTCCGGGTTTGCTAGCTTCAGATTGTGACAATAAGCCGAAGGTAGGTTAAACGACGATTCCGGGGTCCCCCTCAACAGTTGCAAGGCATACATCTTTGCTCGCCATGCTTGGTGGTAGGAGAAGCTAATATTGAACCGTTGGTTCACATCTTCCATGATTTCTTTACCACGGTATACTCTCCTATAATCCTTTAAACTGCCTGCTAGTATATGACCCAAAACCTTTTTATTCGCATTACGGTGGTTTGGGTGCACTTGGGACCTTGAACATGTGTGTTCATCGTGGAGCTTCCGTACCTGAAAAATACTGGTACCATCGATGGAAACAGCCATCAAACACCAATCATAGTCCGAATCTGAGTGATACACCACCTCGTACCGGTGTTCGAAAGATTTCTTTACTTTCATCTGAAAGTTTTCATGAACGCACTTTAATCCCACTGCGAGCTTAAGTGCTTCATTCGAGTCAAAAGTTTGTAGAACTTTGACATGGGATGTAGGCTGGTAGGAAATGTTTCCCTGCCTACTTTTGATAACTGGGTCCGGACAAGGTGGTGTGTCAGGCATACCCCAAAAACTATTCCTTACCGGCTTGATATCTTCAGAATCGGAGTTATCGTCGTCTTCAGGTATGTTCAAAATTTCCGCAGCAACAAAAACATCTTCTGCCATATCTACCTCCCACAACGGTTTTGACAGTTCGGGAGACCAGATCGGGTACGGGTAGGGAGACTGCATCGGAGGCATTTTCAAGTCTTGAACAAAATAACTGTCAGGTTCAACGGTAACTTTTTGTTCAAGATATGAATTTCCCGCGCCATCGTAAGGGAAGAGGGTGCTTCGATTTTCACCACTTCCACCACTAGAGAAGAAAGTGCTCTGATTTACACTAGGAGCACAACCGGTAGGGAAGAGTGTGCTTGGACCATATGGGTTTGAACCGCTAACGTCGGGGAAGAGTGTGCTCACAGCATCGGGGTAAAAAGTGTTTGGACCGCCCGAGTTTGCACTTGATGGATTTCCTCCATAACCTCCATTGTTGACCACATATAGTGTTAACATTTCTGGTAAAGTTTGACGAATGGCGTTGTGGAGGATTACCACATCATCGTCGTCCATAAACTGATATAACGTATTCGTTTTAAAAAATAAATTGAAATGACCACGTAAACTTAACTTTTTTCATCACACGTTTGACGACCCCGTAATACGTTATTGGCGAAGACAAACGTATTGCACATGTGGGGGAGAAGGTACTCTAAAACACCATTTATATCTTGGAATAAACCGCCACTTCGAAGATACACACAAATATCATCATTTTGACGTGATTTCATGTTTTGTGATGGTTGATTGTGTTTAATGGGTTAAGGGTTGTGAGAGTAGAATATATGAGAAGAGAAATGAAAGGGAAAGCGTGAAAAATTATGAAGTAGGAGGTTGGTATTTATAGTGAAATTGGAGGTAGAAAAAAAAGAAAAAAAAGAGATGTACGGGTTTATATCTGATTTACGAAACCCAAATCAAATAAAAATAATTTTTACGTTTCCATAATTATAATGGTTTATTTTTAAACCTTTACCCATGAAATTTGGTTCTAAAAAAGTTAAAAAATACAACTTAAATGGGGTATCGGTTTTATTAAAAATACCACAAAACAAAAAAAATAAAAAAAAAGATTAAAAGGCTGGATCACCCCTGGGGGCGATGGGACAGTCTAGATCGCCCCCTAGGGCGAGGTCAAACCCGGTCTTCGAGGGTGAACAGTAATCTCGTCTTTTAAGGAATTTTTTTAAGGGTCTTAATGAGGGATCGCCCCCCAACATGTACGGATCGCCTCCGGGGGCGATTTGGGTGGCCAAATACGCAAAACCTCTAAAAACTGGTCATTTTATGACAAAAGGTTGTATAAAATGGTTTTTTATAAATTATTTTGCATGCATGAATTAAATTTCAATTATGGAAAAGGATTTACTTTATTTAGATACAATGTATGTTCTAAAAAAAAGATATAATTTAATAAAATTATTAATAAAGTATTGAAAATGGCTAATCCTCTAGGGGTTCATTTGGTATATAGATAAGTAGACAAAACAAGAAAGAATAGAACATAACATGATAGATTACTGTTCAACTTTTGATAAGATAGTATTGGACATAATAGAACATATAAATGACCAAATTATCTCTACTGAGGTTTTTTTAATTAATTTATGTAATTTATTAAATTATRATAAAATAAATAATTTTTATAACAAAATATATCATTAGAAAGTTTTTGTTAAGACGATTAAAATAACATCGGAATAAAAAGTTCATCAAGTTTTCAATTTTTATTTTATACATTTTGTTTTATTATTACTAATTTTTCGTCTCTATGGTTTGTCAAAAATTACAATTTTCATCCTTGTGGTTTTGAATTTGCGGTTTTCGTCCTTATGGTTTGTAATTCATTGTTATTTTTGTTCTTATGATTTTATCATTTATTGTTGTTTTGGTCTTTGTGGTTTACAATTTTTTTTACTGTTTTGGTCCCTTGTACTTAAAGGTAGGAATTAGTCAATGGACGAAAATAACAATAATTTGCAAATCATAAGAACTAAAATCGCAATTTCTAAGCCATAAGGACAAAAATCAAAATATTAGCAAACCACAAAGTCAAAAATCATAATTTACTCTTACTAATATTTAATAAATTACATAAATTAATCAAAGTATAGAAATCATATAAAAATATTTTGAGAATAATAAAGTGATAGTTTAAAAAATAAAAAATACGATAAATAAAATTTAAAGAATGTATAAATACGAAAAGGAAGACATATTTGATTTTATATCTAGGTTATATTGATAGAATATATGTCTGTTTCACCTTGTTCCATGCGTAGAATGTGGAACATGCCTGTTTTTAATGGAGAAGGGAAGACGTGAAAAAATAGAACAAAGTTGAACAACCATCACTATTCCATGCTTTACGCCATCCCATGAAACAAGGTGGAACAAACCTATATTTTACCAATATATATTCAAAATAGAACATAATTCCATTCTAAAATATCAAATACACATCCCTCTTACATTTTATCCATTCTTTAAATTTTATTTATGACTCTTTATTCTTCTTAAACTTTTAGTTTACTATCTTGAAAATTCAAAATTTATACTTTTTCTATATTTTTTAGTTAATTTATATAATTTATTAAAAAAATAATAATAAAAGCATAGTGTATAGAAACGGTGTAAAAAAATTAGAAATTCCATAAACATCATATTTTGGTGTCATTTTAATCGTCTTGATAAAAACTTTCTAATGATGTATTTTATTATAAAAAATATTTATTTTTAAATTAAATAAAATATAAAAAATATAAAATAAGAAATGAACCAACTCTTAAATATGTCTTTTGAAAATATATTAATCAAAAATAGGAATTCACTGAAAAGTACATTTTTTGTAATTCTTTTTTTAGAACAATATTATATATAGGGTTGTTCCTTGGGTCTGGCGAAACGGTCACCTGCCTAGGGTCTAAAAACTATAGGATCCCAATTTTTTAAGTAGATATATAGTTGTAGTTCAAAGGAATAGTAGATAAACGCTTAATATTTCTTAGTATACAATAAGATCCCATAAAGAATTTGGTAGATAATAAGGACCAAAACGATATTACTTGATTAAATTGGAAAATAAAATATATCAAAATTTTAATGACTCCTCATTTTCTACTATTTGAGTTTTTCATTTAGTATCAAGATCCAAGGTTATTGGTTATTGTTGTCTCTACTTGCTTGCCTGCTTTTGTGCTTCAAGAAGCCAATGGATAAGGATTTTTATCTTTATCTTTACACTCTTGAGTGTGCTATTGTTATCTATTTATGTCTTTATTGTCATTTCTGCTTGCTTGCATTACATGCTTATGCTTTTATTTGATGTTGTTATTCGTTTAGGTAGTTTCCACTACTACTATTGGCTATTGCTATATGTAACATCCTGAATTTTCATTCCAGAACCCCTACGTGACAAGCCAACGACTTGGGTTGTGTCCCAGGTCACCTAACTCTTTGGACATTGAGTTCATTGTGTGTGTGACCTCCCATGCGAGTTAGGTTGCGTGGAGTCACGTAAGTAACTAGAATTCAACTTGATGCCTTGGGCGTGCAAGTACCCACGTGAGTTAGGTCGCAAGTAGGGTTGTGCGAGACCATTTGTATAGTACCCTTGTTTTTAACTTAAAAGTCCGGGGATCTAGGCGTTAATTCCTTATTATTGAGGGCTGGTTTAGAAATGTGAGTGGATATATATTTAGTCACCTCTTTCATGTCACCTCTCGAATTAGGTTTTGTTAAACGTGTTTTATGTGTGTGTGTTTCATTTCTCTGGAGCTTCTAATCTAAGTGTGAATTTGTGTGTATTCCTTGAAATTTTTGTCGTCCTTCATTAGAGAGAAATTATTTTTGAAGGGTATATTGAATTCATTTGCAGATATGCAATCTCTCCTTTATTCTCTCTCAAAACTAGGGTTTATGGGTAAATCTTTAGCTAGTAGTTTAGGGTTTGTTGAAGTTGTTTGTTCATGGCTTTTGGTTGAAAGAAAAGTGCACATATGGAAATCTTCGAGTTATTTCCAGTTTTGTAGCATTTGGGTTCCTCCATTTTTGATGAGTTAGCTTTATGTTTTGCTCATTCTTGGAAATTTATGATGCTTAATCATTGGATAGTAGTTGTAAGAGTCCAAAGGTGTTTATGCTCATGTTTAGTAGTTTTTGAAGATTTTTGGTGATGTTTAGGGTACCTAGTTAAAGAATTTTGTAGGTTTTTGCAAGTATGAACTGGGTAATCGACTCCAGTGAGTCCCATGACTTTGGTCACGGGCTAAGTCGCGTAAAGCTCTATGGTTTAAAAATGTGACCTTTCCTTCGTGTCATTCTTGGGATCCAAAGTTGGTTTACATTTTTGTTTTTGGTATGTTCGGGAACTAGTTTGAGTTTAGTGAATTTGGTTTGAGCAGTTGCTTGTAAGTCGAGGTAGAGTCATCGTGAGTTGTACAACTTCTGCCGCGACCTTAGTTGCATGGCAAGTTATGTAAGCCACTATGGTGTGTTTTCTTGATTCTTCTTTGTGTTGTTCGGTGGTCTTTTGTGGGTATTCTTTTGTAAGGTTTGAGGATTGTAACACCCCTATTTTGTGGACACATTTATGGGATTAATGTATTTATATGAGCCTTTCGAGGTAATACCTTGAAAGGGATGCATTGTGTCATAGAATTAGTTGGTGCGCGCAAGTTCTAGTGAAGAAAGTTGCACCAAAAGTGAAACAAAAAAAACTCGCTAATTTCCCTATTAGTTAAGTCGTGGAAAAATTCGTGCAACTCTTTCTTTCAACAAAACAAATTTAGGGACGCAGGTGACTTGTTATTCGCAAAAATTATTGCGGGAACACCCAAATCGGGATAAAACCCCAGTTTGAAGCTAGGGCTTGCTCATTCTTCAACCTCTTAAGTGCTCTCTCAATTATGGACATCATTGGAGGCGATTTTAGAGATTTTGGGTTGTATCTTAAAGCACTTTAGGTGTTCATTGGAAACAAGAGGTGCCTTGGATTTAGAGGGTCACCATTTTAGATCTTTCGGTTGGGAGATTTCAAGCTCTTGAAGAAATTTTGGATTGTAGTCTTGAGAAAATTCTTGGAGATCATGCTTACGAAAATCATACTTTCATCTTTGGATGATGGAATAGGGTTTGGAACTAGGCTTAACTTAACACAGCAAGGTGAGTTTCAAGTTAGTTTATGAAAATTATGTACATGTCAAAAATGTCTATTTTGAGGCTCCAAAAGTGTTTCTTGTGATTTTATCAAAATGATAGTGATTATTTTGGTATGTGTGCATCCTGGACATCTGATCTCATAAAACCTTGAAAATGTGCGCATTTGGGTTTTTAAGACATTTGGTGATATACATCGTTAGAGTGTGATTTTTGAAGGATGGTTCAAATAAATAGGAGTATTGCGATAAATTCCTATTTTAATAATGACATAATTATGGAGTAAATGTAATTCTATTGACTTATTTTGACTTTCTTAGAGTAGTCAATTAGGGGGGGGGGGGGTTTGATTTGAAATTGGTTCAAAGGTGTTTTGGGACTTTGTTCCAACAAATGGTTCAATTATGATATTTGAATGGGTTTCATGTATATTACATGTTTATTTGATATTACATGTTTTGAATATGTTGATCAATCAAATTGGAGTAATGTAATTTTGAGTTGTGATACAATAGATCCAAAGCCATATGAGTCGGTCGTATTTGGCATGTGTGGATTTTGGGCGTCATGTTGTAACTCTCCATACCACACATTGCATGTAACACATACTTCATACGGAAGAAATACATGTTTATACACCACTTAGGTCTCTTAGTACAAGAATTTACCATACAAAATACGTCCCAAAAATTCAAAATACATTTCTTGTACTAATCATTAATCAAAACTAAACATCATAAACAAATCTTCATGTAGATATGCATTTAAAAAAATATCACATTTTCCCCATCCCCTTTCTGTCCGTACCTCCTGCAATACATAGTTAAAATCACAAAACGAGGGTTAGACCGAAAGGTCTAGTGAGTTATCCTATTTATGTTATTACAGGGTGAAAATCACCAAAACTTTGTACAAAAATAACCTTTTCATATATATAACAAATATATGAATAAATAGGAATATATTACCAGTACCATTCCACTTTTCAAGTCAAGCATTCAGCTTTTTAAATAACATACTTCAAACCTTTATAGGTTTGAACCAACCAGGTTTCATATAATGCCACTTTTAAACCTTTTCTATTCAAACAAGGTTTAATCAAAGTTTCAGGCCAAACCTGTTATTTTCTTCTCAATAACATCCAGACTATGATTTCCAATAAGAACCTTGATCCTAAATTTTTAAATCATAAATAAATAAAGATTCCAGACCACGGTAATCTTAAGAGATATAATAGAAAGAGTTATATCATACAACACACATACAAATGCCACCCTTATATCCAAATGTACACCTCTCCTTGATATGCCACCCTTATCCCATGGTACACCTCTCCTTGTTATGACACCCTTATCCCATGGTACACCTCTCCTTGATATGCCACCCTTATTTTCTCATCAAAAATTTTCACAAAAATAATTCCAAATAGACCGCAGTCAATGGAATTATTATCAGTTCAAAGTTATCTTTATCAAAATTCCCATTTTATGATAAAATAGCAATTTTTATCAACTATGCACAAGGCATAATGCAAATCCGGTCAACATGGCTTGGCCGGACTTCATCTCCGGTAAGTCTTGGCCGGTTTACCAAATCCGGACAACACATCGTCCAAGACTTGTCCGATTTAACACTTTAGAATAAATTCCAACACTTTTGTCCGGATAATAAATCTGGACAACACTGTCCTCTTTTTGTCCGATTTAGAATAATCCGGTCACCATTTAGTCGTATTTCTACTTCTCCGTTCAAAATGTTAAACATAAACTCAATATTCATACATCGCTCAACACTTGACCGATTTACTCTAATCCGGTCAACCCTCTAGGCGGTTTATTTATAAATCGCCCAGGCCTTATCCGGTTTATGACTTAAGTCGCTCAATCCTTACCCGGTTTAAGACTAAACCGCTTATCTTTTGACCGGATTAGGTCTAATCCGGATAACACATATGCGATTTAAATTCCAAACCAGATGAAAACACAATCAATTTATGCAATTATCAAGAATTTCAAAACAATTAAACCACTCACCTTTTAAAATTCTTTTGAAACCAGTATGAATCTACTTTGCTCCAAAAAGAATCCGGTCAACCTCTTCTCTCTTTAAATCGTTCAAACAGATAGCAAAAATTGTAAGAAGAAGAATATGGAGGTTCTCAACCCCTATTTATACCTCTTTCCAAAAGAAGTTTGGCGGCTAAGCCATCTCCTCCCTTCACATACATGCATACCTAACACATATACTCATGCATTCATATGGCATGCATTCATACACACATACATCATATATTATATATATATATATATATATATCATATTATGCATATACTTCATATACCCATATGATTAAATATACAAATTTATCATGCTGGCACATAATCACATATAACAAATAATCACATATTTATTACCTCAGATGACAACCAAGATCTGGTTATCACATCATCCACTCCTCAAAAGAATTCCGTCCCGGAATTCCTTTAATAAAAAAGCCATGAGTATTTTGATCTAATCTTTGACTCCAATTCCCATGTCGCTTCTTGTCGGCTTAAAGCATCAGCCACTACGTTTGCCTTTCCTGGATGATACAAAATTTCACAATCATAATCACTAACCAATTCCAACCATTGTCTTTGACGCATATTCAGATCTTTCTGATGAAACAGATGTTGTAAGCTCTTATGATCTGTGAAAATTTGACATTTCGTTCCATATAGGTAATGCCTCCATATCTTTAAAGCAAATACTACAGCTGCTAATTCCATATCATGAGTAGGATACTGTCTTTCATGATCTTTTAACTGTCTTGAAACATAAGCAATTACCTTTCCACGTTCCATCAATACACAACCCAAACCCATCTTTGACGCATCATTATAAATCACAAAATCTTCCATTCCATTTGACAAGGACAAAATTGGTGCATTGTATAATTTATCTTTTAACATCTGAAAGGCCTGAGCTTGTGCTTTATTCCACTCATATTTTACATTTTTCTTTGTCAACTTTGTTAATGGAGTGGCTATACGAGAAAAATCTTGTATAAACTTGCGATAATATCCAACCAATCCAAGAAAACTTCTGATTTCAGTTGGAGTCTTTGGGGCTTCCCACTTTTCAATGGCTTCAATCTTAAGAGGATCCACTTTAATGTCTTCTTTTGAAATAACATGTCCCAAAAACCGAATCTCTCGCAAATTCACATTTTGTGTAACACCCCCAAACACCACATTTGCATATAACACATATTTCATTACATGGAAATATAGTTTACATCACAAGGTCCCACTAGTACAAGGATTCTTATATGTACAAAATCTACATATGAAAAACTCCAAAACAAAATCCTGTACTATCACATGTAGTACAACACGTATCTTAAAAAATAAGCAATCTCAAGCAGATTTCCAAAAGCAGATATCAGATTTAGGAAAATAATCATATTTTCTTTTTCCCTTTATTATCCCTGGCCCCAGCCTTTCCTGCATTGCATATATTTAAAACAGAAAATGAGGGTTAGATCAGAAGGGTCTAGTGAGTAAATCCCCTTCTTTGCAAATGCAGGGTGATACACACCAAAATGTAATAATATACCTTTGCTCAGGAATATTAGCAATACAGTCGAATAATGCAGTTCTCAATGACATGTATAATAGGATAAACTCAAGAATCTCAATTCTATTAATAAAATACATCTGCTTAAAGATCCAATGTTCCCAATATAAAACAAATACTGTAACCAAAGCTTCTTTAAATCATCTGACCATTCCTTTGTAAATATTAACGGAAAGATTTAAGGCAATACTTGCCTTTTATGACAAACCATTTTCCCCTTCTTAATAACATCTAAATTATTACCTCTAATAGGAATAATATTTCTAATTCATCAGGTCACAAAGAAATGATGAATTAAAGTTATTAATCCGATTAGTAATAATAATAAGAGTTAGAATAATATCCGCATATGACAATGCCACCCTTATTCCAAGTACACCTCTCCTTGATATGCCACCCTTATCCCTCCATCAAAACAGGGATACTTATCAGAACAGACAAAAGTCACCACGTCTGAAAGTACCCATTCCCAGTTCCAAGCCAGAACAGACAAAAGTCACCACGTCTGGGGGAACTACCACTTAAAACAAGTTTCATACCAAAATAGACTTACGTCACCACGCTTGGTAGAAACAATTTACAAATCCAATTCCATATCAAAACAGACTTATGTCACCATGCTTGGTAGGAAGGTTTCCCAAAATATAATTTCATACCAAAACAGACTTACGTCACCACGTTTGGTAGAAACATTTCCCAAAAATCTCGTTCCAGACTAAAACAGACTTACGTCACCACGCTTGGTTGGAACATATCTTTTTATTTAAAAATATATAAAATATCCCTTTTTATAAATCCATAGTTAAATCCAATAATAAATATTATTAAATTGTGTAAATGACAAAGATGCTAAATACTTGAAAATTTAACAATTATAAATCATCCGGATAAACAATCCGGACAACACTTAATCTCTTTGTCCGATATATATATCCGGACAATGCTTGGTCGATTTTAGGATTAAATCGTACAACCCTCCATTGATTTAAAACTAAACCGGATAACTCATGTCCGGTTTAAGGCAATCCGGACAACACACTTGTCCGATTTACAATTAGTCCGTATGACCCTTGAGCGATATAAAGCTTAAACCGTACAATGCCTAGTCGTATTTATACTTCTCCATTCAAAACCTTTAACCTATTTACATAGTTCAAATGTAATAACCGGATCCTGGTTATTACTCAAGGTAATTTATATGTAATTATTTGATTAAATGATTATGTGGTAGCATGATAATTTGATACATACTGGAAATCATAGACTGGATGTTATTGAGGAGAAAAGAATAGGTTTGGCCTGAAACTTCGTTAAACCTTATTTGATATTAAAAGGTTTAAAAAGTGGCATTGTATGGAACCCGATTGATTCAAAGATATGAAATTTGTATAGCTACGTGGTTAACATGAAAGTGGAAAATGATTTGATATTAACTTCTTGCGTATTCATATATTGTATTTATATGAATAGTTGTTTTATAAAGTTTTGGTGATCCTTCACCCTRCAATGGCATRAATAGGGTATCTCACTAGACTCTTCAGTCTAACCCTCGTTTTTGTGATTTTAAATATGTATTGCAGGACATGTRGAAGGTAAGGGAAAGGAAAAGATGYAATGCTTTTCTTACATGCATTTTGGTTGAAGAATTGCTTTTGATGCATAGTTTTGATGATTAGTACAAGATTGTATTTTGAATTTTTGGACCTTGTATTTGGTCATGATAGTTTCTTGTACTATGGGACCAGATGTGTATGAATATGTATTTCTTYGATAHGAAATATATGTGTTACATGCAATGTGTGGGTTGGGGTGTTACAGAATGGTATCAGAGCCTAAATTTAAGGGATTTAGGTATTTTAACAGCATGATACCTAGACTTAAACTGTTTTATTGCATGTTAAGGGTCCCGGACATAGTTAGCACCATTGGATATAAATATGATAAGTTGAAAGAACAGTGTGTAAGGTGAATTTTAATTACATCTGGCTAGTGTAATTATAAATTTACAGGTGCATATCTGAACTTGAATACTTCATTATATTTGGGAATGTGAATACGTGAATATTAATATTAAAACTCTGCAGATGTCTAACCAAACTAGAAGGTCTGAAAGAATAGCTCGTCCAGAATCTGAAGAAAGGGAGGAATCTTTGATTAATTTTCCAGTCAGTACGACTGGAAATAGAGGTCGAGGAAGACCAAGGGGGCGAGGTAGAGGGAGGAGTCAGTCTCAGGGAAGGGGACGAACTGAAATACATTATGAGCAGGAAGAATCACACTCTAGGAATGCTCAGGGAGGAACGGTACCACACCCAGAATATATAACCAGAGATGTGTTAGTAGAAGAAATGGGGAAATTACGAGAAACTTTGATATCTATTATGAGGATACCTGCTAGAGTAGAAACAGAAAAAGTAGAGGTTTATCCATTTGCTCTAATCACTCATAATAAAGAAGGAGATATTAAGACATTCTTAGTGTGTAAACCACCAACTTTTTCTGGAGAAAGAGATCCGGTGAAAGCAATGTGCTGGATTAAGGAGATGAAATCTGTGTTCAACACCATTCGGTGCCCAGAAACAGATAAAGTACGATTTGCTGTATTAGTATTGAAGTCAAATGCCTTATTCTGGTGGGAAGTAGAATCGTCTACCAGAACGGATGTCTTACAGACTATATCATGGATAGAATTCGTGGAACGATTTAAAAATCAGTTCTGTCCTAAAACGGCTGTGAGACAAATGGAGGAAGATTTCTTGAAGCTGGAACAAGGAAATAGAACAATACGGGAGTATACTGAAAAATTTATTGAATACTCTCGCTTTGCCGAACATTATGTTTCGACAGAATCAAGGAAGATAGAAAGATTTATTTGGGGTCTAAAGCCCTCAATAAGGGAATTCGTTATTGCAATGAACCCCGATACTTTTCCACTGACAATAGAGGCAACTGAAGTAACTGAAAGAAACAAGAATATACAATCGGAAGGGAAAGTTATTGAGAAACGAAAATGGGAAGGACCTTCATCCTTTCGAGGACCCAAGACTATGAGATATGACAATCGATCTGAACAAAAGAGCAGTACGAAAGTTCATCAGGGTAATGATAGGATGGATCCAAAGGAAGTGTTACAAGTGTGGTGAAGCAGGCCATCTGTCCAGAAATTGCCCAACCAACAAAAGGTGTTTTAATTGCAAATCTCCGGATCACATTCGACCGAATTGCCCCTTGCTAAGAAATCCGCAGTTAACAATAGGGAGTAATGCAGCGGGTAATCGGGGAAGAACTACTGGGAATCAAGGAGGACAAGGAGGGGCGAGGGGACGATCCTTCCAAATGACTAAGAATGAGGCAGAAGCATCGCCCGATGTGGTAACAGGTACTTTTCTCCTGAATTCAATACGTGCTAAAGTGTTATTTGACTCTGGTGCAAACTTTTCGTTTGTATCACCATTGTTTGCCCAAACTGCATGTCTGAATTCTGTGCTACTTGATGATAAATTAGTAGTTGATACTGCTAATAATCAGGAAACTGTTACTAATGTATTCAATGACTGTTTAATTGTTATTGAAATCTTTGAACTACCGATCCGGTTATTTCCTATGCCAATGAAAGAATTCGACATAGTAGTAGGTATGGACTGGTTGACAAAGTATCAGACTAGCATTGATTGTAATCATAAAATGATCAGAATTATTTTACCAGACCAGAGAACAGTTATTATTTATGGTGATCGTCAAAATCGTCATATTAATATTTTGCCAGTAATGAAAGCTCGGAAGAATATTCGAAAGAAATGCCAAGGATGTTTGGCATATGTAATTGATTTAAAGAAAGAGAAAAGAAAGGAAGAATTGATTCCGATAGTTAGTGAATATCCAGAAGTTTTTCCGGAAGACTTATCTGGATTACCATCGGATAGAGTTATTGAATTTAGAATAGATCTTATACCAGGAGCTGCACCCGTAGCAAAAGCGCCGTATCGTTTAGCTCCATCTGAACTGAAGGAATTGGCGACACAGTTGAAAGATTTAACTGATAAAGGGTTTATAAGGCCTAGCACTTCGCCTTGGGGTGCTCCGATCTTGTTTGTAAAAAAAAAAAGGATGGATATATGCGAATGTATATAGATTATCGTGAACTGAATAAATTGACCATCCAAAACAAATATCCTCTACCAAGGATTGATGATTTGTTTGATCAACTGGTGGGGGCAAGCTATTTCTTTAAAATCGATCTGAGGTCAGGATATCATCAACTTAAAGTTAGAGAAGAAGATGTTGCGATAACAGCATTTAGGACAAGATACAGGCATCACAAATTCCTAGTTATGTCATTCGGCTTAACTAATGCGCCCGCAACTTTTATGGACTTGATGAATAAGGTATGTAAGGAATACCTTGATAAATWCGTTATTGTATTTATCGATGATATTCTTATATACTCTAAAACTGAAGAAGAGCATGCAAAACACCTTCGTCTGATACTGGAATTGTTGAAAAGAGAAAAGTTGTATGCAAAATTGTCCAAGTGTGAGTTTTGGTTAAGAGAAGTTCAATTTCTAGGTCACGTCATTTCAGAATCAGGAGTAARAGTTGATCCYATGAAAATARAAGCAGTTGCAAAATGGGAAGCTCCTAAGACTCCGTCTGAAGTTYGTAGTTTTCTGGGATTGGCCGGTTATTACCGAAAGTTCATTCAGAATTTTTCTAAAATAGCTGTGCCATTGACTAAACTGACTCGGAAGAATGTTAAATTCTAGTGGGAAAGAGAACAGCAAGAAGTCTTTCAACTTTTAAAAGATCATCTTTGTAATGCACCAGTATTAACTCTGCCAGATGGATCTGAAGATTTTGTAGTATATAGTGATGCTTCAAAGTTAGGGTTGGGATGTGTTTTAATGCAAAGAGGAAAAGTGATCTCTTATGCATCAAGACAACTGAAAGAACATGAAAAGCAGTATCCAACTCATGACATGGAGTTAGCTGTAGTGGTTTTTGCATTGAAAATCTGGAGACACTATCTTCTGGGAACGAAATGTCAGATTTACACTGACCATAAAAGTTTACAATATTTGTTCAACCAGAAAGATTTAAATATGCGACAACGCCGATGGATCGAATTAGTCAATGATTATGATTGTGAAATTCTCTACCATCCAGCAAAGGCTAATGTGGTAGCTGATGCTTTGAGCAGAAAGGAAAAGAGTGGAACAATCAAGACTGTAGCAATGAGAATGAATTTGATTCCTGATATTCGTAAAGAAATTCAAAAGTGTCAACAAGAAGCTATGAAAGAAGAATTTGTAAAAATAGAAAAGTTGGGTAAGATGATCTCAACTTTAGAACAGAATGATGAAGGACTGA
>NC_037530.1:27102223-27103836 GCF_001531365.2 Cynara cardunculus var. scolymus
CAGGTCAAGATTGAACACCAGAGACCTTATGGAAGCCTTCAATCTTTGGAAATACCTGTATGGAAATGGGATCACATTACCATGGATTTCGTTATGAAATTACCGCGAACTCCAAAAGGATATGACGCGATTTGGGTAATTGTGGATCGTTTATCTAAATCTGCATATTTTCTACCGATAAGAAAGAAATACTCTTTAGAAAAACTAGCGCAGATTTACATTAAAGAGATTGTTACTAGACACGGTGTTCCCTTGTCTATTATCTCTGATAGAGACGGTCAGTTTATTTCAAAATTCTGGGGAGGATTACAGAAAGCTCTAGGGTCCGAAATTCGATTAAGTACAGCTTATCATCCACAGACTGATGGACAGAGTGAAAGGACTATTCAAACTCTGGAGGACTGGAAGATATGTTTAGAAGTTGTATTATTGACTTCGGAGGATCATGGGAAGATCACTTACCATTAATAGRGTTTGCATATAACAACAGTTATCATTCCAGTATCCAAGCGGCACCATATGAAGTATTATATGAACGTAAATGTCGAACGCCGTTGTGCTAGAATGAAGTGGGTGAGAAACAGCTAACGAGTCCTGAGATTGTTCAAGAAACTTCCGAAAAGATTGAACAAATCCGCGAAAGAATTAAAACAGCACAGGATCGCCAGAAAAGTTATGTAGAAAATCGTCGAAAATCCATTGAATTTGATAAAGGCGATTTTGTAATGTTAAAAGTTTCGCCATGGAAAGGTGTTATCAGATTCGGGAAGAAGGGAAAGCTCAGTCCAAGGTATGTCGGGCCATTCAGAATTTATAAGCGAATCGGACCAGTAGCATATCAGTTAGAGTTACCCGAAGAATTGAATCGGATTCATAACACTTTTCATGTATCGAATCTGCGGAAATGTTTGGCTGATCCAAATCTAGCTGTATCTTTGCCAGAGATTCAATTAGACAGTAAATTAAATTTTGTGGAAACACCAGAAGTCGTAATTGATAGAAAGATCAGAGTGTTGAGAAACAAAGAAATAAGTCTAGTTAAAGTATAGTGGAAGTTTCACAAAGGACCGAAGGCGACCTGGGAGTTGGAGTCAAAGATGAGATTAGAATACCCGTGGCTTTTTGATTAAAGGAATTCCGGGACGGAATTCTCTTGAGGGGTGGATAATGTAATAACCGGATCCTGGTTATTACTCAAGGTAATTTATATGTGATTATTTGATTAAATGATTATGTGGTAGCATGATAATTTGATACATACTGGTATGAAAATTATGTGCATAATATATGCATATGTGTTTTTGTGTATGCATGCATGGAGTATGTATGCATGAGTATGGGATATGTATGTATAGATGTATGCATGGTGGGTTATATGCATGAGGTGGAAGGAAGAAAGGAAGGCGGTTAGCTGACCTTTCCTTATTTTGAAAGTATAAATAGAGGACTTATCCTCTCTTTTGCTCTCTTTGCTATTATAAGTAAGTTTGAGTGCTCTAAAAGATTAGTGTTGTCCGATTTGCTAAGGGAGGTGATTTCAAGTTAATTTCAAGTGTCCAGTTTCAAAAGGGATTGATTTCTAGAGTTTTGGTTTCAAAAGCTTTATAAGGTGA
>NC_037530.1:27105221-27116749 GCF_001531365.2 Cynara cardunculus var. scolymus
AAAAGAATAGGTTTGGCCTGAAACTTTGTTAAACCTTATTTGACATTAAAAGGTTTAAAAAGTGGCATTGTATGGAACCCGATTGATTCAAAGATATGAAATTTGTATAGCTACGTGGTTAGCATGAAAGTGGAAAATGATTTGATATTAACTTCTTGCGTATTCATATATTGTATATATACAAATAGTTGTTTTATAAAGTTTTGGTGATTCTTCACCCTGCAATGACATGAATAGGGTATCTCACTAGACTCTTCAGTCTAACCCTCGTTTTTGTGATTTTAAATATGTATTGCAGGACATGTAGAAGGTAAGGGAAAGGAAAAGATGTAATGCTTTTCTTACATGCATTTTGGATGAAGAATTGCTTTTGATGCACAGTTTTGAAGATTAGTACAAGATTGTATTTTGAATTTTTGGACCTTGTATTTGGTCATGATAGTTTCTTTTACTATGGGATCAGATGTGTATGAATATGTATTTCTTTGATACGAAATATATGTGTTACATGCAATGTGTGGGTTGGGGCGTTACAGATCTCGCTAACTCATTAAATCGCACGACCCTTGAGCGATTTATAACTAAATTGGACAACACGTGTCCGATTTAAAAACAATCCGGTCAATACTATGACCGGTTTAAGGCAATCCGATCACCCTTTACCCGGATAAAACCCAAAATCATACAAACAGATTTTAAAGATAGTATGTAGTTCTAAAACAATAACGAAAGCTTTAAAAGAGATTTTTAGAAATACTCACCTTAAAAACTCATATTTTGAAGAAGATGAAGAATGTAAAACCAGAATGCTTATCCGGACAACCCTTCACTCTAATTCTCTAAGATATCCAAATGAAGCAAGAAACTTTACTAAGTTCTCATATATATATATATATATATATATATATATATACTTTCCAGAATAGGAAAGTCGGCTACCCTTTCTCACCCTCACATGCATGCATTTAAAATTCAGCCATGCATGTGTAGGTACATACACACATAAATGCATATTAATATCATGCACACACCTATACACATACACACACACACACACACATATATATATATATATATATCCATATATTTTGCATATAACCCATGCATGAAATACACATACTTACGCATTTTAACCCATGAAAGCATGTATCCACATACACAATTAATTCACATAATAAATATCTTGGGTAATAACCAGGACCCGATTATCACACTTTGACATCTTAGCATACACTCTTTCTTGTTTCAGCAATTCCAGGAGTAATCTCAAATGATGAGCATGCTCTTCTTCCGACAGAGAATATATCAAAATATCATCAATGAAGATAATCACAAATTTATCAAGATAGGGACGACATACCCTATTCATCATATCCATAAACACTGTACGCATTTGTGAGTCCAAATGGCATAACCAGAAATTCATAATAATCATAACGTGTACGAAATGCCGTTTTCGACACATCTTCATTCCGAATCTTCAATTGATGATAACCCGATTGTAAGTCAATTTTCAAAAAATAAGTAGCCCTAACCAATTGATCAAACAAATCATCAATTCTTGGAAGAGAATACTTATTTTTGATTGTTAATTTATTCAACTCCCGGTAATCAATGCACATCCTCATTGATCCATCATTCTTCTTTACGAATAGCACTGGCGCACCCCATGGGGAAGTACTTGGTCGTATAAAACATTTATCCAACAATTCTTTTAATTGTGACATTAACTCCTTTAATTCAGAATGAGCTAATCTATATGGTGCACATGCAATGGGTGCTGCTCCAGGAAGTAATTCAATCTGAAATTCTATTGTTCGATCCGGAGGTAGACTTTTCAAATCTTCTGGAAATACTTTTGGAAACTCTCTCACAACTGGGATATCCTCCATCTTTTCTTTTTCTTTCTTAATGTCAATGGCATAGGCAAGAAAACTAGTACATCCCTTCTGTACATATTTCCGAGCCTATAAAACCGAGATAAGACTGGAGTAATGATCCCGTCGGTCCCCATAAATTACAACATTTTCTTTTTCCGATAAATCTATATGGATCATCTTTTCATCATAGATTATGTTAGCTTGATTTTTAGCTAACCAATCCATGTCTATAATTATATCAAACTCTCTTAAAGACAAAGGAAATAATTGTATAGACACCTCACACCCTTCTATGCTTATAGAACATTCATCTATTATTTCCTTAACCAATACTTCATTATTGTTTGCTATCTCCACAATTAAATCCTCATTCAGTGCTTTAGATTCTAAATGTGTGCAGTTAACAAACGACAGAGATACAAAAGAACGATTTGCACCCGAGTCAAATAAAACTTTGACACATACTGAATTAACAAGGAATGTACCTGTCACCACTTCGGGATGTTCTACCGATTCACCTCTCGTCATTTGAAAGGCTCTTCCCTTAGCAATTGGCTCCCCATGTCTCATTTCTCCACAACCACTTGGATTAATACGATTAACCACTGACCTACGACCAATTGGAACATAACCAGATCCTCGGCCCCCAGAGTATCCAGATCCTCGGCCTCCCGCAAAGGCGAGACCCTCGTCCCTTAGCTTGCGGACAATCGACGTTTACATGTTGAGAGGAATTTCAGGTAAAACATCTTTGCACCATTCGACAGTCTTGAGCTATATGTCCCGGTTCCTTATATTTATAACATACTCGCGACTTGGTATTGTAATTTCCTTGATGTATCTTATGACATCGAGTACATGCTTTATCAACAAACCTTGGGACTGGCCGATTCATGCTTTATCAACAAACCTTGATGTATCTTGTGGTTGACGATTGATGTCTTGTTCTAGTATCTCGGCAACGTCAACTGCTGCTTGAAATGTTGTTCAGAGGTTAGACTCCAAACCCCAAATGTACTTTCTTACTTTATTGGTTTCTGATGTAATGTAAGCTTCAGCAAACCGAGATTGTTCCATGAAGACTTCGGTATATCGACGAACTGACATATTCCCTTGTTCTAAACGAAGGAAATCATCTTCTAACTTTCGTACTGCCACTTCCGGATAATATTGCATCTTAAAATTTATCACAAATTCCTCCCATAACATGGTTTTCAGATATTTAGATCTGAACTTGACAAAACCTCCCACTAATATAAAGCACTTGACCTCAAATGGAATACAACAAACATAACTTTGTCTTCTTCTGCACTTTTACTGATCTGCAGGCTTAGTTCAATTTCTTTAAGCCAACACATGGCTTTGACAAGGTCACGTTCACCATAAAATTTAGGAGGTTTACAAGCAAGAAACATTTTAATATCCCCTCCTTTATAAACTGAGGACAAAGTAAGGGGCACAGATGTATCTGTTGTCGGTGTACTAGCTTCGGCTTCCTCCTGATGATCAGGATCCCTTATTATTTCTAGGTTATTTTGTGCCGAACGTCCCAATAAACTTACCAAACTTTCCTGGAAGTTTCCCAATTCGGCAGCCAACATCTCTTGAGTAATAAATCCAGGATCAGGTACATTATGTCATCCCCTTGCTCTCCCTCTTCCACGGCCGGACATTGAACTTTCTTGTGCCGATAGTTCTTGTTTCATATGAGTTTATTGTCTAGTATTTCTCCCTCTTCCTCGACCCCTGCTTCGACTTTGTGTTTCTATAGTCATCATATTTTCCGGGTCTTCTTCTTGGGTTACATTTCTTCTTCCCCAACCTCTTCCATAACCGGTAGAGGTCATTTCTCATTGGTTAGGATTATCTGTCATTTCTCAATGTACTTCTCTTTCTGTCACATTACACATATACGATTATTCATATAATCAAAGCATAATAACACATTTATCCTCACATTTATCCATAACTCATGATTATATCAATCATATCTTATCCTCATAATAGATTCAGCTATAACATATTTCCGTGTTCATAGTCTCAGTGAAACCTATTATTATATCTTTCACACCTCTAGTTTAAGTCTGAGTATTAACAAATACCCAGATCCCTTAAACTAAGGCTCTGATACCAACTGTAACAACCCACAATAAAAATCTAGCAATAATTCGCATATTCATTTAAACCTCAGACAAACTTCTATATTCAACCAAACATTATATAGTTTACAAAATATGGGTTTACAAAAAAAGCTTTACTTAATACAAATTTACGCATCTAAAAATCATAGTTTCAAACTTTTCCTTTTCCTTTGACTTGAGATGGCAGATGACCTGCAAAACAGATTAGTTCAACAATTGTACGTTAGATCCAAAAGGTCTAATGAGTGTATTATTCTCATACAAATAACTTATATTCCAAATTCCAAACTTCATATTAGGCCAGTGGAAGTAATTTTATCTGTTATCTCTTATAGTCACTCGTGATTACACCGTTATTATATCTCTCTCGCGGTTACACCACCATTATATCTCTATCGCAGTTACGCCGCCATTATATCTCTCTCACGGTTGCACTGCTATTATATCTCTTTCTTTATGAAATTCAAATCAAGTAAATACTAATAGTGGAATCTAATCAACATCAGCCGGACATGGAATCTGGTCAACCCTGTCCGGATATGAAATCCGGACAACCCACCCGGATATGAAATCCGGTCAACCCTCGAAACCAATTTAGAGAATCTAGAAGATGCTTGAGCGATTTAACCCTAAACTGGGTGACCTTTGAGCGATTTAACCCTAAACCGGGTGACCTTTGAGCGATTTAACCCTAAACCTGGTGACTCTTTGAGCGATTTAACCCTAAACCGGGTAACCTTTAAGCGATTTAACCCTAAACCGGGTAATCTTTGAGCGATTTAACCCTAAACCGGGTGACTCTTTGAGCGATTTAGGAGTACACAGGATGAAGCTTTGTCCGGCTTAGGAGATTCCGATCAATATATTTAAGAAATTTATAACAAGCGTATTCTAAGAACAATTGAATCATACACATAATTGCAGAACATAGAATCAGTACACTTACCTTAAACCAGAAGTCTTAGCTTTGAGATTACTTCCTCTCAGATGATGAAGAAAATATGAAAGACTTTCCTTTATAAGAATGTGTAACCCTTTTCCTCTCCACCCCATTTACTATATATAGTAAATGCAAAAATTCTCATGAGTGGTGCAAAGTAATCGACTCCCCCCTTTCTTCTCAAGATTCTTTTTAAACCAATCCACAATTTACTTATACTAACAAAATAAACCAAAAAGAAATTATTAACCAGAGTAACCCAAACTTAACTTATCTAAACAACTATTTATTATACACCAGATATTACAATCATAGCCTTTCTTCACTCTCACTCCTCTTCTATACCTACACCACCACCATATTGCCCCCTCGATCTCCCTCTATTTTCTTTTTCCTTTTCATCCCCATACCTACATCACCACCACTTCTCACCCTTGACCTTTCCTCAACATTTTTTTCTCCCTCACCAACAAAACATCATATCCCTTCCTTGTGTGCGTGCGTGTTTGTGTTGGGTTATGATGGAAAACTGATATGAATCAATGCATAAAGTATCCATTTCTTTACTTATTAAGTAGTTTATTTTCTTTTATCCCAACCTTGAGTCCTTTTTATTATATTATTTTCCATTTGTTTATACTTTGAGCTAAATTGAGTGATTAACTTGTCTTTACACCATTTGAGTAGAATTGATCTTAACTTGGAAACATTATGTTCTATGCTGCAACATTGGTCTGTTATAAAGCGGCCCTTTTGAGAAGTGCTTAATGATTCAGCTGCCGAATTAGAGTGAAGACAAAATTCTACTGATCTGTTGGCTAATAACCATTACAGTTGGATAAGGGGTTTTTGGAGGTTGCTTTTGTTCATGATGTGATATCCCCTTTTCCTCTTTTCACCTTTTGTCTCCCTTTTTTAAACCATGGCTTTTCTAAGGCTTTTGTCTTCTTCCTTCGCTCTAATGTATAAATAGGACCCTTGGTTGCTCTCATAAATCATCCCAAATATTATTGAAGAATCAGATATGAAGTTCTTATGTTTATGCAAGTTAGTTTTTAATTTTCTTTGAATATTGTTCTTCATTATGAGTTGCTGCAACACTGTTCTTACTTTATTTATTTTTCTTGTCATTTGATTTTCGCTCTTTATATTCAGTCATTTACTTTCAGTCATTTATTTTCCGCCATTTATATTTATGTCTTTACTTTCTGTTCTTTATATTTCATGTTATTTATTTTCCATAATGAGTATCTAATTTCGTTAGCTTGGGTGTAAGATAAAGGGTGAAATGTTAAACCGAATGAAAATGGACATTGTTTCGCAACAACAATGTTCCACTATTTCATTCAAGTTTTATAAAAACCAAGTACACTTCTTGACGAGTTGATCACTTTGAAAGTGTTAAAGTGCCATGGTCTTAGAGATAAGCCATTGAATGCACGTCAGCTTGAATGATATGAGAGGTAGACTTGAGAAAGTTACCGACAAGGAGACTAGTCATTTATGTCTTTCAAACGTAACTCCCGACAGGTTGGTCACTCTTTAAAAGTGTCAAAGTGCGATAGATTTAGAGATGAACTATCTATAACACACGTCAACTTGAATGATATGGGAATCGGCTTGAGAGAGTGATTTTTAACAAAGAAATTTGTTTATCTATATATTTTGAAGACACCATTTTTACCACTATCCCTGGTCCTGATACCACATAGAGATATGAGTTGAAAGCTATAATATAGTGCAAAGGTGAAGTCCGAAAGGAATACCTTAAAAATAGATGGTGGAAATAGTTTTGGATTACTGTTTGCTGTAGCATTCCTACATCATTGTCTACTGGAATTTGTGTTTACATTTCACCATAAGTCTTACACCCATGCTATTCTTTATATTCTGTTATATTATCATTGTTAACTCAAAATCAAACTGAAGTCTTCAATTTCATCATCTGAAATCATCTATTTCCTTGGACTCTTATTAAGTCTTTGCTACAATCTTCGTGGACGATATTCAGTTTTTACCACTTTATTACATGGAAAAGACGACATTGGATCATATTGTATACTTGCTTTGTGGTTTCTTTTGTAAGTCTCAGGGTTTGAAAAATAACCTACCAAAAACACTATCAGAGTTGCATGGTGTTGTGATGAAGACGAGGATAAGGGTACATGAATAAGGGAACATGTTAGAATGCATGTGTAGATAATGATGATTTGTGGTGAGTGATGACGACTCAAGTTGGTGGTCCGATGGATGGTAGGTTGGAAGTTGCAGCAGGTGCTTATGGCAGATGAACACGGTGGTTGTTGATCTACAACAATCTCACTATGGACAGGGTGGCGTAAGGAAGTTAACGTAACAGGGTCGATGGAAGGGGTCCATTTACAGGTTTTTTTTTGTGTGTATGTGTTATTTGTGTGCACTATGTGTATTTTGTATAGATGAGTCGGTGGGGAGGGGGGGTTCATTAGCGTTGGGAGAGGGGGAAAATCATATATTTATGTGTCTATAATACATATATATATATATATATACATATATGATATATTATAACATAATATTAAATATTATAATATAGTATATTATCTTTTTAATTTTTAATAGAAATAAATAAAAATAGTAAAATAATCACTTTGGCTTAAGACAAGGGATCTGACTCCTAACAAAATGCAAACTATAAGGACGTTGAGTGAAATTATTTGGAAAGAAGGACTGTATCCAAAATTTGAGTAAACTACATGGACCAACGATGTAAGTTACTCTTAATCTTAATAGACAACAATGAGACCCAAATAATGCCACTTTATATTTGAAAGGTAGATGAATCATTTGATGACATAGATGGTGGAACAAATTCAAAAAAGATCTACCGGATAATATTGATTTATAAACTATTAATGATTGATTTTGTAAACTAAGAATGCTAAAAGAAATCGTGTTGTGAGAATTATTATTATCTCTCGTATTCGATTTTACTTTTCGAAATATTAACATTTATTGAAATAAAAAAGCACACATACTAAGGGTCATTTAAATGTCAGGAATGATTATCTAATATCTACATTTGATCATTTAAAGTCAGAAACTAGAAGTAGTACCATTTGAAAATGCAATAGAAAGACGAGTTTAAACGTTTCAAATATTTGACAAATATCAACTTAATACTTGACGTATGTAAATTGTCTTTTTACCTTGTAGTTGCACGAGCCATTTTAGAATTTCGGTCATTTTGTACGATAAATAAGAAAGGTCAAAAACTATAAAAAAAAGGTGATTAAACTCAGAGTTTATAAATGCTATAAAATATCTGAAACAACTATACATGTTGCAACATAGTCTTAACAGCTTTGGTTTTGTGAGCAAAGACAAATTAGAAACTCTTCAAAGTTTATAAGTGAACTCAATGTTAAACATATATCATATTCATATACAACTGATATTTTATATTTAAATAACACAACTTACTGATAATAGAGCTATGCAAAGAACATACATTCATATCTTATTAAAGCTCACTAAGACCGATTATGACATACTTAGACCGTATATGATCCACTAAGACATATTAAGACCGGTTATGAGCAATTAGAACAAATATGGCTCACAAAAAACCCATTAGAACCCATTGCCATTTATTTAGAAGTGAAAGAAACAACTTAACAATAAGTGATGTGCAATCTCTCGACGGATTTCCTATGGTTTCATTAAAAAATCAAATAAAATGACAAACTAAATTAAAATAACAAGTTGTCAAGACTTCATGCATATAACGGACGGATTGCCGTTGGGTTTTTATATCTAAAATAACTAATTTCCAAATAAGAACTCCCTAGTAATCCATTGATAATTTGTAATATTTATCGACGAATTATCCAGCGATATATAAAAAAGTAAATCAGAAGTAGAAACCCTTATAATTATCAACAGATTACTATATCATCGCAATTTTGTCGCCAATCCTTGGTCAATTGGCGACATATTACCGATCATATTTCTTTCCTTGATCATCAATAGGTAATATGTCGATAAGCCATCTCAATTTTTGGGTTTATGAAGTTGTCGATGTTGTTTCAATAATCTATAGGTAAATTAAAGACGAACTTGTCTGTCAGTAAATTCCGTTGGTGATTTCCTAACTTTTTAGTAGTGAAGAAGTTCTATCTTATGAAACAAATTTTTAAAAGTCTTATTAAATTGTAGCATAATAGAGCTCAATAAGTAAAAGATCAAATTAATTTTTGTATATGGCACTTTTTCAAAAGTGTTAGCAAATCAAGTTTTATTGAGTGTGGAAGCATGACATATTCTAAAACAAGTACTCACTGAATATAAAAATCGTATCGATTAAAAATAATCATGGTTAAACTAGATATAAGATTACATAATACTTAAAAAAATGTAGTCATATCGTCATTGCTTTGTTGAGTCGGGGAGAAACTATAAAGATATGATGAAATATATCGTCAAGAACCCATAAAGGCAATAACATAAACCAACATTACCAAAGGGTCTTTGGCCTAGCGGTATGTGAGTCATTTGCCTCCTAAGAGGTCAAGGGTTCAAACCTCACCAAAGCTGAGGAGGGTGTGTGGGTTTATTTGTTCTATTTGTCGTATATAAATATTATATACTTCAAAGAAAAACATAAACCAATATTCATATGTGCTTGACGATGAACACTTAAGTAACTTAACTAGGGTTGTCAAATTCATGAACACTTCTGAACCAAAAAGATGAAGGCGACAACCCTGAAGGATTTTTACAATTGCATATCAGGATCCATATGAGAAGTCTTTAATCTCATAATAGTTATGAGGACATTAAATTCACCTCTGATAGGAGCTCTTGGAGACATAAAACTAGGATATATAGCAGATTAGGTGGTTTTAGACAGGATAAGGGAGTTTGAAAAGTATAGGGTAGGGGATAGGGTTAGTGAGTCGGTTGTTAGTGTACTAGAAACCTAAGTTAGACTAGGGGCATGTCATGTGTTGTTTACACACATTTTTAATACTTTTCATATAGTTGCTTCTATGTCACTCTTACCTAGCTTTTCAAGTTTTGGTAGATCGACTTGTTTTTCTCTTTTTGACACAAATTTCACTAGCAGGGGGGTAATAAAAAAATAGCATATCTACGCATTATGGTAGATATCATATCAGGTCTTCATACATAAATCAGTCAGCATCCACTGCTCTAGCTAATTGTCCACCCTTTTCAAGTATGATTTATATGTTATATATTACCCCCGAGATCCCACCTTAGAGTGAGATATATATATATATATATATATAGTAGGCTTGTTTGGTTTGGTTTTTACATGACGCATAAACTAATGAATCATGTCATTAGAAGGAGTAATAATGTCTTACAAACACCTCATTGACATATTGCCATTTTTGTATTTTATCGCTGAATTTTTGTAGTCATTGCTATTGAAGAACTTGAATTTTTGTACCTATCAAGGTGCAGTGAATTAGGCTAATGCATCTTCTGATGCATTGATTATGGATGTTTAAGATGAATGTGAGATTTGTGATCTCCTTATTAACCTTAAGATGTGGGTTATAGAAAACGTCCACAATGGCTTTAAGTTAATTTAGAAATAATTATATTTACTCTGTTGCATTAAGCTTGGAGCTTTATAGAGCATGATTGGATGCTATATAATTAAAGACCATTTTTTTTACAAAATGTTGTTACGTGATATATAGAGTGTGCCTTGTGGTCACCATGACAAGGTTGAAAGAGTATTATCTTGATTAGAGATGTTCATGGCCTTGTGGTCACCATGACAAGGATGAACGAGTATTATCTTGATCAGAGAGAGATGTTCATGGCCTTTGATCATCAAATAAAAGTTGAAAGAGTATTCTTGCTTGTGGGATATTGGTCACCAGATAAAAGTTGAAAGCGTATCCTCTCTAGAAATGAATGTTCAACAAAGCTATTTTGCTGGATAACGGTCACTAAATTAAAGGTTAAAAGAGAATCATCTAAGAAGGATAAGAACAACGCTTTCTGTAGATCAGTAGAAATGCGCTAATTATAAGGAAAAGTAGCATAGCTTATGTGCATGTTCGTTGTTTAAAGGTTGTTGACATTTTGCTATTGTAGATTGTTCTATATTTGAATGAAATAGTTTTGATAATATAGATATTAGAGGTGAACATGGTACGGTGCCATGTTTTTTTTTCTTTTTCAAATATCGTGTACCAATCAATTATAATTGGTACACAAATTTTTATACCATGTATCACCCAGTTATGTTTGATACCAACTTTTTTCGGTTGGTATATATTGGTACGGTTTTGTACTAGCTAATAAAAGTTGTAGTTTTAAATTTTATTTATATTAACATCTTTACCAAATAGATTTAAACGCATTAAAACCAACGAGTATTTAAATTACATGTTGATGTGTGTTGTACCATTTATCACTACGTATACAAACATTCAAATAATTTATACTAGAATGATACTCGCGCAATGCAGCGAGATACATCTCGATTTTAATGTTCTATTTTATTCTTTGTATCTGTCGATGTTATAATACGATTTTATGTGTTTT
>NC_037530.1:27119049-27125767 GCF_001531365.2 Cynara cardunculus var. scolymus
ATAATTAGAATAATTATCGAGTTCCAACAAAATAAATAATTATTATCTTTATAAAAAAATTATATTATTAAATCAAATATAAATTACCTCGTTATTGTACATAAATTAAATTATAAAAAATTGAATTAATTACACAAAAAAATGAGGAATTTCAAATAGTTAATTTGATACTAATATCGATATATTTTTGTCAAATTTTTATGATATCTTCAAACATATATTTTATTCAAAAAATAAAAACATCATCGCTTTCTCAAAATCACATAAAGTCATATATTAACATCGACTGAGATAAAGAATAAAATGAAATATTAAAATCACGATTTATCTCGCTGCATTGCGCGAGTACGCTTCTAGTAATGAAATAATTTACTTTTGGTTTAATAATATAACATTTTATAAAGATAATAATTAAGTATTTTGTTAGAACTCAATGATTATCCAAATTTTATTTAGATTTTTTATATTTAAAATAAGATGTTTATCTTGTATTTGATTATGTTTATCTGCAGTTAGTTACACGAATTCAGATATGAAACTTTAATAAATTGTACTTCAATCTACTTGTAATCTTGAGTTTTAAGTAACATGTATTAATAAACAGTACTTTATGCATAAAAATGGTTTTTAAGAGTTTTTACCAAATGTTTTATAATATAGTATAGATAATACAATTTTCATTAATAATCTAATACGAACGAACAATGAAAGCGATGACGAACAGTGGAAGTATGGACAAGTTACTAAGCTTGTTAGGGTTCGACGAATGAATTTAATCAAGTTTATCTATCTATTTATCAATATCATAATTTAGCAAAGCTGGAATTAAAATATGAATATTTAAAATTTAAAATTTAAAACTTAAAATCAAAATATGTTGTATTATACTAAACTTTAATTAATAAATTTTTTTAAAAAAAGTCGGTATAGTACGATATTATTGTGATACACGACTTCTAAAATCACGTATTAATCAAATTTAAATAGTTCATACAGTATTACCAACCAATATTTGTTGATTACCAATTGAATTGATATAATTGATATAAGAATTGATGTGATTTTTCATGGTATAAAATTGACACTAATATAAGTATAGGAAAAGTCTAAAAAAATCCAATTAACTTTAGTGTTTGGAATGATCAAATTTTTGGACAATTTTTTGGAACAAATAAGTCATTGTACATTTCAAAACCTGTTAAACAACTCCTTGGACTTTCTAAAACCTGTTAGATACATTATTGTGACCTATAAAACTGATTAACGTAGTAAAATAATGGAAAAAACATGAAAAAAGCCAATGTACATTCATATTTTGAGCGATAAAGTCTATAAACATTTTTTGAACAAAAAAAATACTTGCATTATATAAAATAAAACAAATATACCAAAAAAAATACTTACATTTAAAAACGATTATTGATGAAATTTATTTTGATTAAAAATAAAAGATATTATGTCAGTGATAAAAGCACATGTGACTTTAACGATCAACAAAAGTCAAAAGGGTGTGTGGGCCACGTGGCCCGCGACCTCAGGTCATGGGCAAAGTCGCGTGAATCACATGTGATTTTAGTATAAAATCATATATGATTTAACCGTTTTCTTATTCTTTTATTTGGTTAATATTCTCGTATGAAGCTGACTCTCTCTCTCTCTCTCTCTCTATATATATATATATATAGTGAGAAAGAGATGATAAATCAAATTCAAACCATGGAAACATTACAAACTATTTACAAACTGATCCCAACCGTTTTTCTAGTCTAACGAACATCTCGTTTCATAAATATATCAATTGTTTTCTAATATAAATCGTTGATCATAATTAAATAACTTTAATCATTCTCAATAAATATTCAAATTATAATAAATGAATCTTCATCATTTCTATAAATATCTTAATTGATTGGTTTGTATAATTTGTAACATTTTCATGGTTTGTATTCACTACAAAAATGAAAAGTATCAGCGAAGGAAAATTCCGTCGTTGATCCGTCGCTAAAAGGGTCTTCTGTCGTTAATCGTCCGCAGGTCAAAAGCTCGTAGGTAATGCTATCAGCGACGGATTAGCCACAAAATTCAGCGAGGAAAACTTTCAGCGACAGATCAGTGAAAGAATCTTTCGGCGATGGATCAGCCAGAGAATCTTTCAGCTATGGATTTGTGAGGGACTTTTAGCGATGTATTTTCCCTCTCTAATCCGTCGTCAGTTTTTATTAATTTAAAAATAAATAATTTACATAATTTCTGTATTTATTTATTATACAAAAAACCTGGCCATAAATAACAAACAAAAACTGTGAACAAATTAAAACTAACCAATTCATACAATTTAAAATATCCAATTCATACAATTTAAAATATCAAATTCGTACAATTTAATGTTCAAATCCATACAATCTAACTACCGGGAGATGAGGGAGGGGGGAAAACGTATATTAACTGCTGCATAAAAGCAGAAAATGTGGCAATAAGGCAACCTATTCTTCTAATGCAACAACATGTCTGGCCTGTTCAACCTCCAAATCTTCCCTACTCTTCCTTTCAGTCTCCAGTTCCTCCTCTACCCTTGCCAACTTTTCTCTCAACTCTGCTACCTATAATATTCAATATTAAATAAAATCAGTAATTTATTCACAATGAAAGTAATGAGAAAGTATATAACAATATAACCAACATTCTCCGTTGTTGACTCGTATGATCTCCCGATGCTACTGCTACATCTACCCGTCATAGCATAAGAGGAATCCTGGGAGGTCCTAAAACCAAAGATGCAATCCTTTCTCCGTCCTCCGATATTCTGCTCCCAAAGAGATGCCTCTTCAGGAGGAGGGGTGTCAGTACTAGACTGTGACTCACCCCAAAATGACTTGAAATCGCTCATATGGTTCATTAAAACAAAAACAGGTGGGATTATATGTGTTGAAATTTCAGCAGCATAACAACTGTAAATCAAACATATCCAATACCTGTTTTTAACAATTAAAGCATTCTAAATATCAATAGTAGTCACATTGTCAACCTATCTACTTATCCTAACGTCTGCCCAACAATGGCAGCCCAAAATTATAACATCACTATATTTATTAAAATATATTACCTTAAATCTACCAAATGTATCTATAAACTGAAGTAATGGTTTTAGAAAAATTACATGATACCTAGCAGCTCTGAGGTAACAGAATTAAGGAGGATCGGTAGGCTGGCCAAACTTGTAAAACCCAAAAAATTTCGAGGAATAAATAATTTATCTTCGTTAATATTCTTTTCATTTTTCTTTTTGAATTATAAAGCACACACACACGCACTTATATATATATATATATATTAAATAAATAAAGAAATTAAAATAAGTTTAAAAATCGGACCAAAAAAAAGTCAAGCAAGAGGGGTTGTAGGTCATTTCTCATAGTGCAGGGGTAGTGTCTGGTGAAAAGTGGTCCAACTTTGAGGGACCTGTTTTATAAATAGGACAAAGTCTGAAAAGTTGAAAACGATTTTTCAATGCGAAGTTTAGAAGGCTCCTGTTGGCTCGGTTGATCAACGAATAAGCCAAACAAAACCAGATTTAAGTAGGTCTCTTTGTCTTCTTCATTTAGCTCGAAACCACTCGGTTTTTCGTGGAGTTTTGAAGGAGAAAACCGGAGTTGAAGTTCAAGTCGAAAAATCCCCGTTTTTCGTCGATTAGAGGTAAAATACTCAACTAAAATTCATGTTATTTATATGGTTAGCTTCGTCTTTTAGTCCTCTATAGAACCCTAGTAGCCTTACGTTCTAGATTTGGTGTTTTATGGTTTGATTCTGAAGTTTAAAATTTCGTTCGGTTTAGTTTAAAACTAAAACTTTAAATGAGAAAATGGAACTCATTTCTTGACCAAAAATTCGTGTTCTTTATGTCAAAGTGTTGGTAAACATATTACCAAGAGTTTGGTGCAAAAAGAATGAGGAAAAAAGGGTCAAGAAACGCGCTATTTTTGAGGTTGAAAAGCTTCAAATTGTGCAGCCATGGCTGCTGTTATGTTGCTGTTTTGAGGCTGTTTTCACGTGGGTCACGGACCGGGTCGCGACCCAGGACTCGCGTCTTTTTACCCTTTAGAAAAATGGAAACAAAGGTGATGAGGGCGGGAGTCAAACCCTTGAGGGTTTGAAGCGATAACCAGTAAGCTAGCTGTTAGTTTTGTTATTTTTATACATTGATATTATTAATAAGCATTAAATATTTAAATTTCAGAAATTAGCATTTAGTCCCTCGAATTTCCAGAAATAATTTTGTCCATAATAATTTTATGAGACTTTTATTAAGTTTGTTTGTATTTTGTAAAATGCAAACTTTGACCTCATTTCGATTATATATCTCGTTAAATACCAAAATGACCCTATAAATGGAAAATCGGTATTTTAACAACATTTTGCGTATTTGCTTCCAAAATTTACCCAAATAGCCATATATCTTGGGGATTGGTCTATGAGCTTAATTTTTATATTATTATTTTTATAAAATTACCAAAATGCCTTTAAAATTAAAAAAAATGTGTATTTCGAGCAATACGTGACCATTTTGCTTTATAAAAATACCGTCAAGGTTGAAATTTACTACTTTAACTATGTAATTATTTGGGGATAATTAGAATGAATCATTTAAATAATTCGATGATTTTTTTTATGAGATTAAAGCATAGCTCTTAAGTTTATATATATATATATATATATATATATATATATATATATATATATCGTCTAGACATTTATTTTATAAAAGATGATTTTATGGAGTTATAAAATGAATAATTGACTATACGAAGTGTTACTTGAGTTGTAAATTTATTAGGACGTTTTTAACTCGAAATATGTAATTATTAACATGTTTATCATATAATAGATAACTTAATAATCACGTTTATGATGTTGTTTTAAGATATATAGCTAGACGATACACCTTATGTCGGAACTCACGGTTCCTATAATTTTAATTGATGTGATGAACGTTCTTAAGCATAGTTGACGTAGTTGACCGTAAGTTGACTTTTATGTTAGCCTTTGGGAGAAATTAATCATTTATATGCTAATCGCTATTATAAATTGTAGGTTACCAGTTAACGACATTAGTTAAGCAACCTTCGTTATCAGGTGAGTCTTCATGAGACTTACAATGGGATGCATACCTATGTATAAATTTATTTTCGAGCATCATATGATGATTTATATGGTAATGTGTACATATGCATGATGTTTCAGTTTACATACATGATATATTTTACATATATGTTATTTTATGATCAGTTGTCTGCTATGTAATTATTTTGTTTTCAAATAACTATAATATGTTATTCATATGAAAGTTTTCTGATCAGTTTTAATGGGTGAGCATTTGACCAAGAAGTCACATGACAAGTGGCACAACCCCGTAATGAGTATCTAGACAGGTGCAGGTCGGACAACTAAGGGAATGTCAGTGACTAAATGACTCATACCCGACAGACAATATACGAGATCTCTTATTTTCAGTGTTTTAAATATATATTTTTTAAAGCTGTGACTTTTATTATAAAGCATGCATATATGCCATATATATATGTCAAGATATGATTTTATTCACGTAAACCGTGAACTCACTGAGCTTTATAAGCTGACTATAGTATGCATCTCAGGGCCAGGTAGTTCGAGGTTGGATAAGGGCAAAGGACACGCTTAGAGAGTTGCTAATCATCATCTTATTTTTAGTCTTTTGTCTATCAGTGTTGTGTCGATCTTTTGTAACTTAACCTGGTATGAGGTGGGTTAGAACTTAAGTTAATTTTTGGTTGATTCAAAGACTTCCGCTGTAAACGGTTTAAATGGTTTTATTTTAGCCGTCTCTTGGAATATTTATTTTGGAATTTGTTTAAGATTACATAACATTCTCATATTATAAAAAAATGAGGGTGTTACAAAACTAACCTTGGTCGAACTTCCAGTTCGTGCAGTGAGTCCGCTCAAACACCTCAGTAGCAGTCTGCTCATGACCCAATACCTGTGCCTATATTAGACAATTAGGTAAAGTTGTTAGTAAACATTGAGAACAACTTACATATTCAAAAAAGGTTATATACTTGCCATCCTATCTTGATGTTGTGTAGTACTGATCGATCCCCAGTGTGCCTGGACGACACCCCCTCAAACTGTTTGTTATGAATGGACCTATTGATCCTGGATTTTCTTTTTCAAGGCTCGGTATCCCAAACCTGTTAAAAACATAACACATATATAAGGCAGTACAAAACACAAGGCATTTCATAATAAATGGATTGAAACCTAATAAACCGAATAAAGCCCAATAAAACTAAATAACGTCCAATAAAGCCATTAAGGCGCACTAAAATTAAATAAAGCCCAATAAATGAATTAAAGCTAAATAAAATATGAATAAAGCCCATTAAGGCCCACTTAAACTGAATAAGGCCCATTAAGCCTGTTGGTCCCAAAGGGTCTACAAGAATACTAAACAGTTTGTAGAAGGGGGGGGGGGATGAATACAAACACAATTTTCAAATTTAAAATATATATTGATAGAGAAGATCAATACAGATTTTACAAGATTGTTTGCGGAAAGATAAGGTATAAGAAACCTATCTAAACAATCTTAAGTTACACACAAAGGTTAGCAAATACAAGAAAAGATATTGCTAAAAGAGAATCTTTTACTTAAGCTGAAAGAAGCTTGAAGTAAGAATGAGAA
>NC_037530.1:27125867-27126961 GCF_001531365.2 Cynara cardunculus var. scolymus
TTAGTTACATGAATTCAGATATGGGATGAAATCGGATATGGATGAAATCGTTTAGGGATGAACGGGTTTAAGAGTTGTTAAGAGTTTTTAAGAGTTTTAGCCAAATGCTTTATAAAATAGTATAGATTCATTCGTTTTATTAAAATTTATTTATTTTGAAATATACAAATACGTAAATAAGATTCATACATTGAACATATTGATCTTTAAATATTGAAGGCTTGGTGCAGGATAATTAAGTGAAATGATTAAAAGGTTCTTATGATTGTTTGGTAATTGTTCAAAATGAAATTAAGGCGTCTAATGGTTTAGAGAGGTCGGAGATACAAAATTATTCAGAGAGTTTTTAGAACCATTAAGAGAATATTTTTTTGCCAAACAAAAAGATTCACATGTTAACGTTTTAAATGTTGTCTTTTAATGAAACTATTAAGAGATAAACAAACAGTTCCTTACTCCCGATAATTATAATATATATATATATATATATATATATATACTAGTTTTGTACACGCTGCAATACAATTCAATATAAAATTTTCTTGTAAATAAAATTTTTAAATTATGGTGTTGTTTGCAAGTAAAATGATATTTTGATAACTAAATGAGAAATACGAATGTTGAAGCCTATAAAAATCATCCATCAAATAAGAGTTTTTTTTTTAAGAAATAGTTCATCTTTAAATCTCAAAAGAATTTGAGAACTTTGTCTTGACAACTTCAATTTTCATCTCATCTTTGAAAGATCAAAGGTATTTGTAAACATTAAAAATATCATAATATTATACTTTTCAAACAAGAAAAAAACTATAAGGTGAACTTATCGAAATAGAACTATGTAAACGGACGTGATGTATTGAATATTGAAATTACTTTGTGAGTTTAAGCAAGTTATTTTATTTTTAATTATCATGTTGAACATGAAGGTTATAAAGGTTCAAATATTGTACACAATGGATCAAAATTTATACCTCTTAAAACAAATTAAATATAAGTTTTAAAAATAACTTACTAGATATTTATGATATTTAATAATATGATAAAATTTAAAATATTCAATATTGATTCATTTTAAATGTGTTGATGAGACGATT
>NC_037530.1:27127169-27140252 GCF_001531365.2 Cynara cardunculus var. scolymus
ATACGATTATTTATTTTAATATGATAAAAATGTAAAATGAAAAATGAAAACGTAAGTGGTATGAAACAAATTATATAACTAATTATAAGAATATAAATTGTAATTTAAAAATAAGAAATATTTGCTCTTTGATATTATCTTGGGAGGTGGAGATTTAAAGTTATGGTTCTACAACTTTAAATTTGTAAATTAGGGGTGTAAAATAGAAATGAAAAAAATATATATATATATATATAAAACAAATTAAATATGATAACTATAAGGTGTAAAATGAAAGTCTTAAAAATAATTCACTGCGTATTTATGTTATTTAATAATATGAGATTAATTCAAAAAATATTCAATATCAGGCTCATTCTGAAGGTATTCATGAGACGGTTATAATTGTATAATTTGTAAAAAGTGAAATGTATTTTTTAATATATTTTAGTTAATATACAATTATGTATGATAATATGATAATTGTATAAAATAAAAAATGAAAAAGAAAGAGGTATAAAGTAAATTAAATAACTAATTATAAGGGTGTAAAATGTAACTTAAAAATTAAAAATAATTTGATTTTAATATTGGAGGTGTTTAGCTTCAAAACTTTACTTCATGCAAAAGAATATGTACCTCTTCATGTGATAATTGGGTCTTGGTTATCATCCGAGGTAATCAATCCGTGATTATTTGTTATATGATTACGTGAGAGCATGATAAATTGCTATATTTGATCATGCAAGTATGAGAATTTTATGCATGAGGTATATATATATATATATATATATATATATATATATATATATGCATAATGTGAATAAATGTATATGTGTGTGCACGCATGATGAAATGCATACATGGGAAATTATTAAAATATAAAGGTATGCACCTTCGTGGTTAAGAAAGGGAAGGTTTAAATAATAAAACCTCCACCGCTTTTGTTACGATATATATAAAGAAGATAAAGATAAGTTTTATCTTATCCTTTTTGGAGAAATCTTTGTGAAGAAAAAGAGTGTGTGTGGCGGTGAAAGTGTTCTTGAAAGAAATCTGCATAAAAGTGAATAGAGTTGTTCTGTGATTTATCATCAAATCTGTGCATATTAAGATGAGTATTTGTTATTGAAAATCCTTAAATGATGTTACTCGAAATACATGATTTTCAATAGATGATTTGATGAAGAAAGGAAAACTATTTTTAACAGTTGATTTGAGTTTTTGAAATCTGAGTTTTTGGAACTGTTTTGGTATTATGAAGAATATTCTGCTTCTTTTAAACAATTGAAGATGATATCCTATTTTTAAGTATTAAAGGGGTTTTGAGTTTGGAAAATGACAATATAGAACTGTTGGTTCTTGAGTTTCCAAGTTTTGAGATAAAACTGTTTTGGAAACTGTTATTGGTTAAAACTATAGAGGATGATTCTACAAGACGGTTGTGACTTCAGTCTGTCTTGTTTGAAATTAATCTATAGTTTTGATGAGTAAATAAGGGTGGCATATCAAGAAGAGACACACCATGGAATATGGGTGGCATATCAAGAAGAGGTGTACCATTAGATATAAAGG
The DNA here is from genome assembly GCF_001531365.2 of Cynara cardunculus var. scolymus. Classification (NCBI taxonomy): domain Eukaryota; kingdom Viridiplantae; phylum Streptophyta; class Magnoliopsida; order Asterales; family Asteraceae; genus Cynara; species Cynara cardunculus. Next base: position 27,128,724 of record NC_037530.1, read on the forward strand.
GTGGCAGTTGTATGTGTGATTGTTATTATAGCTCTTGCTATTATGTCTCTTAAGATTGCAATAGTTTTGAGTTCTTACTTTTTTGTGATTTGAGGACTCAAGAATGTTGCTCTTATTAGAAATGGTAGTAATGATGTTATTGAGAAGAAGAAAACTTGGCTTATGGCCAAAGGTTTTGGATAATTATGTTTTTGACAAAGTGTATGATTTATGAGAAACTAGAGAGGCTCTGGTTGTTCCTCATATGGAACCAGAGGAGCTCTGGATGTTCCTTATATAGAACCAAAGGAGCTCTGGTTGATATTTGCATATGTTACAAGTCTTTTACAAAACATTACCTAGACCAGAGGCTCTGTATATAGTTTATGGAGGCTGTGTCTAAATTTGTATTTCAAAATACTTATACAAAAAGACTTTAGCAAAGAAGAACGAACCAGAGGGGCTTTGGTTGGTCTTTATAGTTGAACCAAACGCTCTGGTTGGTCGTGGTTTTTGAGCCAGAGGCTCTGGTTAGTAGAACCAGAGGCTCTGGTCATACATGAACTTTTTAATCTACTCTTTTATACTTCGGAAACCATTTCATTCATCCTCTGTACTTGATTTGGTAGTTATGGAAGTTGAACTTGAGAGGAGCTTTGGTTGGTATAACCAAAAGCTCTTGTTAAAGTAACCAGAGGGGCTCTAGTCTTGTTATTTGATGAAAATCTTTCTAAGTCTGGTTTTACAACCAGAGGTATGCTGGTTATTGCAAATGATGAAGTTATGTTCTCATTATATGAGAAGTTGATTTTAATAATGTTTTGATGATTTTCACTCTGCAATGACATGGAAAAAGGGATCTCACTAGACCTTCAGGTCTAACCCTCATTTTGTTTTAAATATGTATTGCATGAACAGCTGGATACAATGATAGTAAAGGAAAAGGGAAAATATAATTTGTTTCTCTATGTGCATAACTATTTGAAGATCAGCTTATGGATGTGTTTTGAAGTTGAATGTTATGTAGTACAAGAACATGTATTTTGGAATTTTTGAGTTGTGTATTTTGTATCTTAATTTCTTGTACTATGGATCTTAGTGGGATAATACATGTATTTCTTTGAATGAATCATGTGTAATATGCAATGTGAGATGTGGGGTGTTACACTTCAATTTCAACTCTTAATCGTTTAGCATGTTTATATATATAGTATAGATATAGGAGGAGGTTCTTCTGTTAACCCAATTTATAGTGTTAACTTTATGAATTTATCACAAACATTCATTTTGTAAATTAATGGATGACGTTTATGATGACAATTTTGTAATAACTCATAATATAATACGTTACCATCTAAGATGAACATATATGAACAAGGGTATTATAGGGGAAAAAAATCATAAAAGACATGGATGTTTTGTAACTGCCCATGTGTATATTAATGCTTTGTAACCGCCCTATGTGTATTAATTTTTGTCATGAATAACAAAATATCCATCATTATGAACATTAATATATACATGAACATCTCCCCTTCTATATGAACATGGGTTCACTCATGAACAATTATAAACAATGAACAATGTGTTTGAACGTTCATATATGTTCACATTTGTTATGTGCATCGCTTAGATATTCACATATGTTCATAAAAGTTCATTTGGTTGTTCTATCTTTTCATATGTTAACAGACAATGAACATTGTACACCTACGAAAAATATGTTTACTTACGTTAACAGACAGTGAACATTGTACACCTATGAAAAATATGTTTAATTTACTACCGAGTCTCATCCACCAATCACAAAATTATAAATATTATAATAAAATTATGTTACTCAACCCTTGACCAAATCATTAAAAATCTGGAAAATTAAGAACAATATTAAAAAGACAAAAATCATGGGATTTTATAATAATGCAACCTCCAATTAATGATATAGAAGTTATATAAAAAAAAATACACACATACCCTTAACATTAATATCTTGGATAATATTAGAATCTCACGCTAAAATGGATTGTTATTGGTCTAAAAAGTTCATAAAATTAATACTTTTTTAGGTTAACAAATTAACTAAACACACACTCACTCTATATATACATATGTTTGAACATTGTGGTTCATGTATCATACAAGAAAATATCAATTCGCTAAATATTTGTTATCATTATCACCCACGATCACAACATGGTCTTCTTGTCATGAATCTGAGCTCGTTTTTACTGATGGATCGCTGAAGTAGGCGGTGATGGCCTTCAACTTTCCATTTAGAAAGTTCTTCTCCACCTGAAACACATATCAAGATGAATCTAATATCATTCAACAAATTTGCAAAATATTGACTCAAAAGTGTTTTCACGAGAGATGAATCACGTGTGCACCACAAGCTCGTTGGCGTAGGTGAATAGAGCCAAAAAAACAATGTGAAGCCGTTAAAGTAGAAAGCATTAAGGTCCCATTTCGTTCGGTTTGTAGGATCGGGATAGCATTTGGAGGGGTTTGGAATTCAATTCCATTCTCTCTCCTCCAAATATGAAAAAGAAATTCTTCTCTCTCCTCTTTTCTCTATTTTGGAAAACGTTTTGGAGATTTTGTTGGAAAAAGAAAAACTCCATTCTCTCTATTTAGGATATTCTGTTGGAGATGCTCTAAGGTCTACATACATCTTACCTACCAGACCCTGCTTTCTAACGGGATATACCCTGTTGGTTTGGTTAAGTTGACACCCTATGGTTCATAGACATGACTTGTGTTGTATTTGAAGGCCAACTCCTCCAATCAAGCTAATCTCTCTTTCACTTGCAACCTTCCTTGCTCACAAATATACTTTTCCTAACTGATGCATTTAAAAACTACCTCATGACAGTGTTGTAAAAGCTTTTCCTCATCCGATACCACTCGAAACTTCTCTCAGAATCCTTATTTCACCTAATAATATTTGGTATCACTTATATACCAACTACATGATAGAATTTGAGTACTACAAACACAGAAATGGAAGAAGAATGTCAAAGGGTAAAGGGGGAAGACACGAAAAACAATGAAAAAATATATGAGAGGTGAAATGAGAGTGCTTCAACTTTATGGATTTCCATCAAATGGCCACAGGGTCATGTCTCCCTTCAATGTAAGTAAGGACCAAGGTTTAGATGACAACTTGAATGAACTTCACATAAATAACCCAATGAGCATGCATAGGTGTGTGTGTGGGGGTGAGAGAGAGAAAGAGAGAGAGAGAGAGAGAGAGAGAGAGAGAGCTATCGTCTAAAAACAATTTGTATCAACTTTACATAAATAACCCAATGAGAATGCATATTACATAAATAACCCAATGAGAATGCATATGCTTAGATGCCAACTTGTGACCCAAAAGCCCCTGGACCAGAAGGGAGGTAGAAGGGTGATCTCAAGTTATAAGACCACAAAAAGATCCAGCAAAGGAAAATAAACAACTGGCTATGATATCAAGTCTCAAGAAGCTAGTAAAGTACCTCAAGTGTCCATGGAGGATTAACAGAAAGAGACAGCTCCGCTAGTTGGTTGATGTCAACATTTCTTGGGAGAAACATTACAATTCTTGGAGCTATTCCTTTTGCCACATTGAAGAGAAATTGCCTGCAACAAGCCCACATTTAAAAGCATAAACCCCTATATGATAAAAATAAATAGCTGAAAGTGATAGTCGTATAGGTTAAGAAACCGAACCCATCATGTGGCTTGAGCATGGTATTGATGTCAAAGTTTATTGCTTTAGCATATTCAGGTCCTCCCCATGGTGGAGACAAGAAGACAGTATCTGCCTGCAGGTAATATATGTTACATATGAATATGCAGATGCCTTGAGAAGATTTAAAAATCAATATCAAAAGAATGTCATCAAATTCAGATCTAACAGAAAACACACTAGAATAAAATCAGGTTTATAAGAAGTATCCTAATGAACTGCTTTATAGGACTTAAATTTATAGAACCAAAAAATTATGCGTCCTATGTAAAGCGTCATGATAAGTTTATACAATGCTTTTGGACATCCTATAACCTTATTGCAACGCTTTACATAGGATGCACAATTGTTTGGTCTTATAAACATAAGTCCTATAAAGCAGTCTATTATGACACTTGGACATTTTTGTCGTCCTATAAATTGGATTTCGTTGTAGTGACATCTTGAAGATAACTGCAGTCATGTAATTCTTATGTTCCCTCACATCACAAAGAAGGGAAAAAATAGAGGGAAGAGAGAATGGAGATGCAACAGAATTTTGCATTTATCAATCATGAGCATAAGAATTAAATGGCTGCAGGTATAAATATTTCTATTGCAAAATTATGTACCTTAAGGGTCATTGACCTAGCAGTACGGGGTATCCAGATTACCGATAAAGCCTTAGCCTCTTAGGAGGTCAAGGGTTCAAACCTCATCAAAAGTGAAAAGTGCGTGCAAATATTTGTTGTACATAAATATTATATCCTTCAATACCTTCAACTTTTGGGCCAAATTGAAGCAGTCGCCTCTTATGAATTCTATGAGATCTTCGACTCCATAAATGGTTGCATTATGTTGTGCATACTCGATCTTCTTTGGATCAATATCGATTGCGATAATGTGGGCGCTTCTGGAATGAAGTTAACAGATATATTAAATTATTAATTACATTAGCAGAAATAAATCATAAAACACTGAATTTATTACAGAAAGTTTCATGGGGTCACATACAAAGAGGCAACATGATAAACCTTTACCCACCGCACCAACAGGACATCAAGCCCTCCTCCAGGTTATGACAAGGTCAAACACAAATAATATGCCCATGTCAGGCTGGTCATATGAAGAAAAGCCAATCATGCTGCCATAGTATTTTCTGGATTATCATGGATACTTCTTTAGAACAAATGCCCACCGATAATCCGAAACATGAATGACCTCATGTGCATAGATGGTTATAGTCTTTTTAGCTCCATAACCTTTATTTTGATTACCCTTTCATGGTTCATTTAGGTATATTTTTTTTTCAACCATCGCAAGTCTCATCAACTTCTAAGTTAAAAATTGCTCCATCCCACAAAAAGATTTGCAATGCTTCACTTGGCAAAAAATTTAACAAAAGTCTCCGACTACTAATTAAATGCCTAAAATGTACCTCAATAAGACAAAATTGATAAAACATATTGATGATAATCCTCGTTGTTAGTGTCTTCAAACGACTGCTAATAACAAATAAGTAAATTAGGAAAGGAACGCTTCCAAAAAATGTTACATTTCCTTGAGACAAATAGTGTTGCATCTCTTTAGAGACGGAGGGAGTACTTTTTTGACATCCATAGTCAAATTTTGGGAACAAGTGATCACAAACAACCGCAGAGCATCAAAATTCAACTTAAAAGGCTTTTAGTAATCTAATAATGTAATGACAATGCTTACCTGAATGCAAATTGGATGGCATTCCCACCAACTCCAGTAAAACAGTCAGCAATGACGCCACTGCCACAACGGAAAGCGTGATGCTTTGCAATGCACTCTGGAGTCACAGAAAACCAACCTTCTTCATCCATTTGCATACCCTTGTCATATTTAGAGAAAAGTATGTATCTTTGATGCCAATACTTGCTAATAATTGGAGAAAACTCATCCATTAACACCTCGAACGGAAGCTCTGGAAAGTAAAAAGCGTCAATCAAGAGCTATGAAACTATTACATAGAAAGAGGAAGCAACACTTATATCATAACACTACCTATAAAACAAAAATACATTTTAATCTATCATCCACCATAGAATGTAATGACCAATTAACAGAGAATATATATACATACAAAGCAACCAAATTAGTGACAGCGGTAAACATCAGTGCAACCAAGCAAAAGATTGGTTCTTCATTGTAATTTGACAGTAGCAGCAGATACGTCCGTCAAGGTTGTCCGGTAGACAGAGGCGATGTCAGAAAAACGGCGGTGGCAACAGAGATGTGGCTGAAAGGAGCCAAAATCTGGTAGAAATAATGAGCCCGATGCATGCTGAAAATAGCAGCCAAACGAATAAATGGAATAGGGTTTTAAGCCATTGAGTAAGGTCTGCATACAATACATCCTACCGTTCTTTGTGGGGTTCACTGGGTTCGTTTGATTTGGTATCAATGAGTTCACCGACTATGAGGGTCTGGTAGTCGGTGATGAAGAAGATGGCACAAGGGCAATGTCGTGCTACCGATCTAATACCACGAAGCTTTTGAACGATTTAATGTTCTACTATTGATTGATACAGAAAACATGCATGCTTTATATATACATACTTCCATACAATTTGATTAGAAAACCATCTCCTATAAATAATAACATTAACATATAGTAAATTAATTGAGTTTCCTAGTTTCGTAACATCTATAAATTAAGAACTTAATTCCTAACTTTGTGGTAAATTCCCTCAATTTAAAGTTAGTTCATATGCCTGTGATTGATTCCCCAAATGCGAGTACGCATGGCTGAGTTGTCCCAAAGCTCATCGGTTGTATGATAACAACATGTAATTGGAGCTTATGTCCCATTGAATTCACTAACCACTTCTGAGTTCTCAGCATCTCAGAAGATATGGCTGAGATCACCAAGTGCAGGTTCCTCCTTTTCTCCGATCAGGTAACCCATCTCACCCTTACCACCAATATACATGCCCACAGATTGAGATCAATGCAAGAAGTGTTCCCCTTTCAACTTCATGGTAGTGATTTGAGTTTTAAACTTCTGACATGGTTGTGCACTACTGCTGCAGTATTGTGGCTGATGAAGAATAGGGTTGGGGAAGAATAAGGGATGGCCAAATATGTCTGCAGGAATTAGGGTTCCTGCTCCAATACCATCTCAAAATAATAGGTAATTCTTGTGTGTATTGATATTTGAGAAGGCGAAGGATCGTGTGAGGAGACTTAAGGTGAGAAGCGTAAGAAGGGATCTGGACCGTTGATCACCTTTAATCTCAAACTCACCCATGAATCGCGCTTGATACAGGGATTGATCTGGTGCATCCCAGTGCATCTCATCCTAATGTGTATCCAAGGGTAGAGATCCCTTCTTCCGCTTCTCACCTTAACTCTCCTTCTCACCGGAACCCAACCCTATTTGAGAAATATTACTATATGTATAAGAGTATAAGGTACTAAGAATGGAAGGAATCCTAAAATTAGAAACAAGAAGATATGACAGCCTAGAGAGTTATAGTCTAATGACAACTATACACGACTTGATTTAGAAAACTAAATAACATCATATCTACCTCTTACCGAGAGACTGGCAACACTATTATACAGATACAGATATATTTCTATAGACTTTAAACAGAAACAGGGAGTCCAGAGCAGTTCACATCAGAATTTCAATTAGACGGAGATTTGGGGTTGGTTACCACTATAAAGATAGAAATTAGAATTTTCTAAGATAAGTAATTCCAGAACACTATAATGATTGGATCTTTAAGCTACAGAAACCATGGGTATAGACATTTTCTTCATTTTGTCCCCTTCCTTAATCTACTTCAAAAGTCAATTAGGACTTTCATCCTGGGATCGGGATGGGGACAGTAATACAAAATCTTATAATTGAACAAGATCACATATGTCCATGCAGGACTTCAGTAACAAACCTTTATTGTCAGCAGATAATCTCCTGCGTGCCCTTGTCCGTTTCACTTTCTTTTTTCTTTTGCTGGGGACAGCATCAAGCTCCATATCCAACTTCTCTGGCAAGAAATACATATTTCCACCATGCTCTTTACAAGTCGAAAGCCCATCGCATGCATCATGAGATAAAGTAGTTGGTGGCCTACGATCACATGGAGTGGTCAAGAAATGTGAGTTTTTCTTTCCAAGGAAATTTCAAGCCTTAATGTATGGTAACATCTATTCCTGTAAGGCATTAGACATATATCAGTAAAACCATCTTGTTGTTCATGCAGATATCAAGGAAAACAGCACCATTAAACACAACACTACCCAAAATTTGGAAGCGTATGTTCATGAGCCACCTATGGCCAACAGATAAGATAATGGTTATGGACAGTAAGAATACCTGCTTGGCGAATGCAGCATATCTGGTGAGTCAAATAAAGAGCTTCCCTCTGAACTTCGATTCACCTCAAGGGGTTCATTTGGATGTACGTCAGAGCTACTTACGATGGATGTAGTAGTAACGTTGTCAAAACTGTTAACAGCAAGCTCAAGCCCTATGCGGTATTCATCATGGAGCTTCCCTGAAGTAACATCACTGCTCAATTCATCAGATAAAGCAATATCATGTTGCAGAACACCCAAATTTTGCTCTTTGCTATAACTTCTATTAGCATCAGCGTTGTTATCCATTTCAGATGAAGTAAGAAGCATCTCGTTTGACTCATTTGATACATAAACAAAATCTAGGTGTTCCATGCCTGCAGGCGGTTCCCATGTCGACTCCTGAGTTCTACTATTGTAATAGTAATTTCTTTCGTAGTATTGATCCCAATAGGTCATCCAATCTCCAATTTCATCATTATTTCCACTATGAACTGCATCACAGTTATTAGTGAAAGCAGAATGTAAAACCACATCAGATTCCTGAGGCCTCTCAAAATTTACTTTACTGCAGAACTCCTGAGCTTCAGACCTCTGAATAGCCACCAAAGGATCTCCCAATCTCTCTTCTAATGACCCATTCTTTGAATGTTCCCTGTTATCATTAACAGCGTGTATGTCACTAAGAGTTCCATGGTCTACATGTTCAGGAGTAGCTTCCAGTTGCATGTCATCACTTATGAGAACAGTACTATTTACAGAGCCTTGGTCATAAGATAACTGAACCTTGGACATTTGATCACCAGAACTATGTTTCACATCATGACTAAGACAAACAGCATCAGTTACAGTTGTTGAGCATTCCCCTTCTCCACAACATGCTTGCAACTCACCATCACCAACTGCTATGCCACAGTATGATGATTCACTATGGCCCAGCATCGACATAGAATATGATAAACTGCTCAAATTATCATGGACAATGGCAGGAGATGCAATCTCACTCGTGCTCACTTGAATTGTATCAGAGACTTCATCTGTGGCTTCTTCATGGGTATGCAAAACTTTCTTCTGGGCATCTTTCCTCTTTCCTCTGACCTTTCCATTCCGCTTCTGAAAACCAGGTTTAGTTTTATTGACGAAATAAATAGCATTTAGAATTCACAAGGAAGAAATACTGAAATCCAACAGGATACACAACTCCACCTCCCTTTTTACAGATGTTATACCCTCCCTTCTTAATAGAAGTTAGTAATTAACCCGTAGCATGTTAAGGAGCTAACTAATTACAAATAAAATAAGAACATCAAGAAATTAAATTAAACAAAAATATTGCCAGAATAACTAAATCAGTATGTCTGCTAATGACCATCAACTTAAAATTTCATTCGGGTTTTATGAATGCCTTCCAGTTAAAGAAATGTGATTGCATGGTCTTCTTTATAGTCGAACAGCCGACCAAATTGTAACAAAGGAAACAAAAGATCATTCTAAAAAGACATAAATTAAATGATGTATCAACAAGAAACAGAAAAACAGCAAAAAAGTTATACCTTACCTCCTTGTTTGTGCAGAACGAAAGAGGAAGTCCAAGTTCATCCATCTGCCTAGACAATTGGGTATCAACAGGTAAAGAACAACTATCTGAAACACAAAACCAAAGAAACAATCATCAGATCCCATTTTCTAAAAACACGATATGCATATACACCAAAACATTATATCACAAACAAACCCTTGCTTAAGAGTCTCCAACCACAAAAATTCATGATAGTGATTTCAATGTATGCAAATGCACATACCTTTCTGGCTGACATCATCCTTTAGTGTTTTCTGCATCACAAAACTGTATGTGAGGATAATATCAAGAAGAGAAAAGAAAGCTGAAACATCGCAGCATCATACATGATCTATCCAACCACTTCAATCTTCTCTGGTGCATTTTTGGACTTTGGTGTTGAATTGTGTTTGGATCATGGAGTTGATAATCCAAATATTCTTTAGTTTTTTATTATGCAAGTTTAGTACTCATTAAGTCCAAGTGCATCTAATATAGGGAGCACAGATGGGTGTTCTTGTCCAGCCACTGGCCTTCTAGACCTGCAAAAGGGAACACATGTGGAGGAAATATCCCTCATCGACTATAGAAACCTAAGCACCATACCCATTTGCTACCACTAGACCAGTCCGCTGCAGGGATGCAATGATGTTATGTTTCAAGGCTTTGGTTCAATGTATCAACATGTCACCAAAGGACCTGTGTGGTTGTTTAGTTTAGTCGATCTTTAAATCGTTCCTGTCTCTGTGAGAATAATCCAAATTGGTTTCCCAAATACACGAAGCTTATGAAGACAAAATGTGAGATCCTCTCTTAAGTCTAAAAAACCGATACTTGTCCAAATAACTACCACTCAAAACCATTGGTATCTTTAAATCATCTTAGCAATTAAAAGTATATTTCAACATAAAAATGTTGGTGTCAAATTTGAAATAAATTCTTTAAGTTCAATATTCAAGAATTATCATGTTTTGACATGTAAACGTAGGATTAAATGATGAAAAAACTTACAGTGCACTCCAGAGAAGTTGAACCATACGGTATCCCCGAAGCAAGATCGACCCTGTAACAACCCAAAAAAAATTAGGCATAATTTAGATACAAGCAAAGCTTCACCATATATTGAAAAACATATAAATACAAAATACCCAATCAAATTCTTTAAGTAACAAAAAGTTAAACCATACCAGAAGTGGACTTGAGTGAGCTTAAAGAGGGAGCCAAGTGCTTTGATTGCAGGAGAATCTTCAAGTTCGCCTTTATCATCGCCATCTTCCATGAGTCAGAGAAGAAAAGAGAACAGATAGGATGATTGATATGTACTGGGTAAAAACTGAACTGAATTAGGGCAAGGAATTGAACTTGGATGTGATTTGAGCACAAGAAACAGCAACCGATCAATGGTTCGAAACCTTCTTGGCCTCACTTCACGTAAAACCTCGTTAAAACCCTAACATTAACAAAGGGGGAAACCCAATTTTTGATTTGAATTCAAGAGAAAGACAGTGTTGAATGAAAACTTGTAATAAAAGAGACACAAGCCGACCTTAGCTCAGTTGGTAGAGCGGAGGACTGTAGTTGGTTAATTGCTGATATCCTTAGGTCACTGGTTCGAATCCGGTAGGTCGGATTTTTGCACCAAATATAATTTTCTTTTAAAAACTTGATGATAAAAAGTTAACACCACTTTTATTAAAATAATTTAATACTTATTTATACTATATATAAATCATTTGACAAAAACTTTTAAAAATCATTTTTTATGCATGGAGTACTGTATATTAATACATATTACTTAAAATTCTAGATTACAAGTAATTATGCATAAGTACAATTTATTAAAGTTTCATGTTTGGATTTGTGTAACTAACTGCGGATAAACATAATTAAATAGAGGATAAATATCTCATTTTAAAATATAAAAAATCTAAAATATAATTAGAATAATTAT
>NC_037530.1:27141557-27152065 GCF_001531365.2 Cynara cardunculus var. scolymus
CCTCCCCCACCCTCTCGTCGCCGGTCGCACAGCCCCTCGCTACTCATCTGCCTTCACCATCGCCGTCGCCACCTTCTTCTTCACTTGGCTGGCCGTTTCCCTTCTGCCTTCACTTGGCTGGGGTCGTCGATGGCGTGGGAGATGGTTAGATGATTCTAGGGTTGGATTAATGGAAGCCGAAGGGAGATGGGTTTTTGTTGGATAAGGGTTAAAATGGTAATTTACTATTATTCAGAGAACAATTACCAAACAACATTATTTCATTCAGTACTTAATCATTCTGACCCTCTTAACCATTTTGACCTTTTAACTATTCTGCACTAAACCATTCAGCAACTGCCAAACAGCCCCTTATTTATATCAAGAAAAGAAAATACCAGAAAAACTACTATAAATGTAAATTTACCTACTATTTATAGTAAAATAAAATGTACAATTTATTTTAATGAAAATGAATGTATGTAAATCCGTAATTAATTATTTATAGTTATTTTTAATTAATTTATATTAAATATATGAATAAATACCTAAATTTTTTACAACTTTCCTCAGTTTAATGCCTAAAATGAATCGAATCCTGAAATTTCTTGTAATTGTATAATATGGATACAAACTCTGAAATTCCAAATCTTAACAGCAGAAAACTCCAATTTTATAAATTTATTTTATGTACTTAAATTGAAAAGTGTTAAATTTTTATATTTTAAATGATTAGTTATATACCCGCTACAATGCAGCGGACTGCAAACTTTCTTGTAAACTGAGAATGAAAAATTAGTACAATTATTTATAGAATGTTTAATTACCTCTAAATTATGGAGTTGTTTGCAAGTAAAACTATGAAAGTTTAATCCTATAAAAATCATTCATTCCATATAGTTTATTTAAAGAAAATAATTCATCTTAAATCTCGAAAGAATATGAGGATTTATTAATTATCATAATATCAAACTTTTCAAGAAATAAAAAACTATAAGGTAGACTTATTTTAAATAAAAGTATGTAAAAGACATGATATGTTAAATGTTGAAATTACTCTGTGAGTTTAAGCAATTTATTGCATCTACAGAATGTCATATTGGACAACATGCATGATCTCGAACTCGTCAAAATCATATATTTTCTGACTTCTTCTGCACGATAAACTTTCTTCCTCAATAACCTCTTTTCTTTTTTGTTTAATAATCAAAATTCAGCCTCCAAGATATTGACCAAAGTTTTCTTCTTTGGATTTTATTGATGTCAATCTTGATGTCTGCAAAGTGTTAGCCTTTTAAAGTTCATTGGCCTCTCACCATGCTCGATAGCGTCCAGGGAATTCCAGTCTATTTAATATAAAATAGATATTGTGTTATCAAAAGAAATATTGGTATTTACATGGAGACAAGAGAAAAACTATATATGTGTGTGTGTAAGCAGTTTGAAATCACCTGGAAACAGTCTATTTAGTATAAAATAGATATTGTGTTATCTACAGGAAATATCAAAACGTTCACATGAAGTATAAAATGTCACTCATGAGGGGTTGTTTATCAAACGTTTAACGGGTAAGCACTTACCAACAAGAGTCACCTCATTTACTTTATGAGGTAACATTCTCAGCCATCAAAATGGAATGATGGTAAGGATTTATAACCGGATAAAAGTTATCACTCTCACTTACCAAATAAGACTATCGATCCTTCCCTACCCTCTTACCGGGTTAAGATTCTCAGTCTTTATTATGTTCACCAGGTAAGTAAGATAATTGAATTAATAAGCGCTTACCAAGATAAGTATTTAGTAAGCGGTCCCTGAAATTTTGTGCGCACATTTCCAAAGCAGTTATATTATAACTATGAGATGAAAATGACAAATAATAATTGGATTCTTACATAAGAAATCAAAGTAATTAAGTAGATTTATATTGTTTCCATTCCAAATATGGGAATCAACCTCCAAATTCTTGAAATCTTATTAACCTTAGAGAAAAAATGCAATGATTTTCCAGCTTTCTTAATACAAGCCACAAATATCAATACCAAAAGTCCTTCTGAATCGGTAAACAACAATCTGCCCAAAATGGATCAAGCATTGAGGTTAGCCAAGAGCACAATAAATCTTACTATTATATGAAAAAATTGAAATAATGATACCAATCAACAAATAAAATATCACATAAATTCTTTCTTAGTTTCATTACAACATTTTTTACTCTTATCTGTATTGCAAAAGTTAATATTTACCCGAGGAAGTTAAATATCACAAATAATTCTAAGACTTCAGAACATTACATAGCGTTTTTTTGCTGAGACGCCAACTAATATACCAGTAGGCATTCATGCATCTAAATTACCATCTCCACAATTGTAATCAACCAGCAACATTATAATCAGCAATTACAGAAAGTTGGGGGCATTATTCGATTTTAGGGATGATGAACAACGTTGGAGGTGGAAATTTACAGGCTCTTGAAAGAAGAAGAACAAGAGTGTGAATGGCTATCTTTGGAGCGTGAAATGGGATTTTGGCCCATTCGAAGAAGAAAGAGATCGAGGTTCTCGAATCGCAGTGGTAAAACCCCCATTTTTCAACCATTACCACCCGATCATTCTTGTAATGAAACAAACCAGCATTGATTTGTAGTTTAAACATCCAATCACGAGCATCAAACATCATATGCATTATACTGAATACAAAATCTAACCTGAAACACTCTATATATGATGTGGATAATCGTTTAACTACAGTAGGTCTGAATATTAATAAAAAAATGTCATATAAATCATAAAAGGCATCATAAAACCTAGAAATCAAACCCTTTAAGTTTATTGAAACCTACACAAAAATAGCACCAACTGTAAGTTCATAAAGTTGAGAAGTAAAACTTTCAAGCCAAGAGCATACCGAAAACAATGTTGGTTTTTAAATTTCAATGGCTTAAAGATTGAAAACGTTAAACTGATTTAAAATTTATTTTACTTTAAAACTTCTTTGACACTTAACAGTTGCTTTTTAGGGTTAAAAAAACTTGCAGGTAACGAATTTCTAAAAGTTAAAAGACTTGTTTATTCAATTTTTATTAAAACTTAACCATTCAAAGCGGAAAAGGTTAATCATTTATTTATTACTCTAAGAAGTTAATCATTTAAAATGAAAAAAATTTGTGAAAATTAAAATGGTTTGAAAAATAGGTTGTTAATATGGACCATTGTGTGGTGTCATTAGTTTTTATAGCATGTAATCTATAATAAATAGCATTCACAATCACAAAGCAAGATAAAGAAGCATCATATATCCTAAACAAATGCCTTTTTTTCTTTCTTTCTTTCACAACCTATAATGTAATATCATATATCAAAAGGGATAATTCTATATACCTAAATGCCTCTGTAACTCACTCACCTTAAATGGAGAACATATACCATTTTAACTTTTACAGAAACAGAAGCATGAATGCTATTAGATCATCATCATCATCATCATCACATCAGATCCACCATTCACCATGGACCAGAAACTGTCTTCCTCAAACGCTGTCGTTTTGTTCCAGGTTGCATATTCATCATCTCCATAACCTGCTACCAACATTCCATAATTTCCATTACATCTTTCAATCCACAACACCACCACCACATATTAAACAACATGCACAATGAAGGATATAAAAGCATACCTGATTCTTCTGCATTTCCATCATGTCTGCCTGCACCATTAGAGTTATGTCAATCCAAAGTCCTAGTAATTTATAAAATGTAACCAAATTCTTATTAATATAACAAAGACTTCTTTTATTTGTTTCATGATTTCCTATTGTAATGTAACATAGTTCCAAATTTACCTAATCTTTTTACATATTTTGATCAATGACCTGTTGATTTTATAACATTAGATGCCACAGATGTCAAGTTTATTGTCCATTTCATCGTAAGCATTTCAGAAACCTTTCGTAAATGGGTATCCACGTCTTTAGATGTTACAAGATTTGCAACTTACCGGTCAAAATGGGTACAAAATAGAAAATTTTGAAACTTTGTTATAGAAAAAATATTTGTTACATTAAATAGCCTTTATAAAACTAAAGCAAATTACAGTCTCACGCAATCAAATATGCTTTCACCTGTTTCCGTTTCAGTTCTTGATTCTTCTGTTTCAGTTCTGAGACTTCCGCTTCCAGTTCCATAGTATACGCCTACAAACCCAAGAAATAAATGAATACAATGTGCATTTTGGGTGAAGACAAACATAGGTCGCAACATATGTTTAAACAAATTTGCATTTCTGTGTTCCATAAGTTATGATACATGGGCTAGGCTAGCTATCATTCATTCTAATTCAAGATTATAGAATCTCAGCTGATTATGTTCCTCAAAACATATATTTTATTACCTCAAGTGAATTGACATCCTTATAACTTCTCAGGATATGAAACTTCACAATCTTTGATCACCAGGAATTACCAGTCTGCCGCATAAGATAACAACCAATCTTTCATGAAGCCGGTTGATGAATCAAATCCATGGATGTTAAAACAACTTAATGACCATGAATTCATGTAGGAGATAAAAAAATTAAATTTTGACGTCTTTCATGTTGTGATGTATTATTTTGGGTTTAAACTGGTATATATTGTAACCAAACCAAACAAGCCAGTATATCCCATGAAGAGGTGGGGTATGAAGAGAGTAAGATGTAGGCAAACCTACCTATACTGCGAAAATACAAGAGTAGAGCAGTTGTTTCTGTGAAGACCCTCAGTACTGGGAAATTCAAACATGTAAGAGTCTATAGTGCTAATAAAACACTATTTAACTCTTTAAGTATTCGACAAGATCACTAGGTTTTAGAAAATCGTATGTATAAAAAACATTAACAAAAATACATAGGTATTAACCTGCTTACGAGCCCGTGATCTGGCAGCTGACTCTCTGTTCTTTATCATTCGCCTCTGCCTCCGTTCCACAACTTTCTCAATGGCACTCCCTTTCCTTCCCCTCATAACTCCATTAAAAACACAAGGAGCAGGTGATACAGAAGATGTGTCTCCATTACTCTTTCCTATCCCGTCCGACGAAACTGGCGGAGATCCTGCAGCAACAGTCACCTCCCCACCTCCACCTCCACCTCCACCTCCACCTCCACCTCCACCTCCACCTCCACCTCCACCTCCACCCAACCCAACCATACCCCCAATCCCTCCTTGTAAAGTAGCAGCTGAAACCAAATTACCATTCATCAGTGGATCAGAAAGACCCACAACTCCATTTCGGATCACAGGACTACCCAAATGATTACTGTTCATTAGACCCATCGGAGCTCCATATGGTAAATTGGTTTGCTTCGGAAACAATGGTTGCTGTTGATTTTGTGCAGACCGAACCCCATTGCCATTCAATGGTAAATTTGCAGATTGAAATGAAATTTGATTACTACCACCATCAGGATCAGGGATCCTGCTTCTCATAACATCAACAGAAGCATTCTGACCTACAGCCGGTTGGAATCCAATAGCACCAAACCCGGGGTTATTTGTTAAATTAGAGAACAACCCGTTATCGTTTGGTTTACCAGCTAAATGGGTTTCTTCTCTGACAACACCAGCTTTAACAAGAAACTCCTCAAGAGTCATCTCTCCCAATGTCTGCTGCCTTTGGGGCAAGTTCGGTTGTCCAAAACTGTTACTGTTTTCTTTTGATAAATCCTTCCAAACTTGATCAACCGTCTTTTGACTTAACGTTCTTGGAAGTGTTAACGACCCTTGTCTCTGTAAGTTTGTTCCACCAACACCCCCACGATCTTGAACACTGGTGCTGGTGTTAAATCCCATTGTTTGCATTTCTTCTGCATTCCAAATGTTCTTCAATAACTCATCCATGTTCATAGATCCAAAATCTTTACCAATACTACCCATGGTGTTTTGTAGCTCATCAAAAGTCAACGAATAGATCGACCCTTGCCTGGCCAACGGGAAGTTGCCTGGAGGCCGGCCACTTGTGCTATCCATTTCCATTGCCTGATTTCCAAAGTTCTTCAAGTTCATAATTCTCCCCTAAATGCTCTATAGAATCCCAATTCAATTTCCTAATACACAAACACAAAACTGATTTAAATCAAACTGAATTCCAATCACAACCAAATTCATTCAGATTCTCGGCACAATAGAAATTATCACAGCTTTCATTACCAAAATCTGAAATTGTCTAAAAACCCTATCATCCAAAAACCATTTCAACATCAAATTATATAATATAAACGCATAATAACAGGATGTCAACATATTTCTAATCTGAAATCACTTCTTTTCTATACATTTCATTAAATAACTACAGAAAGTTAAAAAAGAATCAAAAACGGACTTAAGCAATAACCTAAAAAGGAAATCAACAGAATCATCACATTTTTTCAAACAATTAAACCAAAAATGGGAAAGACAAAGAAGACGGTTACCTGAACGAATAAAAAGCCCTCCTCTATCTAATCAGATGCGCACCTCGACCTGGACAGCTACATGAATGGTGGGGGTCTAAACTAATTTTGTGTTGAATTGATTAAATTATTTGGGCTTGAAGTAGCTACTGTACTTGTAGACGATAAACTGGTCCATCTATTTCAACTTCTATTTCTATAAGGGTCCCAAGTGACATCTTTTTAAAGTCTAAGGACTGATTGGGCCATTTTTTTTATAGAGTAATTTTTTTATAGTGGGTGATAATGTGTGGGACCCACATTATGGGAGACGTGGACGACTGTTGAGGAGCAGAACCTACTAGAGCTTGTCAAGTGGTGTGATCCTGGACGTCCACGTGTACGTGGATGAATTGATGGTTTGTTGGTGGAGATGTCTTGTCTAGTAGCGGAACTGTAATGGACTCTCTGTGACTTAAAGAGGGGTATTATCGTCATTTGGCATGGTGACTAATTTTTTTTATAATTTAATATTAAATTATTTAAAGCATTTAAGATGATGATTATTGTCGAAAAAACCAATTGTAGTATAGGTTGTTTGATGTTTTCTGGTCCCAAGTAGAGATGGCCAAATGGGCCCGGCCCGGCCCGTAACCGACGGAGGACGGGGACCGGGACCGGAGAGGGACCGGGACCGACCGGGACCGGTTGAGGGACCGCCGGTTATGAACCGGTTAGGGTTTTTGACGTTTTTTGGGACCGGGACCGGTTATGTAACCGGGACCGGTAGGGACCGGTTGAGGGACCGCCGGTTATGAACCGGTTAGGGTTTTTGACGTTTTTTGGGACCGGGACCGGTTAAGACCGGGACCGGTTATGTAACCGGTTATAGGCCCGGCCCGGCCCGGCCCGGTCAACGAAAGTCAACGAAACGTATATATATAATAAACCTTATTTTTATTGTGTATTTTTAAACGTATTTACAACAAAACGTATTTATAAACGTATATATATATATATATTACAAAACGTCTTTATAAACGTATATATATATAACAAAACGTATTTATAAACGTGTATATATATATATATTATATATATATAACAAAACGTATTTATAGTAAAATGTATTTATAATAAAACATATTCAAAATATCATATTACAAACATATTAATAACATATTAAAAATTTATTAATAACCAAAAATTTAAAAAAAATCATTTTTTTTTTTGAATAGGCCCGGTCGGGACCGGTTATGGGACCGGGACCGGGACCGGTTGGGACAACCGGTTACTAATAACCTTGACCGGTTACAAGGAAAATCACCGGGACCGGGACCGGGACCGGTTATGTCGGGACCGGTTACCGCCGGTTTTTGTCGCGATTAGGCCCGGTAGGGACCGGTTAAGGCCCGGCCCGGGACCGAATTTTGGCCACCTCTAGTCCCAAGTAGAAAACTATGTTTAATAACTCAGTAGCCATTTACCAAATGTTTATGCGGATAAGGTTTATCAAGTCACTTTATTTTACTGGATGAATATGGCAAGGGTTAAAATTTTACTTAGTAAAAGTGAAAGCAAGAATCTCGAGTCTTACCCAGTAAGTGAAAACGATGACTCTTACTATGGTTAGCGTTTACCGGAATAAATTGTTACATACGATGCGTTTTAGTGAATAAAATTTTGACCGGTAAGTAAGCGATAATGTTGAATTTTATAGTTAAGTGCTTACCTGAGTAATAGGAAAGTTTTGGTTAGAAATTTTATTTGTACTAAAAATCGAAAAATCTTCGAGAGCATGTTAAATGTTCATATTCATGATGAATATTGTAACATTCATCATGAATGTTTGTATTCATTATGAATATGCACAAGTGGCACGTTCTTGATCAATGTTTCTCTAGTTCTCAATGAAAATGATGTTCCTAACAAAATCTTCTTCAATTATACATCAATACAATCACAATATTGTAGATGGCTTGCAAACAACTTTCATCTTTTTAATAGTGAGTATATAACCTAAGCGTTTTACTCATCATTCAAAGTAAAAAAAAACACTCTTAAAGATATAAGATATTGTTTTATATGTATTCAACTATCTTTATTTACATTTTTTATTATCATGATCGAAAGCTTAACAAATTCACGTATATGTTAGTGATTGAATGTATGCGAAAGTTCATGAAAAAGACTTAACAGTGAAGATAAATTTGAAAATAAAGGTGGATGAATGTACTGAACATTAAGTTAGATTAAAAAATCAACTCATACAAAAACTCAGAAGTGTTCTCATCATTATCACGAAAACTCTTAGGTGGTGTTTGTTTTTTAAGAGGTGCTGAAGTCTGAAGTCTGATTTCACTTCTGATTTATAAGAGGTGGTGCTGAAGTCTGAAATCTGAATCAGTCAGACTGTTTGTTTTTACGTCTGAAGTCTGAAATCTGAATCAATATAAACACGAAAAAAAGTCTCATAACGACTAGAACCAATATTCATATTGCATTAATTGTGTCGCCATCATCCCTTGCTCATTGGTTTGATCATATTCAGAAAATAACTCATATATAGGAGAGATCTATTTGTAGAGATCGTTTTGGATAGATTGGTAGCTTGAGACCGAGCGAGAGATCGATATGGTGTCTAGATCGTATGATGTGGGATAAATCGTTATGATTTGGTAGCTGGAAATCAAGTGAGAGAACGAGAGATGGTGTGTGAATAAGAGCCCATTAAGAGTTTAGACTACCACTTAAAAATTCAGAGGACAATAAGAGCTTTTCAACTCTTATTTTCAAAAAAAATCAAACGGTCTGAAAATAAAAACGTCTGACCGATTCAGACTTGAGAGGTATTAAGAGTTTTTTTAAAAAAAAACAAACAAGCCCTTATTCTCACACGATCACGTGTCTAATTAATAAATCACTAGTGTGAAAACCGTGCATGTGCGGTAGCATGAATACTTTGATTATGATAAGAAGATTGTCTATATAAATATATATTAGTTGTTAATAGAATCATTAACAAATAGTATTCAAATATTTCGAAAAAGTTAATAAAATTTAATTAGTGAAATTTTAACACAGACACATATATATTGAGAGAGAGAATTGTTTAGGAATAAAGTTGTAAAACTAAATAAAATGAGTAATAATAACAACGAGAATATTAAGAAATCTGACACAACTCAAGAATAAAAAATACTCCACATAAGGATATGTCTCCTTCAAATATTTTAACTTACATTGATGTAAGAAAATCAATTGAAAGAAACAAAAAAACTGTATTTGAAAACTTAAAATAGAGAATGAGTCAATCTTAAGGCATTGCAGAAATCTAACTTCAATTTTTTATTTTATTGCTTTCTTGTAAAAAGGAATTTGTATGGTTGTTTGGATTAACAATAAATTGAGCAATGAACATTTGTGTAACCAAAAGATAACTCATAAAAATCCTGGCATAAAAAAAACTATCAAGAATATCATAAAAAAATCAACCTAAAATATATTGTTTTAACACATATAAAACAAGTAAATTAAAGAAAGCTCAAAAGATGTTTGTATTATACATAACTAACCTCAGAAAACAGAACGATTAATTAATGGAGAGAGATAAGCATAATCGGTTTATATGTCAAGAATTATGAACATCGACGGTTGCAATTGATATCAACAATCATGACTTTCTTTTAAATGCAAAATGGAGAGAGCCAACACATGTTGCACCTTAAGAAATTAGTGAAGACCTTTAGATTTCTTCAATTAATTTCATCATATAATTGGATTACATAAAAATGTACAAAATCATATATGATTCACGTAACAAATCATACATGATCTGGGCGACTTTACCCTGCGACTTAAGTGACCTCAAAAATCGTCATCTTCGATTTAATATAAAATCACATGTGATTTTGTACATTAACAATTTTTTTTTGTTTTCTTAAATAGTTTGCGTTCTTGTTTGAACCTTCCTTTATGTATGTATTAATATAAATAAAAATATATGTATTTTATATATTTGTGGATTCTAATTTTATTTAAAAAAAGATAAATATGATTGAATTTTTTTAGTCACCTCTTCATCTTATTTTAATGTATTTTAAATATATATTGATATACTGATT
>NC_037530.1:27152305-27154260 GCF_001531365.2 Cynara cardunculus var. scolymus
AATGTATTTTAATATATGTTGATTGATTTTGATGATTTATTTTTTCAATTGTCATGTAATTAAAAATATACGTTTATTGATATAAAATAAAATATATGTAGTTTTATGTATTTGTGGATTCAAATTTCATTTACAAAAAAAAAATTAAGTTAAAAAAGTAGAAAAATGAAAGGTTTAACAATTAATGTGTTGATTGTAAAATAAAAATGAATAAATAAAAAAGAAGAATAAAGATAAATATAATAGAAAACTTTTCATTGAACAACCTATTGGTTCTTACTTCACACACCGCGTGTTGCACAATGATGAAATTTGTTTTGTTAGAAAAGACGTAATCAAATTAAGGTGAAATGTAATTTCATAATAAATTGTAATATAAGATGATGATTGCATTGGGGTGTTTTTGATGCAAAATTTTTTCATTGATATTATTTCTTGTAATTAAAGAACTTCATATGTTTTATATTTTTCGGTTGCAAAACAATGATTCGATATTGAAGTTTATTTTGTATAAAAATTGTTAGCCACAACCCGCAAATATTGTATGCTTAATATTGAGCACTATCGTCAGTGTATGCAAAAGTAATCTTTTCAATTTAGCTTGTAACACTTATTTTCCAAATTTTTTAATAAATTCATGTACATATAGACTTGGGATCATATGGGACCAAACCTTTTTCGTGAGACCCGTAAGACCAATTCTCAACCTTTGGATTAGATCTACAATCGTCAGATTTGAACATTCACAAACGCCATGAGACTTCTCAATAATTACAAAATTGTCACCGTGCAATTTAGACCATTAGATCTTTAACTTATAAAGTTGATCAATAAACATAAATTAGTCTTACGGGTCTCACGAAAAACTCTTGGTCTCACATGAACCCAACCCTGTACATATAATTATCTGATGTGCAATCACAATAAAAGAAGTGATATAACTAAATTTATAACACAGTTACAAAATAAAATAAGAGTATTTTCTTAATTGTTGAATGAAATATAATATCCTCTAATTTTGAGGAATCATACAATGCAAGGTACATAAGCAATATCATTCGTTATATTATAGGTTTACCGATTGTTGTAAGCAATAGCTAATCATGGTTTACCAAAAACTGAATAACTAAAATTTAAATTGGATTCATCATAGACAGAGAAATTATTATTGTCTTAGTTTTGACGATAAAAAACTTGGTTTTGTATGATGATGATTATGATGTATAAGCACCAAAAAGGATGGTGGACATGTACCATTTTTTCATCCTCAACACACACTTGGACTTTAGAAACACAATAGTGAATGGACTAACCATACGATATGTAAAAAATCACATACCAAACTTGAAGACTTCAAATCTTTATAACCCAATAGATAAAATTATAATGCAATTAAAATCACAATATGAACACCCAATGTGAGTTTTTATATTTTGATTTGCTACCGGTATTTATTACCAGTCAGAATTGAACGATAACGGAATTTCGATTATTATACGACTAAACTTACGATAAGAACACAATTAAAAATACAATGCAATTAGAATCATATACAAACATATGTAACATTCTAATACACTCTAAATTACAAAACAAACTTGCATAAAATTCTTATCTTAGATCATAATCATAAATTCCCACAACCCAAACTTGAAAACTTCAAATTTTCAAGACTTAATACATAAATGTTAAAGAACTCAAGAACCTACAAACCAAAAAACGCTCAACATAATGCATAAAAACTATAATGCAATTTAAATAACGATACAAACATACATAAAATTATGGGAGAAGTGAAAAAACAAAAAAAAGACTATGATGATTATCAATAGTAAAATAGAAGAAAAACCAAAGAAAAAGAAAATAAATTTAGAGATGTATATTATAGAGATATAATTTGAGAGGGTCTGAGAGATGAATATATATATATATATATATATATATATATATATATA
>NC_037530.1:27156300-27165666 GCF_001531365.2 Cynara cardunculus var. scolymus
ATATATATATATAAGTAAAACCTTGGGTTGATGAGATGACACCATGAGAATTATAAAAGTACCTTGGGGTATTGAAGTGGCACAATGAAAATTGAGTATTCTCAAATGGTGAATTGTGGTTGAGTTTTAGTTGTCCCACATTTGTGAAGAGTTGAAAGATTTGAACAAAATGAAATGTATAAAAAGATGGATTGGTGCCTTTGTGTCGATTCACGGGGTTTGCCTCATAGGGTTGTCTTAGCTTGGATGACCCTCTTGAAATCTATAACCATGGTTGTAATCAAAACCAACCAAATTGAAAAAATATTTATCTTTATATATAAAAAAGAAAACCTTGGGGTATTAAGGTGGCACCATGAGAATTTAGTATTCTCAAATGATGAATTGTTGATGGATTTTAGTTGTCCCACATTGATGAATAGTTGAAAGATTGAACAAAGTGAAGTGTATAAGAAAGGTGGATTGGATGCTTTTATGTCAAATCATGAGATTTGCCTCATAGGGTTGTCTTATTTTCTTATGACCGTCTTTGAAATTTATACCATGGTTGGAATCAAAACCAATTAAATGGTAAAAATTATAGTGCAAATATAAAAGTGAAACCATGGACGATGATTTGGCAACATGAGGTAGTTATTTATCTATCATCTTGGTGTTATTACTATCAAGGTTTGACACCCCCTCTAATTATAATTAAAATATTATAGAATGTTACGATAAAATGTAGTATTTTTATCAGTTTAATATCTGATATGTGGGTCACCCCCTTGATATTAATTTTATTTTTTTATGAAGAAAAATCCATTATCTTAGTTTGGTGATGTGATTCTTCATGCATCGCCGTGAACTTCTACTATTATTGCTACAACTTATGCATTTATCTAATTTTCACTTGAAATATTATAGAACGTTTGTTTTTTTTCATAACTTCAAATGAGATTTCAATTAAATTTGTCACAAAATTAAAATTGTGATTTTGTCACCTTAAATGAGATTTCAGTTAAAAATGTGACTTCTAATTAAACAAACTACTAACATTAGTCAAACATTTGTAGAGTACTTTGCAACACCATTCTCGAGCATAGTTTGATAACTTAAATTAGCATATGATTCTAAGATTATTGTCAACTCCTCTTAAAAACTTTTAATGTTAATGAGTAGTTGCCACACACATTTGCCTAAATTTTTTTAGAACACTTCAAATTTTAGTCTATAACATTTCTTTTAAAAATGGTATTATCGCTACCGTACAACGCACGGTTAGAACACTAGTTAATATAGAAGGAGATGAATGGTTTAGAGTTGAATGTAAATATTTAACAAAAAAACATCAATTGACAAAAAATAGAGTAGTAGATATTGAGATAATGAAGAAAAAAAAATGAGGTTCTAGGCTTTAGAAGGGGTCACCTCAAACAGTCATGGTTTCTTCTTTAATCGCTATCATGCGTTGCACGATTATTAAAATTCATATTGAAAAAAATTTACAAATTATTTTAATTGGTTATTTTCATAAACTTGGAACATGTTGCAACTTTTTATACGATATTTTTAACGATGAAATTAAGTGTAGTTGAACATTATTATCCTCAATTTATCATATAAAAATTGATATAGTTAATAGGGTTGTAAAGTATATTAGGGGTGTGATAAAAATTATTAATAACAACCATAGTTTAAATATCTATTGTATAACAGACAATTTAATTCAACTGTGGAGTAATAGTAGATTGAATGACTTACATGTAATAATATATATATATATATATATATATATACACACACACACACATTATCCATAAAGCTTTCATGTTTTTCAACATGTTCAAATATCTTCACAGCTTATTTAGATAATGAAATAGATATAACATCAAATAACAATTTCATATCTTTGATTAATCAAATATAGTAAGAGAAAGTATGAGAGAAAAGTTGTTTGACAACAACCCAAACCATTAGGTAGCCAACTAAAAATGAAAAATCATAATGTGAAATAAATAAGAGAAAATGAATAGTTAATTAACATAAAGAAGGGAAAATGAATAGCTAATTAACATAAATTGCAATATGCATGTAGAAGTACAACAATCCCCATGCTTTTAATGAAAACATAAATTACATATAGGGATATAAAAGTCTTTAACATATTAAACATTTTTAAAATTCAAAATTTTGAGAAAATTTAGAAGAACCATTCCTACTCTCTAACAATGTCATGTCGTCACTCAAGGTTTCCTTTTAATATATATATATATATATAGACTAGTGTTGCAAGCGCACGTTGCGCGATGGCGATAATATCATCTTCAATGGTTAACGATGGCTCTGATGGAGGGTTTTGCTAGAATAGACAATAATGAGATCACTGTTTAGTAAATGATGTCGAGAAAAGTGGTGACATTGATCCACAAGAGGCTCAACAAACTCTTGAAATAGCGGAAGCTGCTTTGAGAAAAGCTGAAGAAAAGAGACAAACAATTGAGACAAATCTAGCTCTCCGAGGGGCTAGGACACGAGTAGAGGCTATCAATGCGATTTCTTAACCAGTCGGTGCGTTCGAATAATCATCAATTTATACACCAAATATTTGGTTGTTTTGTTTGACTTGGTTTTGTTGAGTAAATACAATCAAGCGTAATCAGATTTTGATGCAACGAAAAAGAAAAGATACAAAATCAAAAGCAAAGTAGGTTGCTTGTGAAAAGGGTATGAAATAGGTTGCTTAAGGATCACATCGATAAGAGAAAAAGCAAAGACGGCTTATGCCGAATATCTTGAACTCAAAGAAAACCAAGCCTAACGACTTTACTTTCATACTAGGAAATTGAAGATGTGCCAAATCGTTCTCTATCGAATCTTAGTCTAGAGCCAAATGAAACTGATTCCACACGAGTCAGTCTGTCAGTTGCAGGTAACAGATCTTGGTCACTGCATCAGCTTGATGTCAAAAAGGCATTTCCTCATGGAGACCTCCACGAATAGGTTTTATATGAGTCTCCACCAGGTTTTCAAGCGCAGGGGTAGAAATAAATACAGACTTAAAGTAGTGGAGACTGAACCCTCTACAGAGATGATAGAAGATATGAACCGCTCAATCGATAAAACGAATAACTGCAACTAAATCGACATAGACGGACTTATAAACTTAGCACAGCGCTTACCTTAGAACTTGACTTCTGAGGGGACCAGCCCTCTAACATTATG
The DNA here is from genome assembly GCF_001531365.2 of Cynara cardunculus var. scolymus. Lineage (NCBI taxonomy): Eukaryota > Viridiplantae > Streptophyta > Magnoliopsida > Asterales > Asteraceae > Cynara > Cynara cardunculus. Next base: position 27,159,505 of record NC_037530.1, read on the forward strand.
TAAAGGGTGCAACGGGGTGATCTCATTGGGCTGATTTATTTGCAAAACATTCATTTAAAATATCATGCAAAACACAAAGTTGAAAACAAAATATTCATTTCACAAAAATATCAATCATCTTGAAATAAGATTGAGTTTCATCATCCCACATTGGTGGAAAGATTTGGATAAGATGCATGATATATAAAGAAGTGATGAATTCTTTGAAATCTAAAACCATAGGTGGAATCAAACCAACAAAATTATAATGCGAAACACAGTTAAAAAATCATGCAAAACACAAAGTTAAAAACAAATTAAAGTATAAAGGTATGTTAACAGAAGATTGATGTTGCACCAAATAGTTGAGTAATCTTCGTTTCTTGGATTGTGGTTGAATTTTTTTTTTTTAATCTCATATTGATGGAGATATGAAAGATTGATAATGAATGGTATGTATATGAAAAGTGGTTGAGATGCCTTTGTGGCAACTAATGGGGTTGGTTCCCTTAAACCGATCATCTAAACTCATGTTGGCACATTTTGACTGACCCTTCAAACTAATGGAGTATGTTCAATTTGGCCAACTCTCTTAAAATGTTCATCTATATAAAAAAATTAAATAAACATATATACCATTAATAAATCAATATATCTTAATGTCAAATATCATCAAAATAATAAAAGAAGAACTAAGGGTGATTATATGGTATTGTGATATTTGAGTATTCATAATTATTCTATTGATATTGAATTTGGTAATCCACATTGATGAGAATACGATAAAGCGAAATGACGTGAGTATATGAGTTTTGTTTTTTAGCCTACACTCTAAACGAAATACATTTACATTTTATTAAAAGTAAATCAACGAATCATTTTCATCTTAATTTTGTTACATAATTTTCAGATAAACCAAATTCGTCACCGTGCAAGGCATGGTGGGAAAGACTAGTTTTATATAACGATAAAATATAAAGAGACTTTTTCTTTATGACAATGCTCTAAACATAAATTATATAATCACAAGGATGGTGTCCGATTGGTTTAAACTTGGACTCCAAATGTCAAAAGTGTCTGAAGGTCCCATGTTCAAATCCAAGGAGAAATAAAAAAATCTTCTTATGGCCACAGAGGTTCAAATACGGTGACTTCAGGCTACTTATAAAGTAGGTGGTCATCCTAAGATTAACCGACTCACATAACGCGTTAGATATTCAGATTAATTAAAAAAACATAAATTATATATCAAAGCAAATTAAATCATTTGACTTTCTTTCCACTAATGGCAATGATCATCACATACACCCCCTAAAAGCAATTCCCCATGTATGATCTCCTTTTAATATTTATAAGATGTAATATATTCCCAATTTAGGAATCAATTAGGATACACATTCTCACAATTTCCAATGTTTTCATATAAAAGTAATCCATTAAATATATATAAATTGCTTTCATAGTAATATAATTAATTTTTATCATTCGATATGCTTTCACCTCTATTAATTCAATAGACAATGAAATTCACATGTGAGAGATTCAAATTTGAAATCGTTATCTATATTGTATTATTTTTTATATATGAAATACTGTTTATTGATGTATATTACATAAAATTCAAGATTATAAGTAAATTATACGTAAGTACAACTTATTAAAACTCTGTTTTTTAATTCATTAACTAACTGCAGATAAATATAATCAAATAAAAGATAAATATCTCATTTTAAATATAAAAATCTAAAATATAATTAGAATACTAACAGAATACTTAATTATTATTTTTATAAAAAATTATATTATTAAACCAAAATAAATTAATTCATTATTAAACCTAAATTAAATTATAATAAAAATATTGAATTAAAGAAAAAACACAAAATAGAAACATTATCATTTTTTCAAGACCACATAAAAACCGTATTATATTGTCATAAACAAAGAATAAAACGAAACATCAAAATCCAGATGTATCTAGTTGGATTGTGTGAATACCTTTCTAACATCATACTAAACAAGTCAAACTCGACAACTAGATCGAATTTTTCTTACTTGTATCAATATTATGAAGAAAAATTGACCCTGACAAGATGTCACTTATCTCATCTATAGCTTTACTTTGAAGCTGTAAACTTAGGGGCCATTTACTAAACGCTTACTCGGGTAAGTAAACACCAATTCACATTATCTTACCAGATGAATATGGTAAGGACCAATGATCTTACCCGGTAAGAGCGAGACCATGACCAAAAGTCTTACCCGATAAGCGAGAGCGACGATTCTTACTACGGTAAGCGCTTACTGGGTGAATTGTTGCATACGATACTCGTTTTGGTAGACTAAAATCTTACCCGATAAATAAATGATAATGTTAAATTTTACCGATAAAATATCATAATTATCTAAAATATCATTTCATTGTCGTTATCAGGACCACCAAAGAGTTTAATTTCCTAAAATAGGATATGAAACTGAGAAAACTAGAAAAAAAGATGTCATGTGAAGAGAAGTCCATGAACATGTCTCAATCTCATGATCATATGCTCCCCATGTGTCACTTATTTGATGAATGCTATATTTTATGTTATGTTTGTTTGGTTCCACATAAAGCTCTACATATGATATGATGGCACGTGGGATCGACACGAGAACGCCATATGGTGCAACGGGATTGATTATTTAATCATCCCATCCACTTGTATCGTATCGATGTGCCACATGACTCGATCTCAAGCATTCGTATTTGATAACATTAATTTATTTTGATTACGGTATGCTGATGCTTATCATTTTCTATGTTAAGATATGTAAACCCATTTTCATGGTTCTTCATATTTGTTGAGGTTAATTAAAGTTGAATATTTCATTGTTAAATTGCGTTAAATTCAACTGTTAAGCCATTAGACAATGTGCGTGATGTTAAGCTCCATCCCGGCCTATATATCATTACCGTCAAAGTTCGATTTTATTATATCTTGTCACCACGTTATCGGGAGGCGTCAAGTCAAGAGACCATCTCGTCCAACGGCAACGGTACGGTTCTCACGAACCGATATCAAATTAAAGACGAATAGTATTATCGTCGTGCTTATTTAAACCGGTTCGGTTATGAAAATAAATGTAAGTATGATTGGAAGAGTAGGGCAGGGGGTATGCACTTATAAGTTTTAGTGCCAAAGAAGCCGTCCAAAAAACAGCAAAGTCAAAGTCAAAAGACCCGTGCTACACCCACCCACTTTCACCTAGAAGATGAGCATGCCACATTTATTACATAAATACTAGTATTATATTCATTTACATTAAATTAAAACTAATTTACATATAATTTGACACGATATAATAATAGAATTATGGTTACTTTTAGGTGAATAATCGTGTCAGAAAAGAAATTATGGTAAGAAGCGTAAGAAAAGATATGAACTTTTGATTATTTTAAATCTCATGTCCATTTATGAATTATGCTTTAAAAAGGAATTGATCCGATGCATATTGGTATACCTCATTAGGGTTGACATTCAATTAGGATTAATCCAATAGTGAAGATCTTTTTTTATGATTTTCACCATAACGCCCATTCTAATTGGAGCCCAACCTTTACTTTTAAATAATATATATATATATATATATATATATATATATATGATGGAATGTAATATCGTTTAAAATATATGATTAAACTATGATACGTGTTCAACTTGTTCAAAATACACAATTAAACAAACACATAGATGTAACATTATTCATAATATGATAAAGCTTTCATTTGAGAAGTGGTAAGCATTTGAGAAGTACATAAGTGATCTAATCTTTCATCTAGTCAACATTTATGGCTTTGACTGTGAGACATTGAATAATTCCTCACATGGACATGCGAACGATAAATGAGTAGTTTTGTAACTTTTATAGATAGACGGCAAACGAATTTATATGTGAAAACATGTGATTCACATATGAACTATCTACTCACATGTGAATCAGTTAATTAGTTCATATGTGAATCACACGAGTTCATATGTGAATAAGTTAATTAGTTCATACGTGAATCAGTTAAAGTAGTTCATATGTGAATTACATGGGTCCACATGAAAATAAAGTTCATATATGAATGAGACGAGTTCACATATGAAAATATAGTACATATATGAGGGTTCACATATGAAAATAAAGTTCATATGTGAATCAGAAAGGTTTGTGGGGGTTCACATATGAACCCGTTTGTCGCCTATTTATAATAAGTTACGGAACTACCAGCTCTATTTTTGCATAACCGAAAATTTTGATCACTCAAAGCCACAACTCTTGATCAGTCAAATCCGATCTTGACCATATGAAGGGCTATGATATATATATGGGCTCCGATGAGAAGGAAAGTTAATGTGAGAAGCGTAAGAAGAGATTCACCCTTGGATGCACATTTGGATGAGATGCATTGAGATAAGATACAATGAGATGCACCAGATTAATTCTCGTATCAAACGCGATTCATGAGTGAGTTTGAGATTATAGGTGATTGATGGTCGAGATCTTTTCTTACGTTTCTCACTTTAACTCTCGTTCTCATAGCGATGTTTCGCCTATATATATATATATATATATATATATATATATATATATATATATATATAGGGAAGGGTTCAAACGAGAACACCCCCTAAATGCGAAAATGCAAGAACACTTGTGAACCCACCACATCGTATAATTTAGAAGCGACAAAGGGATTTTCAAATTTTAATATTTTTTAAATCTTTACTAATTATTATAATTAAAAGGACATCCAAAGGTAGATTGGGAATAAAAATAAATCAAATCAATAACTAATTTGAATACAGTGTGAGAATCAGGGAAATGACCATCACAATTGCTTTGTACCAATGTGTGATACACAATCAAGTTATCTACTCAAGTTTGCCTAATTGTGTGATAACCGAACTGTGATCTATGTGTGATACAACATCAAGGTATACAAGGTATTGATTACATGTGTGATACACATAAAATCTATGATAATCGAACAGTCTGTGATTATATAAGGAACCCAATTTAACCTTATCGTGTGATATAAAAGGAAAAATCAAACAGTCTGTGATAATCGTGTGATTGCTCTAGTTTGTCGTTGATAATCGTGTGCTTACTTGAGTTTGGATATCACACATGTGTCTGATTATCACAAACTGTTCGCTTATTAACAAGATTAGGATAAAGTTATCGCATGTGATTGATACCAATTCTTTATGACAAACAACCCAATTAGGAAATCCTCTTGTAGTATCACATGTGCTATAGGCACTGATTATTCATGAAAATCACTTAACTCTGTATCAACATCACATTATTCTTCCATGTCGTATGAACTCAGCCAACTTCAGTTGTCGAACTCGATCAAATCGATTGAATGACCTTGATAAATTTTAATGTGGAATATATTGTTTGTTGATGATCACAAATAGTTATTGAAGAAATTCCAATCGATAGAAAAAGGATTAACATCAAATCCATGGTGATTGATGGAAGAGTGATCACCATACCAAAATTGTAGGGATCACGTCACTTAGATAACTCCTCAAAACAAAATTTACATTATTGCCCTTAATTGTTTTCCTCTAATTTCATTGTTGGACTTAATGTTGTGGAGGCTTGAGAGGTGTTCTTGTGTTTTCACATTTAGGGGGTGTTCTCGTTTGAACTCCTTCCTAAACACATATTATATATATAATATATATATATATATATAGAGAGAGAGAGAGAGAGAGAGAGAGAGAGTTTGTTTCAAATACAACTCATCACATTTGTACAACTAATGCAACTCAATAAATTGAAATATTTATGGAAATGATGAGAGTTCATTTATTATGATTTAAATATTTATGGAAGATAAATAAAGTTCATTAATTATGATCAATACTTTATATTAGGAAACAATCAAAACTTATAAGAAATTACATATTCATCAAATTAAATGGACGGTTGAAATTGAGTTGTATTGGTTGTACAAATATAAGGGGCTGTATAATAATATATATATATATATATATATATATATATATATATATATACTAGAAGCGTACTCGCGCAATGCAGCGAGATACATCATGATTTTAATATTTCATTTTATTCTCTATCTCAGTCGATGTTATAATATGACTTTATGTGATTTTGAGAAAGCGATGATGTTTTTATTTT
>NC_037530.1:27166061-27169558 GCF_001531365.2 Cynara cardunculus var. scolymus
TATGGAATTAATGTTACATTGATGTTAACTTTTGTTTACCAATTTGCCCTTATCATTGAAATAAAATAATTTTTTAATATTTTTTATTTTTTAATTCCCTAAAATAAAGTAAACTAATCTTAGTCATTGATCAAGAAAATGGACGGATGAGATTGGTTTACACGGTTTACACAAATGAGACAAGTATTTATTTGAACGCTCCTCTATATATATATATATATGTATATATATATATGTATATATATATATGTGTGTATATATATATATATATATGTATGTATATACACAAATGTTGCCATGTTGGAAAGAGAACAATGAAGTGCATAATAATTTGAGCAACATTACTCTTGTGGTGAGAACTACTAATGCAGCAAAATATGTTGTGGGGATGAAAGGTACGAATGTTTGAAACCGTAAGGGCCGGATGAAGAGAATACGTTTTGGGTTGTCTCTAAATTAGTAATAGTGGTAGTACTAGAGGAGGGTGGGTTTGAAGAAGCTGTATAATACTAAATGAAAGAATAAGGGGTCGTTTATTAAATGTTTATTTGGTAGGTGTTTACCGGGTAATTTTTTTTCACCCGATGAACACGGCAAAAATCTTACCGGGTAAAAGTGATCATAAAGGATTGAGAGTCTTTTCTTGTAAGTATAAGTGAGGGTAACGACACTTACCCTGGTAAGTGTTTACCAAGTAAATTGTTGCATATCATTCCATGTTGATGTACTACGATCTTATCCATAAAATAAATTACAATGTTGACTTATAACGGTAAACGCTTACCGGGTGAGCATTTAGGTAAACAACCCTTAAATGAAAGACTTTGGTCACTGACGTTTTCCTGGGAAATCTGTCGCTAAAGGATGATTCACCACAAAACCATCACAAAAGTTGGTGGCTAAATTGTTGGTGGGTAATTCAAATCATTGATAGATTACCCGAAGATTCTCTGGCTAATCCATTGGTATTTTTGCAAAAAACATCGAATTTTACCGAAACATTTTGGTAACATTTTGGTATTTCTTGAATGATCCGTAACCAATCACACATGAATATTTTCCCAGGCTATTTTAATGGGTAAAAGTTATTGTATTGGTCTTTGAGACTGACACCAAAACAGGAGGGAGTCACACCATGATCTCCCCTCATGCTATCCATGCATTCCATATAAATAATGTTACATAGATGCCAAAATATAAGGAAGGATGTCTCCTATTTTGGAGGACCTGTCACTATAACATATATATACAAAATGTATCTATCTCTAAAGATCATACTTGTCGTCTATCAATACTCAAGTAACCTACCTTATTATAACTCGATCACCATTTGGCTTTTCATATTCATTGGTTACAAAAGCATTTGGCTGTTAAAACTTAATTAAATTACTGTTAATTATTAGTTATATTAAATATTAAATAAAGACCTAACATATAGAGAGTTGATAGTTTCGTATTCAAGAATTTTTGGGCATGAAAATTGGAATTTTGAAGTAAAATAACATAGAATAGGGTTATTTTTAAATTACATCAAGAAGTAACAAACTTTATTCTAACTAGTTTTGTGCACACGATAATTTTTTTAGAAAAAAAAATCAAACTAATGTTGAAATATTACAATGTCAGTTCATGCATATATCATTTTTTTTATTATAATTATAAATATAATGATTAATTTATTGACTTTCATATTTTTTGTTCATGTTGTCATCTTCACAATTGTTGATATGTTACGRTCAATCATTCTAATACATAACTAAAACTTTAAACCATCATTAAATAAATCTCTTAAAAATATTAAACAGGACACTTTTTTTTTTGATTTACCAAATATATAAAAAATTAAAATTTTCTATTTTTCATACAAAGTCTACACATACAAAAACCATATGAATATCACATTATATTTGTTTTCAAAAAATAAATACATAAACATTATTTTGAGTGTTTGTTTAAATAATATAAATATAAAATGTAACAATTTTTACATGAATTTTATGGAGTAAAAAACACTTAAAATGATATTTATGTATTTATTTATTTAAAAACACATAAAATGTGATATTCATGTGGTACTTGTATATGTATTTATTAGCTTTTAAAAATGTTAAATGAGATATAATATATAGATGGGATAAAAAACGGAATAGAAAACGAAAGGTCTAAAACATTTATGACTTAATGAAAGATAATTAATATAACCAACAAAATAAATCCAAAACAAATCTAAAAATTTGAAGAAAAAAAATGAATTATGAAATAAATTTTCCACAAAGTGTCACATAAGAAACTTCATATTTTATTTTTAAATTTATATAAAATAATGATGTCAAATGATCAATGATAAATGTGATAACCAGATCCTGGTTATTACCCAAGATATTTAATACGTGATTATCTGATTTAATNACGAATTCAGATACGAGATGAAATCGGATAGGGATGAACGGGTTTAAGAGTTTTTAAAAGTTTAAGAGTTTTAAGAGTTTTTAAGAGTTTTAGTAAAATGCTTTATAATATAGTATAGATATATAGGGTTGGGTTCACGTGAGACCAGCCTGTTTTCGTGAGACCCGTGAGACCACATTTTTACACATAAACTTCACAGCAAAAACGCTGTGAAGGTTTAAAAAAAGTCGAACCTTCACAGTAAAAACACTATGAAGGTTTTAAAAAGTTACCTTCACAACATTTTGCTGTGAAGTTTCAAGTGTAAAATGCTAGTCTCACGGGTCTCACGAAAACAAGCTGGTCTCACATGATCCTAACTCTCTCTCTCTCTCTCTCTCTCTCTCTCTATATATATATATATATATATATATATATATATATTACCATACAAAGTTTTTACCCATGTAACATGTACCAGTCAATTAATTGGCACATAAAATCTTGTATCATATATCAACCAACTTTTTTCTGTTGGTACTAATTTTGTACCAACTTCAAATTCCAATGTAAAATGTTCAAATTTCAATAGTCAAACAACAAAAGTTGAAGTTACAACATTTATAACAACTAGTTTTATGCACCGTGCGTTGCACGGTGACGATAATTTTTCTAGAAAAAAAAATCAAACTAATGTTGAAATATTATAATGTTAGTTCATATATATATATATATATATATATATATCATTTTCTTTTATTAGAGTTATAGAATATAAATATAATGATTAATCTATTGCCTTTCATATTTTTTGTTCATGTAGTCATCCTCACAATTGTTGATATGTTACGATCAATCCTTCTAATAAATAACTAAAACTTTAAACCATCATTAGATAAATCTCTTCAAAATATTAAAAAGGGCAATTTTTTTTTTGATTTACCGAATATATAAAAATTAAAATTTTCTTTTTTTCATACAAAGTCTTTAATCCCGTCACATATCAAAATCAGTTTATACTCATAAAAAAACATCATTTTTTTCATTATGTATTTTAAATATGATATTATATAAATAAATAAATAAAGCTTTAAACAAATTTAAATAAT
>NC_037530.1:27169613-27179806 GCF_001531365.2 Cynara cardunculus var. scolymus
TTAAATGAGATATAATATATAGATGAGATAAAAATGAAATAGAAAACGAAAGGTCTAGAACATTTATGAGTTATGAAAGATAATTAATATAACCAACAAAATAAATCTAAAAATTTGAAAAAAAAATGAATTATGAAATATATAGATAGATAAAAAACAGAATAGAAAACGAAAGGTCTAGAACATTTATGAGTTAATGAAAGATAATTAATATAACCAACAAAATAAGTCCAAAATAAATCTAAAAATTAAAAAAAAATTATTTATGAAATAACTTTTCCACAAAGTGTCACATAAGAAACTTCATATTTTACTTTTGAATTCATATAAAATAATGATGCCAAATGCTCAATTAAAGACATCTCTGGCTTGAAAAATTTTGTTTTCATTTTGGAGAAAATAATGAAATACACATTTTTCATTCACGGGTAAAAAAATATTTAACTTATTTAACATTTCATAAATTAAAAACAATGAGAAAATCTTTTAAGAAAATCATATTGACAATGTGCCACAACATTTATTGTAAGTTTATTTTAATTAGTAGATGAAAATAGTATAATGAATATCCCTATGAAGTTATGTGATGTGAAAGTTAAAGCTAATTCAATTGGAAGTGGTCATAGAAGTCTTCTTATAATGGAATACATATTTATCATTTATGGGTAGAATAATATAACTTATTTAATATTATAAAAACGTTGACAAATTATGGAGGAGCACAAAAAAATGTTTAGAGGTTTCATCTCCAAAAATAAAGAGTAAAAAGTTGGAGGTTAAGCTTTTTAAGATTACCAAAACAACCATATTTTAATGAATTTCATGTTTTAAAATAGAGATGGAAAAGTCTTTTACATATCAAATATTTTTTAAAAAATAAAAAATTTAGAAAAAGAAAGAAAGATAAGTTTCTAATATTTAGAGAAAGATAAGTTTCTAACATATCAAATACACTTATCGTATTTGGTTTCTCCTTTATATATATATATACACACACACATACACATACGCACACACACATATATATATATATATATATATATATTGATGATTATCAATCACGTAAAAACAATTATTGTGAACGGAGTTTAAATTCGTTTTTATAATATCTTGTAATCATAAAATATCATAACTTTATTCGAATTTATATGATCCAATCGTAAACACAATCATGTCTTACAATGATAACAAATCCAACAATAATGAAAAGAAAAAAATATGTAATAACAAATCACATTTTGTAAATAATATAATTTTTACATACCTTTTAGAAGCTTTTAAGTTTTTATCAACTTTTATTTCTTCATTACTCACCAAAGGATTTCTATTAATTGAAAAAATCTTAAAGTAGTCAAAATTTAACGAAATTATCAATCACGTATAAATAATTATTGTTAATGAAGCATAAATTCGAATTTTTTTTTATCATATTCTGTGATTATAAAATATCAAAATTTTATTCGAATTTATATGATCAAATCATAAACACAATTTACATGATCCAATCGTAAACACAATCATATCCTATGATAACAACACATCCAACAATATTGAAAAATTAATATGTAATAACAAATCACATTTTTTAATGAATATAATTTCTACATACCTTTTAAAATCATTGAATTCTTCTTCAACTCTCACCTTCTTCATCCCTCACCAAAGGATTTTATATGATTTCATTTTGTTTATTATTGAAATTTTGAAAAACAAATTTCATTAAGAAATAAAAGAAAGTAAATGGAAGAGCAAATCAAGAGTTGGAGGTTAAACTTGAGTATACAAAATTACAAAAATAACCCGGATTAATTATGAGCTATACATTTTTCATTCGGGGGCAAAAAAGTCTTCAACATATTCAACATTTAAAAAAATCAAAAAAATGAGAAAACAGATAGGAGGGGTTTTAAGCATTAGAAGGTGCCACCTCATTATCTTTGGTTTCTTCTTTAATATGTATATAGATTTATATGTGTGTCCACAATATTTGATCAATTCTTTATTTCTTCATCACAATAATGGCAAATTCATATATTGTATTAAGATCATCAAGAACACATAAGAATATTAAGAACAATGAGAGAGAAAGTCAAACTTGTAAATCTCAGTCAACTCTCTATTATGAATGTAATCTTACAATTAAGCTCTTTCTTCTAACTCTAATTACAAAGATTAACCTATTTATATGGTCAAACATACAAAGACAAAGTCAAAGTCAAACCTATAAGAAAAGTCAAACACGCTGACTTTTTACAATTATAGACTATTTATAAACTTTCAAGACGAATACAATTAATACTGATTTCTCAGTCCTAACATTATATTTTAGAGAACATACTTTTAAAACACTAAAGATCTATTTTTAGAGATTTATAAAATCCATCGGAATGATCAAACCATATTATTTTAATTAAGAAAACCTGAACAATAGAATTGCATATCTGAAATCATTGTTTTATAGTCTTCTATATACGAATTTTGATGACGAACGGATCTTTTGTCATCTTCAACCAAAGCCCTTAATTAGCATCTTCAACGATAGACAATTTCTGATTGATGGAGATTAGGGATGGTTTTGTGCTAGCTGCTTTGGTACTTTAGGGATCATTCCATTATATAAGTGTCATCGGGTTCACATTAAGGTAGTGTTTGGTAGGCAAACTTGATTAGAAAGGACTGGACAATACAAGAGCGTAGAACAGGATAAGAGTGGATAGGACATGTCTGGACGAGACAACACTGGACGAGACAAGACTAGACAAAACAAGTGTTTGTCTAGTGTTTGGTATGACTAGGACTAGACAAGTTGCCCCCGAAAGTTATTTTATTATATATATATATCAAGTTATAATTAACACAAATAAAATAAATAATTAAGTAATTTAATTTATAAACATTTTTATAGAATTTTCATATATATATATATATATATATATATATATAAATACATACTTATATAATACTATAATAGTACGAAATTTGAATGAAATATTTGATATAATTGATGGTAGTTTAAAAAAACCCCGTTCATACAAAAAAGAAATTATTTTTTATTCGGTTTGAAAGATCCTTATCAATTTGCGAAGGGTACGATGAAGATTGTTGCAAAAACAATGGTTATAGAGGTAGAGGCATTGGTGATTGGTGGACGATGGTGGCTGTATAGGACGTGAAGATGGTGGATAGTGATAGAGGAGGTAGTTATGGCTTATGCGGTGGAGTTATTGTTGGTGGTCGACAGTAGTGGTGGTAGCCGATGGTGGTGGTTATGGTAGAGGTAGAGATGGTTTGGTTATGGTGGAGGTAGAGGTGGTTTGGTTATGGTGGAGGTGGAGGTGGTGGTGGGCGACGGTAGTAGTAGGGGTGGAGATGGATGATGGTGGTCGGTGGTACAAAACTGTACATGAGATTTTCACCTAATATGGCTATGGTGGTTGTGGAGGACGTGAAGATAATAGGTAGTGGTGGCTGACTGTTTGTCCCAAAGGATTTAGACAAGCCTCAAGCAATTTGTAGAAGGGGGAGGTTGTATAGAAACAAAAAATTTCACCTTTTAAGTTTGTTTCATGATTATGGAGAAAAAACAACACAAGAATTTACTGATTGTTGCGAAATAAGAAAAGGAAAGATCCTAGTCTAATAATCTAAATATTAATCTTAGAACACAAAGATTTTCTAAAGCTCAAGAAAGAAATCATAAAGGTTTTCCTTGCACAGATGAAGATAAGAGAGAAGTGCAGAAGAATGCATGCTGAGAAGTCTTTAGTTGTATATACCCTATGCATTTAATTCACCTTAGAAAGTGCAATCCATGTGTCAAGAGAGGAGTGGAATGCATATCCATGTCTATTAGATAATGCAGACTTTTGGCCGTATGTGAACAGTTGCTTTAGAGAGTCGGTGGGCACGATTGAGAACAATAAAGTAAACTGTATTGTACTATTGTCAGATCAAAGCATGGGTATGTACTTTTGTGCAAGAGGATAAGATAAAACAATATTGATGTGCAAGATATTGATCCAGCATCGAAGGAATCGCTGAGGATTTCTTCAGGTATAGCTGATAACTTGGTCAAGCTTCACATTTCATTCAGTCATACCATCATTGAACACAACTTCAAATCATAATAAGACTATGTTGATCTTTACCTACTTCTTCTACATCGTTGAAGTTTCTTCGATGTGAGTGTTTCTTTTGGGGGACTTAAGTTTTAGACAATTTACCTTTACAAATACCAAAGCGATTACTAAATAGACTAAGTCACTGATATTTGAACAGACTCGAATATCATTCACTTAAACTGAAAAGAAAATAGAACTTAATTAATCACCTAATTAGAACAGATTTTCATCAAATCACTGAGAGAGTTTGGATCCATAATCTTCCCCTATTTGATGATGATAAAGCAACATAAGAAAATTGCTAAGTATAAACAAAAAGAAAATGGAACTCATAAAATACTTTGTTTCATTTACTGTTTTGAGGGATCTTTTTAGTGTAGAGAAAGATTAAAGTACTTCAGTTAACAATTCATTAATTATAGAAGAGAATTACGAATATTTAATAGAGAATAAAATAACAGAAAGTACAAGAAGTGAAAGTTCAAAAGCTGAAATACATAAAGAGAAACTAAATTTGTCAGCTATGATCATCAAAGGTGATGTACTCAGGGATAGTAGATATGAACGGTATCTTCAATATCAGCTCCCTTCTGGTCTTTCTATCAATCGATTGTCCAAGGAGGTCTTTGACATCACAAAATTTTAGGAGAACCACCAGATAATCAATAGGTGCAAGGTGAAGTTCGGAGCATCACCGAAATATGAGAATCCTATTTACATCTGTGAAGTAGATACCATAGTCAAGTTTGAATGCAACGTTCTCTGAGATGTTAGGACCTTTGGAAGGAGCAGAGAGGTTGAGTATGAAGAGATTTAGGATAAGCACTATGCATAGAACTTCATCAAGTGAAAACTTGGTTTGATGCTCCATTTTAATGGATGTGCCATCTTTAGTGTTTATGCTTTTGCGTGTAGTCTTAACTGGAAGTGGAGGCACACTGATGATGGTTTACATTTTATCCATAAGTCACTTCAGTTCTTTTTCAACATAGCCTTGTATCTTGACTTGAATCTTGGAAGGCCATTTTGAATCTCCAGCCTTCATTGTAACCATACTTGTATAGGAATAAGGGATAGTCAGTGACCCAATATCCATCCTCTCTAAAGATGCTCAAGCTAATGAGGATATTTCTATCCTTTCTTCTTTCATCGATCATGGCATGAGTGATCTTAGCTTTGTTAAGACGTTGATCCACTTTCAGTTTCCACCATTTGTTCTCTTTTTCTTTCAACATTTCTCCTTTTGCCTTATTCTCTTCAGCTTCTCTGAAAAGAATGGCTTATGCATCGATCGTATTTTTCATTTTGAATCTTTCCTTAGTGTGAATGTCAATCGCAAGTGCTTTTGCTAGCTCCAAAATTCCATATAAGAGTCTTTGCTGTCTTTCCACTTCTTCCTGAGCTTTTAATGCTCCTTATCATTCAACTTCAGATAGAAAGCTGAACTCATTCCCAAAGATACAAGGAGGAATGTTTAATCTAGTAGATTCCAGGTCAACCAGGCGAGCTTCTATCTAAGCCTTTCTTGTCGATTCTTCATTTCAAAGGCAAGATCTTAGAGATAAGAGTTGGAAGATCTTCTAGGAACCAGATTTGCATCTTGTTCCTCTCCAGTATCAGAGTCTGTTGGGACAAACCATAGGATATGGTCTTCAGTCATTGAGGGAAGAGCAGATGAAGTTTGGGTAAAAGGGAAATCAAAGAGACATAGAGAAGAGACTGACGACAAAGTGGTTTTACAAATTAAAACTGAAGGGATAGCTGGGGATTGAGAATTAGAGTAGATAATAAGTATGGGTTAATGAGTAATAGGGGTTTCAGATATGGGAGCAAGAGGAAGAGAGACATACCTCCTATGGGGTGAGAGTGAGGACTGTGGATAGTTCAGGTATCAAGATCAGCTCAGATTTGTTGATTGACAAGTTGTCTTCTTGAACTTTTCCTTTTCTGTTATCAGTGGGAAGACGTTCCTCCTGAGCTAGTCTCTCCCTTTGAGATGAATGACAAGTTATTTAGATACCTTCAGTTCTAATTAAGGTAATCTTTTCACGATAAAGTCATCATAGTCTTCATCATTGTCATCATCATCCTTGCGCCTGATGATTGTTGCAACATCATCACCCTCATCATCATCTTGAAGGTCAGTATTAATAACTGGTACAAAAGTAGAAAGTTATGCAACTATTGTTGAAGTTGATCTTATAACGACAACAATATCATCTTCTGGAGAAGAATAAGGGATTTATTTTCAACGACTTCGACTTGTTTCTAAGTGGTAGTCTCAGTGGCTATAACTTCAGCTTGTTGTTCCTAAATGGCATTAGTATTAACATTCATCACCCCTTATTTGTCATCATCATGAGGGAGAGGTATCCGAGCACCTAGTTCCTTCACATGCTTCTCATGCTCATAGAAGGATTCATCTTGACGAATGGAAATATCAGCTACCAAGTCCAAGGTCATATGATTAGTGGCTCCGAAGGATAAAAGATGGATTGAAGGTGACTGAAGAGCAAAAAGAATCTTATTTAGCAGCTCTCCATGCTAAGATAATGAGTTTGCAATGTTCTAAGCGTGTTCGTTGAAAGACCTTTGAAGAGTAGCAACCGCTGCGGAGTTCTTTGGGAGTCCAACCTTCAGTTCTGAGACTTCACCTGTTATGGCAATTAGACATTCATCATAATCATCTTTGGAAGAAGATACATGTTGGTAAACGTGATCTTCCTTGGTCTTGAGTTGACCAACTTCTTGAATGAGAGTATCCAAGGCAGGGAGGAGAAGCTTGACATCCTCAGCCACGTTATAATCTTCAGTGACTGAAGGAATAGCCGCAGTTCCTTCAAGAGTTGAGATAAGATAATTAGAAGAAACAAATTGAGGGTGAGAGTACTCTGGGTTAGTAGTAAATAAAAAAGAGGTCGAGATGTTTGGAGTACCTGAGGGTCTTTCAATGTTATTCGAATGATTTTCATTGAGAATTTAAACGTTGTTATTGAGAGGATCAACTTTGACATGCTGAGGAGACTTGAGAGAGTCATCCTCAGGTCTTGTGTTCTCATCACCAGTCAGATGAAATTAGCGCTTTAGAGCCTCAATTTTCTTTACCATAGTAAGAGGGGTGGCTTCAGCATCAATAGGGACAACCACTGATGGATACTCAACAAATGTAGCATGGACCAATGGAGGAGAAGAATAAGTAATTGTAAATAAGAAGGAGGTTGTAACCTTGTGAAGCATTTGAGTTATAGACAAGCCCTAAACAACATATTCAGTTCCTGTGGTGTTGGAAAGTGTTGATTGATGTGACAGTAGTTGTGGAGAGAACTAAGAGCTAGTTGGGCCTACAAATGCTTTATGTGTGAGGACACTTTCAATGAGTGTAACTTATTGAGAGGTCCTACCCAGTGATGTGGTTTTTACCCTTTATGTCTTCTTAGTCCTCTTTGAAGGACTGAGAGGGGCTTCAGAGTGTGTCCTTTTCAAGGATGAAGGTTTGGAGACTTGGGAAGTCACTAATGGTTTAGTCAATGACATTATCTCCTGAGAAGCAGAAGAATAGGGTTTGTAATGAGCTATCAGAAGCATACCTGGGAACAGGGAACGCTCATCGGGAATGGGGTTGTGATCACGAATTCTTGTTCCAACCTTGTACACGGATTGATCACCAACTTTTGGATACTCGTCTTTAAATATTCTTGTGAAGAGCCGTTGAGAAAACAATTGTAATGAAAAACCTTTTCCATTTGTCTTCTATTAACTTTACGGATATTTTTTCACATGTAGTCAAGAATTCTTTATACGTGCATTGTTGAGCATAGTTGAATTGAATGACCTTTAGCTTGAGAAGTTAGATGTTAAAAATATATTTCTACATGGTGAGTTAGAGGAAGGCGTTTACATGGATCAAAATCAATGATTTGTGAGTGTTCGTCAAGAATATTTAGTGTGTAGGCTAAGGAAGTCATTATATGGGCTAAATCAATCACCAAGGAAATGGTATAAGAGGTTTGATACTTTTATAAATTCACATGGTTTCCCACGTTGTTTATATGACAATTGTGTTTATATAAGTATATATGAAGATGGTTTGTTTGTCTACCTATTGCTATATGTGAACGATATGTTTATAGATTTAAAGAATAAGGAAGACGTCCAAGTGGTCAAGGATCAATTAAATATGGAGATTGATATGAAGGACTTGGACAATGCTAAAAAATTCTTGGCATGGAGATCGCAAGAGATAGAAAGGTGGGAACTATGACACTCAGTCAAAGGAGGTATATTGATGCCAAAATAGTAAATACTCTTTTGTTGCTCATTTCAAATTATCTACACGTCAAGGCCTTGTTTCTAATGAAGAAACAGAGTATATGTCTCGGGTTCCTTACTCTAGTGTGTTTGGATCATTGATGTATGTGATGATCGATACAAGACTTAACTTAGCCTGGCTTGTGAGAATGGTGAATCGTTATATGGCTAGCAAAGAGCACTAGAAAGTGGTTCAGTGGGTTCTCTGATATTATCGGGTACTAGAGACGGTTGTATTTATTTTGGGACTTCTAGATATGGTATTCAAAGGAAAGTTAATTTTGAATATGGTGGTGATATTGATGGTCGATGCTCTCTTACCAGACATTTTTTTCACTATGGTTCATATGCCATCAGCTGGAAGGTCATCCTTCAACTAATAGTTGTTCTTTCTACAACTGAGGTTGAACATGTGGTTTATGGATGGTCGACACTCTCTTACCGTGTAACTTTTTCATTACGGGGTCATATGCTATTAGTTGGAAGGTCGTTCTTCAACTAACAGTTGGTCTTTCTACAACCGAGGTTGAATATGTGTTACCGAGGGTTTAAAGAGACGATATGGCTTAAAGGCTTGTTCAATAGCCTTAGCAGTGATGAGATTATTGTGGACCCTGTATTCTATGATTAGAGTGTTATTTTATTGTCAAAGGATCAGATGTTCCACAAGATCACACAACATATGGATGTGCGTTATCATTTCCTAAGAGAGGTCATTGTTGAGGGAGACTTCAAGGTGAATAAGGTTTCTGCTCACATTAATCCAACCTATGTGATGACCAAAGTTCTTCTGATTGCTAAGTTTGGTCTGTTTACAAACTTGGTCGGAATCCGTGGTTTAGAGTAGCCCATGAAGGGTTGACAAAGGAAGTATGTGCTTGTTAATCCATTTTAAAGAAGTCATATTCAATTTCACTATTTTCTTGTTGATTATGTAGGAGCTTGAATTAGAGCTTTGTTTCATGAAGATGAATGTTTCTTGGCATAATGCATTTTTTTGGAGTCAAAAGGTGGAGATTGTAATTTATTTGCCATAAAAAAATATGCATGAAAGTGAAATATAAAGGTGGTGGATGAGCTGGAATCCAAAAGTCAATCAAAGGAGATGCTCCAATAGTGTTGAATGTGGGTTCCAATGCTTCTAAACTCGCCTAACAACTCACTTCAGCTATTGTTTGTATTTTCATTTAAAAGGTCGGGCGACTTGGTTGGCACTTTAGCCGCATCCCAAGTCGCCACAAGGGTTATTGGACAATCCATGTATCCCAACTAGAGAGGCCAAATGGGCCTTAGTCGGGCCAGGACCGGCAGAGGATCGAGACCGGGACCGATTTAGGATCGGTCTGGCGCGACACCGACTGGGACCGGTTTAGGACTGGACCGGTTATGATTTTCATCCAAAAACAAGGCCCTACCCGAGACAGGTTTGGGACTGGATATAGGCGCGGCCCAGGACCGGCGAGATTTTTTTCAAAAAAAAATGTATTTTTAAATGTATTTCTAGCATTCTAAGTGTATTTGATTGAAAATCAAATTACAAATTTACAATAAAACATAACTTTTAAGTGTATTTGATTGAAAACCAATTATAAAACTATAATAAAACGTAATTTTTAAATGTAATTGATTGAAAATCTATATATATATTAAAGAAGAAACCACTATGTATGATGTGGCATCTTCTAAAAGCTAGGAGCTTATTTATCTTTTTTCTCCTTTTTTTTGTTTTTTAAAGTACTAATTAAGTTAAAGACTATTATACCC
>NC_037530.1:27183330-27192110 GCF_001531365.2 Cynara cardunculus var. scolymus
AATAATGATAAGGTGGATTCATATATCAAATGTAATATTGATTCTTATTAATTTGATATATAAATATAATCATCGATTCATTTAGTTAACTTCAGTAATTTTAAAAAAGATTATTGTCACCATGCAACGCATGGTGTCAAACACTAGTTAATTATAAAACTACAATATAATGTATTTTTTAAGTGTGTGATTGACCTTTAGATATTTTAAAGTGTATCAGAATAACAATAAATTATTTTAAAAAACTTATCAAAAATAAATTTTTAAAAAATATAAAAAGAAAATGTTTTTTTAAATATAGGACTGATTTGGGCCCGGCCCGGGACTGAGGACTGGTTACCACAACCGGTTACAAGTACCCCATAACCAGGCCTTAGTATTTTCGATGGGACCGCGACCGGTGCGGATTGTTATTGTTCCGATCTGGACCGGTTTTGGCCGGCTCAGGACAGGATTTTGGCTGGCTCGGGACAGAATTTTGGCCATCACTAATCCCAAGAGACATTATTATTGTAATATTTAACTCTCCATCAAAATAGTTTTTGTAGCATAAAATATGTATCGTCTTTGTCTATTTGTCCATTTCCTCAAGCATTGTAACATTGATTAATTGTAGTGGATTTCCCGGTGGTCTCCTCCGTTCGTGATTTTTTCCGTTTTGGGTTTTCCATGCACTACTAGAAAATAGAGTTTCAGCGACGGATATCAGCGACAGAAACAATCCCTCGCAGATCAGGGAGGGATCAGCGACGGATTGACCAAAACAAGTTCCTTCATTGATCCCTCGTTGATCTGCGAGGGAATTACTTTTTGTCCAAATCCGTTGCAGATTCCTCGCTGATCAATGAAGAAACTAGTTTTTCGACCATCCCTCGCAGATCCCTCGCTGATCAGTGATTGACTTGGTTTTAGGAAAATCCCTCGCCGATCCGTCATTGATCTGCGAGGGATCAACAAGGGATTTACCAAAAACTAATTCCCTCGTTGATCATTAAGGAATCTGCGAGGGAACTGGTTTTTGGCCATATCCTTCGTAGATCAGCGACGGATCAACGAGGAAATTTTTTTTTGGCAAATCCCTCACAGAACCGTCGCTGATCAGCAAGGGATTTGGCCAAAAACGAGTTCCCTTGCTAATCTGCAAGGGATCTACGAGGGATTTGCCAAAAACTAGTATATAACACATAAAAAATTAGAAAATAAGAAAAATTGGAAAATCTCTTGCAAATCCCTCAATGATCAGCGATGGATCAACGAGGGAACTAGTTTTTGGCAAATCCCTCGTTGATCCCTCGTAGATCAGCGACGAATCACCGAGGGATTTGGAAAAAAACCAAATCCTCACGGATTCCGTGCTGTTCAGTGAGGGATCTGTGAGGGAACTGGTTTTTGGCCAAATCTCTCACTGATGAGCGACTGATACCACTATCCGTTGCTGATCAGCGAGAGATTTGCAAGGGATTTTGCTATTTTTTTTTATTTTCTCATTTTTTATGTGTTATATGTACACATGTTTATGTGTTGATGTCATATGTATATGTGTTATCGGAATATATGTGTTTTGATTGCTAACCACGATAATTAGATCTATATTTATATTGTTGAAGATACATGTATCGGATGATGTGTGTGTCTGTATATATATAAATGTGTGTAGTTATATGTACATATGTGTATGCATCATGTGTATGTATTTTATGTATATATACTTGTCGGTCCGTGTTATATAAATATGTATACACGATGTATATATATATATATATGTGTTGATTGCTAACCACGATTGGAACTATGTATTGTTGAAGAGACATGTAACATCGGATGGTGTATATATGTTGTATATATGTTCAAATGTATGTGTATATGCGATTGTCTGGATAATGTGTGTCTTATATGTACACATGTATATGCGTCATGTTTATGTGTTATATATATATATATATATATATATATATATATTCCCGTTGGCCGTGTTATATACATATGTATACACGATGTGTATATATGTGTGTTGGTTGCTAACTACGATTAGATCTATGTATATATTGTTGAAGCTAGATACATGTATCGGATGATGTATATATGTTTAAATGTATGTGTATATGTGAATGTATGGATAATATGTGTGTTGTTTGGTCTTTATTCAATTTTATTGGGCCTTAAATGTTTTCATTGAGGTTTATTCGATTTTATTGGGCCTTGATCCATTTTATTGACCTTAATCCATTTTATTGGGCTTTATTAGGTTTTATTCGGCCTTAATGGGCTTTATTGGGCTTTATTTAGTTTTTTGGGCCTTATTTTATAGAGGCTTATTGGGCCTTATTGGGCTTTATTGATTTTATTATGGTTTAATTCTTAATGGGCCTTATTGGGCTTTATTCGGTTTCATTGGCCTAAGAGTTCAAGAAAATGTTCTTGAATTCTTTGCACCATAGATGTTGATCCAAACTCTCTCAGTGATTTGATGATGAATCTCCATACGTATTGAAACATTTTTGTTCTATTTTTGTTCAGTTTCAGCAATCATCTCTGAGTTTGTTCAATGATTGTTGAATGTGTATTATAAACATATCGAAATCACAAGTATTCCTCAAAGACAATTGTTAGGACCAAAATGCCCTAAATTATCTGAAAGTTTTATTGAAGTAATTCGGGCTAAGGATGAAAGATTCAGAGATCTGCACTACTAAAACGACTAAGTCTGGAAGAGCAACCAGAGCTCCTCTGGACGACTAGAGCACCTCTGGTAGCTAAGTCCTTTGGCTCTGGACACTAAGTCCTTAGGACTAGAGCTCCTCTGGATGAACTATGCTTTGGAAGCCAAGATTCAAATACAACTAGAGCCCCTCTGGTTGAACTGTAATTCCCAGATTCTTCAATGAGATTATCACTTTTAGCAAAGTAGAAAAGATGAACAATTAGAGAGAATCTTAGCCAAAAGTAATTGTATTAATCTTTCAAGAAGTGATTACAAAAGAGAACCCTTTCACTAATTACAATTAAGAAAATTATTTATACCTACAACTACTAAGAAAAAATTAACAAAGGAGAAACACTTGGATACAACAATAAATCACAAGTTTTAACCGAACATTCTCCCCCTTTGGATTCAAGCACGAGACATTGTGAATTTTGATCTTCTAAAGCCCAGATTAGTCTTACATCTTCTTAAAGCATTCCGATACTCTATTTTCTCATAAAGCAGTTCCATAGCATTGACCAGTAAGTACCTCTCTCTCAGACTTAACTTGTCACAACCTGAAGCTTTGTCATCTATAGCCTTCCTGCTTTCAAGTTCTCCCCTCACGATCTTGATATTTCCATCACTATACTTATTTAGCTCACTATATCTTAGAAATCTCTTAGCCAAACTCCGGATCTTCAAGAATTATGAATAGAGGATAGCCATCAATGTCTTCAAGCTCTTGATTTGGTCTCTTCAGGTTGACAACCTTTTGGTTACGTTCAAATACCATTTACACGTCAATAACTGAAGAAAGCTTGACATGACATTTAAGATAACGCTTGATAGGCTTCAAAACCTCTGACAACTCCTTCCAATCTTACAGTCTGGTTACGAATTTCATGGTAGAGATGTTCTAAGTCTTCTAAGAACAGATTCGAAAAGTCAGCTTCGCTAAAATCCCATACTTGACCGTCTTGTCTTATCACATAAAATACTGGATACCAGACATTAACAAGTTTCCTGGCTTCAATACTCTTGTCTTATGCGATATTCATGCGTTTCCTTGTGAATACCTAGAATCTTATCTCACTTAGGGATTTTCGATGACGAACAAAAAAGTAAAAGTAAATGTCTTCAAAATATGATTCTCTGATTCTAGCTCTATCAAACCCTGGAATATTTGCTCGGATAGCAAAAGGTACATACTTCTTTGTAAATATCTCAGTAGCATCTTGAGGCATAAAAGTCATATTTGGAACACTTTGAAACTCGGTAGAAGTTGATTCAGGTATTTATTGATGACCAAATTGAAGAGGGAAGATAGGATCATCTTCATCCATATATGCTTCGAAGTCAAAGAATAAGTCATTTGAATCATCATTTCTTTCTGTGTCAGCACAATAATCCTAAACTCCTCCGATTTCCTTTGAGAAGACACCATCGAATCCTACATTTGTTGATAGACATAGTAGCAACCTTGTTCCTACTGTGGAGACAGTCAACTTTTCAACCATTGGCTCGATCACTTACTCTGTAGCTTCAGTTACCTCCTAGCCTGCAGTTCGTTCACTTAAACCAGCTTGAACCGGAATTTGAACATTTTTCTCCTCAGAGTTGTCATTTTCAGAATCTACACCTTCATTGCCTTTTGACGACTCAACCAACCTCTGCTTTTTGCTCTCCCCCTCACAGTGATCAGGATCGTCCTGATCATCATGCCTTCATTTTAAAGAGGTGGCCCGAGCTCTGCAAGTGTTCTTCAAAACTGAAACCCTTTCGGGCAAGGTATCGATTGAACTTTACATGTTGGATAAGGCTTGGGTATTTGAAGCAATTATAGAGCCAAGTTTTAAAAGACTTGAAACTACAATGCTTTGAAAATTGACAAACTCTATGGCTAGTCTTGGGATTCTTCAATGGATTGACTTAACATTCCAACCAGATCGGCATCCGCCGAGTCTAAAGATTTTTGTGTGAGCATTTTGGCGTATAACATCAATTTAAGCTCATCCACCGATAACTCTGACTCCCTTTGAGGTCAGGTGTAGGCGGTGGTGACGGAGCAAAAATTTCTTCAGTTGTTGGTTGTTTTCCCTTTAATAAACGTTTGAGGCCAATAATTTCTTCATAAAATGAATCCTAAGCAACTTTTAGGGCGCCGTCCAAATACTCCCTCGATAAAAAGTCTGGTAAACTAACACCTGGATCACTTATATTACCAGCTGTAAGAACAGTTGAATAAACTGTTGTGCTTACGTTTAGTGTTGGAAAAACGTTAACACTAGTAGGACTTCCATCCTGTCCTCGTAGAAAGTCAGATGACTCTACTCTGGTCATTCCGGCTTGTTCACAAAGAACAGCAGGTTGAGCAACAAATGCTCTAGACTCTTGTGTAACTAAAGTGTATATTGGCTCTAGACTCGAGGTGCACATTAAAAAAAGGCATAGACAAGGTCTGTTGTCTACTTGTTTCAGTATCTACTTCCTCCAAGTGAGGAGCAGATAGCATATGAGCTTCATCCCCGTGAGTTATTGAAACTATTTCTTGTTGGCAAGCAATAGAGTGGGTAGGTGGGGTGTGCAAATGCATAAGTGGGCTAGCTATATCTTCTTCAATACCAATATTCAACGAATGAATGTCGATAGCAGATTTGGTTGCCCGGCTTTGTGTATCAGTTTGGTTAGAAACAAATAATTCTTTTGAAGTTATTGTCACACTCTCACCATATTCTTTTCCTTCCCCTTCTTTCACACTCTCAGCATTTTCAATTGATTCTCCCTCTACCGGCCTTAAAGCATCCAATAACTGATCTATTTCAGCAAAGTAAGAAAAGTCTTCACCGAAATGAAAATCCATTGATATGTCTTGAAGATTTAAGAATTCAGCAACTTCCAGATTTTCACTGTCAGCAAAGATATCATCATCATTATCATTATGATCGTCATCATCATCATTATCATCAACATCAGCAACATCATCATTTTCATCTCCAGAATGTATAGTCGAATCTAATACAGTAGCTTCCGAGCTTGAACAAGCTGAGGAAGTACTATCAGTTGTAGTGTGTGACTGATCGGATTCTACCCGCTCCAATCCGCTCTCATTTACATTTTCTCTCTACTTAGTTCCCAGTTCAGGTACCTGTTCAGGTACCTCTTGTACCTGAACTCTATCACTTATATCTAAACCCTCACCACACTCTTCTAAGGCATGGGGTGATCCCGAAGTAAATTCATCCTGTTTTGGTTGAACTATAGGATCTATAACTCCTCTATACTATAATACACACTAAGCACTCTGATCAGCGAAGGCTATTAGTTCATCTGGATGTTCATTATCGAGTCAACATCTTCAACTTCAACGTGCGGCCTAAGGAATTGCATCTCGATGTCCTGGTAGAACTGGCTATCAAGTCTGGCAGGGATATCCTTGTTAGACCGCATCATTGCTCGAATGATTAATTGAAGAAACCGTTGAAATGGAACGAATTTCCTAGCCTTTGAAGCAAACTTCTTAGCATGAACAAGTTCTGCTAAATCATTCCCGATCACCATACTATAGTCGTACTAACGGTTGAATACAATGTCATGGAAGAATTTCAGGAAAGGACTGTTGCACGTGTCAATTCCCACTTCTTGGATGTGAGACACCAATTCAGGATATAGAACAGTAGGTGTCATACTGACGGAAGGAACTTTCTTCGGAATTAGTATGGATTTGACAGTGATCTCTCGAATATCCAAGGCGTTTTATGTCTCGGCACAGTTCTTGGTCAGACATGAAATCTTCATTTAGATGATCCGGACACAGAACTTGGACTTGGCAAGTTCAAGATTTTTCTCAGCCTTTTCTGAGTCAACCGACTCATAAATTTGTCCACGTGCCCTTGGAAATAAAAATGATCTCCTTCTTTGACGTAGGCTAGGGTATGCCGAAATTGCTGAAGGTAGACCAAAGGGATATCCGCCGTTGCAGATAAGGCACATGCAATCAGATGTTCTTTAAGAATGGTCGAGATGATTGGGTATTCTGAAGGCATATCGAAATTGAAGTGATGTTTGTTTGGCTTTAAGTCTAGGTATAAGGCTTTGGGAAAAAGTGTTTCATCATGGATAAGATTTATGGCTGACTGGAAATAGAATTTTGTTCAGATCTGATAGAAGGGATTGGGCTCTCATCATCAAATCCTTGGGAACTGTGGACATTTTCCTCAATCATCATTTTATCTGTAAAAAGCAAACAAATTAGATCATCAATGAAATAATATTTCACAAATTAAAAAATTTGACATAAGACCAAACAAATACTTATTTTGCCAAATCATTTTAAAATTGCTTCACAGTTTTAGAGAAAATCGCTCCTGTTTTTTCCGCTCAAAATTTTTAAAGAAAATAAGCACACAAAAACAACAAATTTCAAACTAAAACACAAAAAATAAGTTTCAACAAGAAATTAAACTAATACACACTTAAAAAAATTATTCAAACTAAAAACTACTAAAAAAATAACACCAAACACTAAAAAAAAATACTAACAAATTAAACACTTCAAAAAAAAAATTATCACCAAAGAAAAACTAAAGCTAAAAAAAATTTAAACTTCAAATTTATTTATTTATTTTTTTAAACAAATCTTAAAAAAAAAGAACTCTCTTCTGATACACTATTTCTAGTCAATAACCTCTCCGATCACCCTTCTCATCGGTGACCGTCTCTTCTCCGGTTAAACAATGTCTCTTTGGTCACTCTTCTCACCGGTGACCGTCTCTCCTCCGGTTAATATTCTCTTCTCCGGCCAACATTTCTTTAAACAATCAAACTCACATGATTTTATTTCATTTATTCAAAGATAAATTTCTTATCAATGAGATTTTATTCATGATCTTGAAATTATTAATATTCACAGTTCATTATTTATCACAGTTTTAGATTAGGATTACATTCATTAAGTCAATACAACAAAAAGGGTTTATAGGACACTTTTTTGGTACACTTTTCAAAACCCGTCCTTTAAAAAGGCTAATACGACACATTATTTTATGGGTCCTATTTGATTCAATTTAATAGGACTCTTACTTCTGATGTCTTATTATGCTCTCTTAGTGTCCTATCATGTAAGTCTAATACGACACTTTTTAATGTCATATTATTTTAGAGTCTAATAGGACATTTTTTAAGTGTTATATTATTTAAAAGACTAATGAGACATTTTAAAATTTCATATTATTTTAGAAATTAATAGGACATTTTAAAGTGCCGTGTTATTTCTAAAGGTTAATAAGACACTTTTGATTGTTGTATTAGTGTTTAAAAGCTAATAGGACACTTAAAATTTAAAATAATATTAATAACATCAAATCTAATAAAACTTAATATCAAATCTAAGTCCAATTGAAAAAAGCCTAATAACTAACCAAGCCCAATTGAAAAAAGCCTAATAACTAAGCTCTATTCTACCAACCTTGTTATACTAACTTTTAACTCATCGAATCCTCTACAACCCTCAACTTGAATGAACCATCATTGAGTCCTCTACAACCCTCTCCGTTTGCCATCATCGAGTCCAGTGGCGGACGCAGAAAAATATATTGTAGGGGGCACGATATAAAATAAAATAATAATTAACTTTAATTTCATACAAAAATGATAAAAAGTTACCTCTTACAACACAAACAAAAAGCTCTATCCGTTTTTACACTATACTCCAACCAATTAGCATATTGATCAAACCAAGTCGGACAAAAGCGTCTTCCTTTACTCCCGACAATTTTTTTTGGAAATACATGACCCCGTGGTTGACAAGGTCCTCTAAGCAAATATTTTCTCCTTATTTCATCCTTTTGATTAGGATGATATTCCGAAATCTTTTTCCTATCGGCCGGATCCCAAGGAAGATCGTTCAAATCAATTTCTCAAGGCATCGAAGGAGCAGAGCTCGATTCAGGTGTTGATGCTTTCATTTTAAAAAATCTTTCCATTTTTTTTCTAGCAATAACAATAACAAGAAAAAAAATCAATAAGCAAACAACAACCTATAAAATTAACCTAATCTAAAGCATTTACCAAATACCAAATCACCAATAAGCAAACA
>NC_037530.1:27192255-27201290 GCF_001531365.2 Cynara cardunculus var. scolymus
TAAGCAAACAACAACCTACAAAATTAACCTAATCTAAAGCATTTACCAAATCACCAATAAGCAATCAAAATTAAAGACCGGAAGTCTGGACTCAGGAATTTGGAAATTAGAATTTTTACCCGAAGGCCGAATCAAACACCTAAGTCGCGCTGCGCACAGGCAGCCTGCTGGTCGGCGTCTGGATTGCAGGACTGGTACTCTGCATTCTGGTCGGCGGTCGCACTTCGCAGAGTAGTAGCGAGCCAGGCAGCCACAACCATAGGTCGTGTCTTCTTTGCTTCGGTACTTCTTTCCTGCTTCACCACTTCGGTAATCGGTGCTACTTACTGGCTTATTGCTTCCTTCGTCTCTTCCAGAAGGACCAGAACTGTGAGTGTGAGGCAGTGAGGGGTCTCTTACAAAATCATGTTAGGGATCCAAATGAAGAAAATTAAAAATTACAAGTTAAAAAAAAATTATTGGGCTTTGAAATTGTTTTTCTGTTGGGGGCCCAGGACCCCAATGCCTCCTCTTTGCATCCGCCCCTGATCGAGTCCATACACCATACCATCACCATGGATTTCAATCACAAAACCACACCACAATCACGAATATTATCATCTCATTCATCATCATCTCATCGGATCTTCCACCGTCTCTTCATCTTCTGAAGAACTCAACTTTTCATCAGGTAATGATTTACGAATCTTGAATCATGAACCATTTTGCAAATTTCGTGTTATTTTGTGGTGAGGTAGGTATTTTTGTTTATGTATAAGCCATGCAGACGAGGACTAAATTTTGTTTCTGATCTTCAATAATCTCTATCTGTTAGTCTTAGATTTACAATATGGTGATAACATTCGTAATACATGTACTGCATTGAAATTAAGGTATGTTGATCCTCTCTCTCATTGATTTGATAATAATCCCTTTTACCTTTCGAAATATTATTGTTTTTGTCTTTTCAGTTCCAGCGATCATCACCGAGTCTATTCAGTGATCGCTGAAACATGCATTGTAATCCTACAGTGACAGCAATACTTCAAGAAGACAAAACTCACACCAAAGAACCTTCAGTGAATATCGAAGACTGAAACTAAAGATTAGTGATTGGCGCATTTGTGATCTGAAGCGGTATTAGTGATTACAACCTGGTCAACATTTGTGTGAAGACTGCACAAGCCTCAGTGAATGTTGAAGAGACTTCCAGCATTATTCCAACATTTAGGAATCAAATGAAGCTTGTCATCCATGATTGTTTTTGTCTTGTCCTTCCATATACAAAGGACAAACCCATACCCTTTCAAGAGTATAGTATTGTATGGAGCCGACTAATCGACTTTAGTGCCCACCAACTCTATGAAACGATGTTTGCTCATGATTTGCATTTAATGCAATGGGTATAAATAGCTGAGTGCTCTCTCCATGCACTAAAGATCATCTATCTATATATATATTAACACATACGCTTATCTTCAAGCAAGTTATAATTTCTCTCAAGAATTCTAAAGTTCTTACCCAAGAAGAACATCCTTCTGTCTTTATCTTTTTGGAAAATCTCTTCTATTTGCAAAGTATATTTGTATGTAATCTTATATTGTTTTAGATAGGTTATTTTTACCTTTTCTATTTTCGCAAACAATATGCAAAAAATTTGTATTAATCCTTCTATATTAATATATAATTTTAAATACAAAAGTTTTCTATGTTTGTATTCATCCCCCCTTCTACAAACTGTTCCTCTAAAACTCTTGTAGACCCGGTTGGGACCAACAAGTGGTATCAGAGCAGTGATTTCTTCTCGTCTTGCTTAGTTGTTTATCTGCATTCTATTATCTCTTTTTTTTTCTCTAGATAATTTACTGATTTTCAAATGGCTTTGCAAAACACAAGCATAAACTTTCACGATAATTTCTCCCTTGCCAAACATTCCCGATTTATAAGAGACAACTTTAGTCTCTCGAAAAATCGGATGTCTTTGTTCTTGGAAGGTGTGGATTCTAAGATCCCACATTATATAGAGAATGGACCTTATGTTCCATATGCTATATCTCTGGCTGTTCTTAAAACAACTACGACTGCCGCGATTCCTGTACGACAGTTTTCTAGCTCCCTCATCAGTGGAGTGATGAAGACAAGAAGAAGGTGGCTATAGATAGTCGAGCGAGATCTATAATAGCCATGTCTCTTCCTGACGAGGTCTATCACTCTATGATGAAGCGTAGAACCTTGAAATCCATATGGGAAACACTTTGTGTTCAATATGAAGATACTTCCCAAGTACAAGAATCGAGGAAGATTAATCTAGTAAGACAATATGAAAGCTTTCTCTGTGGAAAGAATGAAATGTTGTCTGAAGTACATCAAAAATTTAATTGTCTTCTTATTGATTTGAGGATGGTTGGCAGAGAATATTTCAACTCTAAAAATTTGACAAAGTTTCTGGAATGTTTACTAGAATCCTGGGATACATATTCTATGTGTCTCAAGATGTCCAACGATATGTCCTCCCTCTCTCTAGCTCTCTTTATGGGATATTACTCAATCACAAGCAGTCCCGACAACTGAAGAGGAATCTTATCAAAGATTCCAGAGAAATGAAAAGCTCTCTGTTAGCTTTGATCTCTGAAGATTCTTCAGTTGAACTCCCATCTTCTTCTTCTATTCCTCTTTCTTCTTCTGTTTCTTCAACGAAGTTAGATTCCACTAACTCTGAGGATTTGTCAGAGTCTGATCTTGCAGACTTTGATGAGTCACTGGCTCTTGTAGCTAAGTCTTTTAGAAGATTTGCCAGAAAAAGTAATTTCCACAGATCTCCCTCGCTGACCATCAAGGATAAGCCAAAGTCAGATCTTATTGACAAGGCTTCAGCGATCTGCTACAACTATCAACACAAAGGTCACTTTGTGAGTGAATGCAGGTTAAAGAAGACTCCGACGCCATCTTCAAAAACCCCATCCTCCTTCAGAGCCAAAGACGATAAATATCTGAAGCTGAAGGAGAAGTATGTTAGGACTAAAATTCAGTGTAAAGTTGTATTCGTCTTGAAAGTTATTTTGTCTATAATTGTATAAACGTCATCGTGTTTGACTTTTCTTTAGATAGTTTTACTTTGACTTTGTGTTTACTTTGACCCTATATAAAGGGCAAGCCTTTGTAATTTTTGTAAGAATTCTATTGCAATATCATTTTACGTAACAAGTAATTGTTGACCACATTTGGGTGTTGACATTTTCTCTCTACTCTCTCAAGTGTTCTTACAAGAAATATCAAGATCTGCCATTGATTAATTGAAGCTTTAATGAAGATTGATTAAAGTGGGATCTACAATTGGTATCAGAGCCGAAATTGCAAGAAATCTCGAAGAAGAAATCARAGTTTTTGAAGATCTTTTGAAGATAATTTTCTGAATTTTTTTTGTTCTTCTTATTGTTCATTGTGTTCTTAATTTTTTCTTTGAGTTTGATCCGATTTTTTAAAAAAAATCTTGTGTTTGCATGTTAAAATTGTGACCAATCTGTGTGGAATTTCATTGTGAATCTTCGTTATTCACAAGCTTTTGCGAAATGATAATTTTCTTTAATTTTATTTGTTTTAGAGTTTTTAAGAATTTTTTTAGAGTTCTTGATTTTTTTAAACCAGTGTTTTTGATTCATTTTAGTTTTAAAATTTTGTTTTCTTTTTGGTGTTAAATCGCTCAGCCCAAGGCCCATCCGGATTAGGCCCAATTGGATTAAATCGGTTAGCTTTACATCGCACAAAGCATGAGCGGTAGTATCTAAATTGGATACAAATTGAGTGGACAAGGGATATACAAGCTGTCATCTTGAGCGGACAAGGGATTTAATCGCAATAGACTTGAGCGGACTAGGAAGTATATCGATCACAGCTTGATCGATTTAGGATACAGCTTAAGCGATTTAGGTCACAGCTTGATCAATTTAGGTCACAGCTTGAGCGATTTAGGTCACAGCTTGAGCGATTTAGGTCACAGCTTGAGCGATTTAGGTCGTAGCTTGATCGATTTAGGTCACAGACCTTGTCCGGATTAGGTTTAACTCTGTTAATTGTTTGTAAATCGCTTGGTATCACTTGTCTTAACAGTAGCTTGAGCGGATTAGGCAACTTGGCTTGTGTTTGGACTTCATTAAATCGCCTGGAATTCACACAAGGCAGTCAATTTTATTGCTTGGCATTTCTCACAAGTTGTATAAACTAGACAAAGCTTGCCTGGATTACTCAAAGGTGAGTGATTTCTAAACCTCTTTTCTATAAAATTTGTTACTGGTTTTTATTGAATGTTGTTTATTACTGGGAATAAATAAGTTATCCGATTGAGGTTTTTATTCAGACAAAGGAGTGACCAGATTAAGTATAAACTAGACAAAGCTTGCCTGGATTACTCTTAGGAGTTATCCGATTTATCTATAAATCGCCTAAATATTGTGTGATTTAGGATGTTAGTGAGAATTTGAACTATGTAAACCGGATAAAGGTTTTTGAACGGAGAAGTATGAATACGACCAAGTGTTGTGCGTTTTATTCTTAAATCGCACAAGTATCGTGCGGATTAGTTATTAATCGATCAAGGAGTGTCCAGATTTGATAAATTGGACAAGTATGTGTTGTCCGGATATGTACATCGGACAAAGGGCAAGTGTTATCCAGATTGTTTATCCGGATAACTTATCCGGATGATTTATAATTGTTAAACTTTCAAGTATTTAGCATCTTTGACTTTTACATAATTTAATAATATTTATTATTTTTTAATTATAGATTTATAAAAAAGGGTATTTTATAATAAAAAGATATGTTCCAACCAAGCATGGTGACGTAAGTCTCCGTTGGTGTAGAAAGAAATTTTTGGGAAATGTTTCTACCAAACGTGGTGACGTAAGTCTGTTTTGGTATGAAACTATATTTTGGAAAACATTCCTACCAAGCATGGTGACATAAGTCTGTTTTGGTATGGAATTGGATTTTGTGAACTGTTTCTACCAAGCGTGGTGACATTTGTCTGTTTTGGTATGAAACTTGTTTTAAGAGGTAGTTCCCCCAAACGTGGTGACTTTTGTCTGTTCTGGCTTGAATTGGGAATGGGTATTTTCAGACGTGGTATTTTTGTCTGTTCTAATAAGTAGCCTTGTTTTGATGGAGGAATAAGGGTGGCATATCAAGGAGAGGTGTACTCGGAATAAGAGAGGCATTGTCATATGTGGATAATATTATAACTCTTGTTATTGTTACTAATCGGATTTAATAACTTTGAGTCATCATTTCTTTGTGACCTGATGAATTAGAGATATTATTCCTATTAGAAATAATAATTTAGATGTTATTGAGAAGGGGAAAATGGTTTGTCATAAAAGGCAAGTATTGCCTTAAAGCTTTCCTTTAAAATTTACAAAGGAATAGTTTGGTGATTTAAAAAAAAGCTTTGGTTACAATATTTGTTTCATGTTGGGAATATTGGATCTTTAAGTAGATGTATTTTATTAATAGAATTGAGGATCTTGAATTTATCCTATTGAGAACTGCATTATTTGATTATATTGCAAATATTTCTGTGCAAAGATCCTTTATTATATTTTGGTGTTCATCACCCTACATTTGCAAAGAAGAGATTTTCTCACTAGACCCTTCTGGTCTAACCCTCATTTTCTGTTTTAAAATTATGCAATGCAGTAATGGCGGAGTCTAGGGATAATAAGGGGAAAGGGAAAATGTGATTATTTTCCTAACCTGTTATCTGCTTATGAAGATCTGCTTAAGATTGCTTATTTTGAAGATATATGTTGTATTACATGTGTTAGTACAGGATTGGTTTTGAAATTTTCATATGTAGATTTTGTACATATAAGAATCCTTGTACTAGTGGGACCTTGTGATGTAAACTACGTTTCCATGTAATGAAATGTGTGTTATATGCAAATGTGATGTTTGGGGGTGTTATAGAAGTGGTATTAGAGCCTTAGTTTAAGAGATTTAGGTATTCAAAGCATGATGCCTAGACTTAAACTGTCATTTGCATGTTAAGGGTCCTGGACATTATTAGTATCACTAGAAATAAAATATAATGGGTTAAAGAGGGCAGTATGTAAGGTGAATTTGAATTACAAATGGCCAATGTAATTATGAATTTACAGGTGCATACCTATACTCGGATACCATATTATATTTGGGAATGTGAATACGTGATATTTAATACTAAAATATCTGCAGATGTCTAGTTGATCACGAAGATCAGAGAGAATTGCCTGCTTTGCATCTGAAAAAAGGGAGGAATCTCCTGTTAATCCGCCAACCTATGCTTCGGCAAGTAGAGGTCGGGGAAGGAGTAGAGGTAGAGGTCGAGGAAGGAATCAGATTCCTGAGAGGAGTCAGGCCGAGATTCGCCCTGATCAAGGGGAATCTATTTCTGGGAATGCTCATCAAGAACAGAGGCAACAACCTGAGTTTATAACTAGAGATGTTTTGGTAGAAGAAATGGGAAAACTGAGAGAAACCTTGATATCCATTATGGGACTGCCAGCTAGAATAGAAACTGAGCGAGTTGGAATTAACCCTCCAGCTCCTTCAACAGGTAGCAATAATCGGGGAGGGGATATAAAGATGTTTTTGACATGTAAACCTCTGACCTTTTCAGGAGAAAGAGATCCAGTAAAAGCAATGTGTTGGATAAAAGAAATTGAATCAGTGTTCAATACCAGTAGATGTTCTGAAGAAGATAAGGTTAGATTTGCAGTATCCATGCTCAAATCTAATGCTTTATATTGGTGGGATGTGGAGTCCTCGACACAACCGAATATACTGTAAACAATGTTTTGGGAAGAATTTGTGAGTAAATTTAAAACACAATTCTGTCCTACGACAGCAGTAAGACAAATGGAAGAGGATTTTCTGAAACTGGAACAAGGGAGTAGAACTGTGCGAGATTATACCGAGAAATTTATTGAGTTTTCCCGTTTTGTTGAACATTATGTTTCTTCAGAATCTCGAAAGGTAGAAAGGTACATTTGGGGATTGAAACCCTCTATCTGGGAGTTCGTGATTGCTATGAAGCATGATACTTTCTGTTTAGCCGTGAATGCTTCCAAAGTTACTGAAAGAAACAAAAATCGGCAAGGTGAAGAGAAATTTGTTGAGAAAAGAAAGTGGGAAGGGACTTCAGTCAGTTTTTGAAGACCCAAGTTTATTAAATCAGATAACCGTATTCCTCAACCGCTACCTATTAGAACCTGTCCGCAGTGTCAACAGGTGCACCAAGGAAGTTGTCCCTTTGAGCCAAAGAGATGTTATCTTTGTGGGGAAACAGGGCATTTATCAAGGGACTGCACTACACCCAGAAGATGTTTTCAGTGCAATTCACTTGGCCATATTCGACCAAATTGTCCACAATTAAGAGCTCCTCGTTTGACAATGGGAGGAAAGGATCCCAGTAATCGTGGAAGGCCTAGTGCACCGAGGGGAGGCCAGAGTGGAGCCAGAGGTAGATCGTTCCAAATGATAAAGAACGAGGCAGAAGCAACCCCCGATGTGGTAACATGTACCTTTCTTTTGAATTCTATACATGCTAATACATGCTGATCTTCCCCAAGAGCTCACATCGACGGGAAGGTTTGGCACCTCGATGTCGGYTCTTCGCCACCTGGGGCTGTAGTATGTTCCAAGGGTTGGGCTGTTCGCCCATTAAAGCGGTACGTGAGCTGGGTTCAGAACGTCGTGAGACAGTTTGGTCCATATCCGGTGTGGGCGTTAGAGCATTGAGAGGACCTTTCCCTAGTACGAGAGGACCGGGAAGGACGCACCTGTGTTGTTTGATTCTGGTGCAAAATTTTCATTTGTATCACCATCATTTCCTCAATCTACATGCTTGAATTCTGTGCTCCTTGATGACGAATTAGTAGTTGACACTGCTAATAGTCATGAATCTGTTACTAGAGTATTCAATAATTGTATTATTGTTATTGAGGGGTGTGAATTACCGATTCGACTGTTTCCTATGCCAATGAAAGAGTTTTTGATATAGTGGTGGGTATGGACTGGTTGGCAGAGCATCAGACTAGTATTATTTGTAATAAGAAGATGATCAGAATTACTCTGCCAGATCAAGGAACAGTTATTATTTATGGTGATCGTCAGAATCATCATACTAGTCTTTTACCAGTGTTAAAAGCCCAAAAGTGTATTCAGAAGGAGTGTCAGGGGTGTTTAGCGTATGTTGTTGATACAAAGAAAGAGAAAAGAAAAAAGGAATTGATTCCAATCGTTAATGAATACCCGAAAGTCATTCCAGAGGATTTGTCTGGGTTACCGCCAGATCGAGTCATTAAATTCTGGATTGATCTTATACCTGGGGCAGCACCAGTGGCCAAGGCACCGTATAGATTGGCTTCTTCGGAATTGAAAGAGTTGGTTACACAGTTGAAAGATCTGACTGATAAAGGATTCGTCTGACCTAGCACTTCACCTTGGGGTGCTCTGGTCTTATTTGTCAAAAAGAAAGATGGATCTATGCGAATGTGTATAGACTATAGAGAATTGAATAAGTTAACAATCAAGAACAAGTATCCTTTGCCAAGGATTGATGATTTGTTTGATCAACTACTAGGAGCAAGTTATTTCTCCAAAATGGATTTAAGGTCGGGGTATCATCAGCTTAAAGTCAGAGAAGAAGACATTGCTACAACAGCTTTTTGAAATAGGTACGGGCATCATGAATTCTTAGTTATGCCATTTGGTTTAACTAATGCGCCCGCAACTTTTATGGATTTGATGAATAGGGTATGTAAGGAATATCTTGATAAATTTGTTATTGTATTTATTGATAAGAATCGATACGATTTTGATAAGGCTTGTAACACCACACTAAAACGGAAGCTAATTTCACCAGGTAATATTAGATTCAATATACATCTCTAAAACAAAACGGGATACAAAGTTATTCACCAAAAGAGATAAGTATCGTTGTGAAGGGGCATATAACTACCCTTACATACTATATATATAAATATTATGTACATAAACAAAACAAAAAAAAAACCCAAAAT
>NC_037530.1:27201390-27202948 GCF_001531365.2 Cynara cardunculus var. scolymus
CGACGCAAATGCTGACCAACTTTTTCTCTCTATGAAATATATATATATATATATATATATATATATATAAATCAGCGACGGACACAATCCCTCGCAAATTCTGACCAACTTTTTCTCTATATGAAATATATATATATATATATATATATATATATATATATATAATTATATATATATTATTATATATTCCGATAAACTCAATATATCCCGGTAGATAGATTAAGGTCCAATAAAACCGAACAAATCCCAGTTAAATCGGTTAAGCCCCGATAAAAAAAATGATTTTTGTAAATTCCCTCGCTGATCTGTGAGGGATATGTTATTTGCCAATTCCCTCGTTGATCCCTCACAGATCAGCGAGGGATCAGCGAGGGAAGTTGATTTTTGCAAATTCCCTCGCTGATCTGTGAGGGATCAGCGAGGGAATTGGCAAATAACATATCCCTCGCTGATCTGTGAGGGATCAGCGAGGGAATTGGCAAATAACATATCCCTCACAGATCAGCGAGGGATCAGCGAGGGAATTTGATTTTTGCATATTCCGTCGCTGATCCCTCGCAGATCAGCGAGGGATCAGTGAGGGAATTTGCAAAAATCAAATTCACTCGCTGATCCCTTGCTAATCTGTGAGGGATCAGCGAGGGAATTGTCCTATTTTCTTATTTTTTTTTTCGGGGCTTAACCCATTTAACGGGCGGTTCTAATCGCGACAAAAACCATCTATAACCGGTCCCGATGAAAACTCCATAACCGGTCAAGCTTGCCCATTACCGGTTAAGCCGTCCAGTCCCGGTTCCGGTCCCATAACCGGTTACGGCCGGTCCTTTGCAAAAAAGATAAAAAAAATTTATGTGTTATATTTTTATGCGAGGGATCAGCGAGGGAATTTTCCTATTTTCTTTAATTTTATGTGTTATATTTTTATCTTTAGGTATCGTGTATATATATATATATACACACATATATATATATGCATGTGTTATAAGTATATATATCTGTTAGCCGGTGTTATATACATATATGTTGACACGACGTTGTATGTGTTATATGTATTTATATACCCGTCGGTCAATTATATATACACGTGGTTTTCTAGTAGTGGACATATATACACACATACATACATAAATACATACGACATCAACATATAAAAATATGTACATATAACACATATACATACATACATTCGACATCGACATATATACAAACAACACATATACATACATACATACATACTTATTTTCTTGAATTTTATGTGTTATATTTTATATTTAGGTATCGTGTGTGTGTATATATATATATATATATATATATATATATATGCATGTGTTATAAGTATATATACCCGTTAGCCCGTGTTATATACATATATGTTCACACGACGTTGTATGTGTTATATGTATATATACCCGTCGGTCATTTATATATACACATATATACACGATGTATACTAGTTGCTAACCACGATTGGATGGATGAATATATGTTTAAACGTATGTGTATATGTGAATGTATATCATTTTCCCTCACGACGGGTATATATACTTATAACACATTC
>NC_037530.1:27203078-27225601 GCF_001531365.2 Cynara cardunculus var. scolymus
AAAATATGTACATATAACACATAAAAATGAGAAAATAGGAAAAATAGAAAAATCCCTCGCTGATCCCTCGCAAATCAGCGAGGGATCAGCGAGGGAAATGAAAAAAATTCACATTCCCTCGCTGATCCCTCGCTGATTTGCGAGGGATCAGCGAGGGATTCTGATTTTTGAGATTGATTAGCGAGGGATCAGCGAGGGAAATTGTAGAAGAAAGTTCCCTCGCAAATTAGCGAGGGAATTAGTTTTTTCGGGAATTTTTCCCTCGCAGATCAGTGAGGGATCAGCGAGGGAATGAGTTTTTTGGAATTTCCCTCACTGATCCCTCGCTGATCAGCGAGGGATCAACGAGGGAATTTTTCCCTCACAGATCAGCGAGGGAAAAAATCCCTCGCTGATAGTCGTCGCTGATACCTGGTTTTCTAGTAGTGTGTGTGGTGTGAGAAATGTAGATAACCATGCGTCTACGCTAGAGTCAGTGGCGGATGCAGAAAAATATATTGTAGGTGGCATGATATAAAATAAAATAATAATTAACTTCAACTTCATACAAAACTGATAAAAAGTTACCTCTTACAACTATGCCCTACGACTCTTCATCTTTTGAAATTGAGTAATTACATTATCATTTGAAAATGTAAGAAGTGCTTCTTTTTCTATAGTACATATCATTGCAGCATTCAAAATTTCATCACCGATTTTGTTGCGTAAATATGACTTCACAATCTTCATAGCAGAAAAACATCTTTCGACAGTTGCAGTAGCAACTGGCAAAACCAAAGCCAACTTCAATAACCGATATACTAAAGGATAAGTTTTATGCTTTTTTGTTTCCACTAGCAGTCTAGCGAGCTCAGCAATACCACTCAAATTGGCAAATCTTTCATCTTGACGCACAATCAAATAGTACATGTTAAGTTGTTTCTCAAGAGCGATCCTTTCCATATGACTAAAATCTTGAGGATACAACTCACTCAACTTCAATAAATCTGATACATTGAACTGCGAAAATGAATCGCATGGACTCAAAGCTGCTATATTTTTAAGCAATTCAATACTTACCTCACTAAATCAATCCCCAAACTCTTGAATTTGCATGTCCACAACAGTGTTGAAAATATCAAACTTGTAATAATGACAATTGGTGATGTTGSTCYTTTGTCTTCYGWTTTTTGAATAACGGTCTTCCATATCCAAAGCCTTAATACCATTTGCTTCACAAAAAGAATACATTTTCTTCAAAAGTGGATCAAAACCAGTTTCTCTAAATTGTTGCAATAGTTGTTTGGTTCCTCTTATCAATGAAACCGCTTCCAAGATATCTTGATCCTTTTTTTGAAGAGCCCGTGACAACAAGTCTGTGACCTCTAAAATATGAAACATCAAATGCAAATAAATCACAAAATCAAATGTCTTCAAATATTTCTATTTGCCTACAAAATTAACCTAACATTTGACATTTCCATTTGATTTGCCTACAAAATTGCCTACAAAATTAACCTATCATTTGACATTTTCATTTGATTTGCCTAAAAATTGCCTACAAAATTAACCTAACCTACCAAAGGGCCTTTGGTCTAGCGGTATGTGAGTTCTTGACCTTCTAGGAGGTCAAGGGTTCAAACCTCATCATAGGTGAGGAGGGTGTGTGAGTTTATTTGTTCTATTTTCCGTATATAATTATTATATACTTCAAAAAAAAAAAACCTAACCTAAAGCATTTACCAAATCACCAATAAGCAAACAACAAAATCAAAGAAGTAATCAAAATTAAAGACTGGAATTTGGAAATTAGAATTTTTACCCAAATTATTAGAGTTGCTTTGCTTCAGTCAAATCAGTCCAGTGACTCCACTCGAACCACTCCAGTCCACTGTCGGCTGTCCAGTCTAGGAAACTAAGGAAACTCGGAAGGAAGAACCGAAGAAGCAGGCAGCGATTAAGATTGATGAAGAAGAAGAAGTGGCGTGAACTGTCGTCTATTTCTACTCTCTCGCCTGTCGTTCGTGAATCAGTCCGTGTCGTCTATCTCTACTCTCTGTCTCTCTCGTCTGTCGTCCGTCAAGGTTAGGCGTAAACTGTGAAGTGAAGAGGGGCCTTTTACATCATCATGTTGGGGGGCCAATTATACTAAATTAAAAATTACAAGTAAAAAAAATTTGGACTTTGTAAAATATTTTTTGTTGGGGCCCAGGACCCCAACCAGTCCTCAATGCCCCAACCAGTCCTCAATACATCCACCCCTGGCTAGAGGTAGAGGGGTTCATATAAAAATCGTAATTAAATAAAATAACATGAAAATGATCGAATCACATGTGTTTTTATAAATTAAAATCACGTGTAAAATTATATGTGATTCACGCGACTTTAAGGTCGTGAGCATGGTCGATCTCTCATTCACCCTTACATTGACCATGTTCCGGATGTGATCACATTGTTTCTTATTTTTCCATTGTTCTCTTTTCGTAGTCTTGAATCACTTGTTTTTTAGTGCTCTCAATTACATGTGATCTTATGCATGATAATCACATGTGATTTTATATAATATCAATATAAACTTGATAAGTACATATGATCTCATTATATGATCATGTTCAAATTAAAATCACATATGATTAAGCAAAATATCACATTCATCAATTTTTTACAGTCAAAATACTCATCACCATCATATTAAAAATCGTATAATAATCAAATGACCCACGACTTAAAAATCAAAATATATATCACATCTCATTCAAAGTTTCAAATCCATCATCAAAGTATTCTTTAAAAAACCACAAGATTAAACATGAATTCATGTAACTGTAAAGATAGAAAAAATAGAAAATTTGTTAATTGCGAAATCATAAAAAAAACAGAAAAATCAAAATCCCATCCTCGAGGCTTTAGAGTTAGACCCTTTCTCGTTAGGTATCAAATATGGTCATCGGTGAATGAAGAAAGAAACACAGAATGTTGTTCTAGCTATGGAAGTGCAAGAGAGGAGGTAAAGATCGGTTGTTTTTGTTTGTGTTTTTTGATAAATATGGTTACGTGTTTGTGTTAAGATTATGGGAATTTTCTCCCCGATTTCCCCCCTAAGCTTGATGGATGGATATGATTTATTCTCTTATTTTCTTGTTTATTTGTCATTCTCGTTTGCTTTGAAACTTCGTGTGTGTGTGTATATATATATTAAAAGGAAATAGTAAAAGGTCATCTAGGCGATGTAAAGCACTAAAATATAAACACAAGAGTGGTGTCTGATTGGTTTGAGCTTAGCTCCAAAGGTCAAAAGTACCATGTACCAAGTTCAAATCGAAGGAGAAATAAAAATCACTTTGTGGCCACGAAGGTTCAAATGCGGTGACTCCGGGTTATCTACAAAGCAGGTGGTCGCTCTGGGATTAGTCGGCTCACATAGCGGGTTGGATATCCAGGTTAATTTAAAAAAAGCACCAAAATATAGAACTTATCAACTAAACAGTTATTGGTCGATCATTTATTTACCATGGATACAATTGTATTCATTTAAACCATCATCTATGGTTGGACCAAACCAAAGGAACACATTGACGAGTTTTAATCATTTCATCCCCGATCCCCTCTCATCCCAAGCCCCACTGCAACACTTTATATAGCCATGACAATTGTTGCGGTATATTTGTTGTAACGACATTTTATATCTATTGCGATGATTTTGTCATCATAATCTTTTGTGGTACTGTATATATGGCAAATGATTCCGAAGTTCCATCACACGAAACGAATATATATACAAACACTAAGCAATTGTCAAATCAAATAAAAAAAGCGTTAGTTAATCCTCCATCAAGAGTTTTAAATCCAAAACTTCATAAAGTTCCGCCTAAACCCGAATCATTTAATGACAAAAAAATAAATTAAGTTCGTTTCAATTTCACTTTAAAAAAATTTAATCGTATTTATGAGAAAACCTAACTTATTAGACATGTTCGGAAAGAAAAATAACACGAAATTGACCCAAATATTGATGAAAAACAATTTTATTTCATATCAAGAATATAGTCAAAAGAACTAAGTTTGTTGCACACGCATTAAAAGGCCCGTCATCACTTTTCCAAGAAAACCTAATTGATTATGCATGTTTTAAACGTAAGTTAAGTTTATGGAATTCATACTATACTAGTACACATATGTATCCACATGCATATGTGGGTGAACATACACACAAAACAATTAGATATAAACACCAACACAAGCGTAAACACAATCGTGTCTATTAATTATCAGACTGCTTACAAAGGAAGAGAAGGTGGATGATTGTGTCAAAATGATTTACGAAAATGTGATTTCAATATGATGTTCACAATTGTTTGGTTGGATGGTAAGGGATATCGCATGAATTTAGAGTACTAAACGAAGTTGGATTTAAGTCAAGATCTAGTTTTCCTTTTCCATCGGAAGGAAAACATCATTTTTAATTATTTCCGCACATGTTTATTTCGAAATAAGGTGTTCATGTTTGCATATCAATGACAAATAATATATTATCTCTGCGATGTTGTATATTCCAACGCCTCGTGGACTTTTGGCTCCATAACGTAACACAAGGTTTTGGTTAGCAAATTTTAACAGGCATGCTTTAACTAACAATGAATAGTTCAATCATGCACATGTGCAACTAAGGAACTTTATACATTGAACGTGCTTACAGTGTATTTAGAGCAAGAT
This sequence comes from Cynara cardunculus var. scolymus, assembly GCF_001531365.2. Classification (NCBI taxonomy): domain Eukaryota; kingdom Viridiplantae; phylum Streptophyta; class Magnoliopsida; order Asterales; family Asteraceae; genus Cynara; species Cynara cardunculus. The sequence goes on from NC_037530.1 coordinate 27,207,771, forward strand.
TTCCAATCCTAATTAAAAAAGATTACCCTTTTCCATTTACAGAACAACGGAATATGGTAATTGTTTATTTTACGTTACATAATTTCATAAGAAAAATACAATATTCAAGATCAACTATTTACGGAGTGCAACGCAGACACTACGTTTACCAATGAAGAAGTTGTTGGAAGTGGAGAAACAACAATAGATTGGACACCAATGGGGTGCTAATAGAACGTAAAATATGGCTACTTTGTGTGATAAATTACAAATCTATTAGTATCTAATGCCTAAACTTAAGAAATTTGTATTGAATTCGTATAATTTTTTTTGATAATTACTTATTAATTTTGATGCAAATAACTTGTATCCAAACTATGATTTCATCTATTTAATTGTAAGTATTTATTTAATTTTGTTTGATGAAGTTTTTTATCTTAAAAATTATTTAAACTGAAAATATTTATCTTTTAGAATCAACCATTCAGTTTATTTATCAAACAATTATGTTAATAGTGTTTAATATACAATGAGGGTTATATATAATCATTTCTGATATTCAGACTATTTATTCAGCACAACAAACAAACAACAATGTATCTCAATCTATACAAACAGATTAATTCATACAGTCGGCTAATTTATTCGTATAAGACTTTATGACACTACAACAAAAAAGGGGTTTATAAGACACTTTTTTGAGACACTTTTCGAAAATCGTTTTTTAAAATGGCTAATACGACACATTATTTATACGTCCTATTTGATTTAATCTTATATGACTCTTAATTTTTTTTGATATCTTATTAACATACTTTAATGTCCTATCATGTAATTTTAATATGACCCTTTTGAATGTCATATTATTTATAGTTTAATATGACATTTTTAAGTTTCGTATTATTTTAAAGACAAATAGGACAATTTAAGTTGTATATTATTGTAAATGCTAATATGACACTTTAAATTATTGTATTGTTTTAAAAGCTAATAAAACACGTTTGATTGTTGTATTAGAGATTAAGAGTTAATAAGGCACTTTTAAGTGTCCATTAAAGTTTAAAACTATATTTATCTAAGACGTATAAGCAACTGGGACTTAACATCAAATCTAAACCCAATTGAAAAAAGCCTATTAATTTTGAATGAGGAAAAAATATTTTTCACATTAAAAGCCCAAAATCTCAAAGCCCTCAACTTGAACGAAGCGCCTCAGGCCATCATCGAGTCCTCTACACTCCTCTGCATGCTGAGAATCTCAAACTCAATGCCCTCACTGTTTGCGATTGACTCCTATGTACCTTGAGAATCTCAAAGCATCAGACGACAATCTCGTTCAAATTAATCTCAAATTTTGAGTTATGAATTTCAAGTTCTTTGTTCTTCTCATTCTGCTTATAGGTAATATTTTCATTTTCATTGACTATGATTGATTTAATTTTTTGTGGTGCTATGATTAGGATGATGAAGTTGACTTTAGTGAATAAAGTCTGTGGTGCTCAAGTTGCAAAATCAAGTTAGATAAGGAAGTTGTTGTTCAAATTTTCAACCAGATCGAGGTAAAATCACTATTTAGATTGATATTATAACGTGATGTTCCTCGAGTTTCATTTATTCTATTTATGTCTATCTCAATTTCTTTAAAATGGAAGCTGAAATAAGGTTTCACTTTGAACGAATGGTCTATTGAGGATATTTGAATGGTTCAACTTATGTTTCATCCATTTTTTAGTATTATGATAATCTACTGATTAAGGTGAGTTTTATATCTTGCCAGATTAACTTTATGTGTGTAATTTATAATTCCTTATATTGACTTGGATTTGGTCAATGCATTATCAAAGTTCAAAAATCAAGGACGTTGTACATTGTCCAATGAATCCATCACTTGCCAGCCTCTAAGCTTCCTGATCAATAGTTGTTCATCTAATGCGATGAATTCAACATAAAACAACCTGAAATTTAGTTGGTAATGCCCCAGATATAAAAGTGTTTGTTTCTATTATATATTTCTTGTTTTTCAGCTAAGGACCGAGTATTGCACAGCAGATTGATCACAAGCAACACAAAATGTACTGCTTATTTTTATTTGTTGTAAATCTTTCAGATTCTATTTCATTTCTCACAACCTTAGGCTTTTAGTCTTTTGACAATGCTGCAAAACATTCTCTTCAAATACCTATCCACAAAGCTAATAAAGAATAGTTAAGGTTTATGTATTATGTATGAGTTGTTGGTAAAGGCAAACTCATAAGCTGGAATTCTGTCAAAGGCAAGGACCCTAATTGTTAACTTTGTATTAGGTAACTGTTAACACTTATTAAGCAAGCTAAGTTGATGTGTTCTGTATAATTAATGCATACATAGATGCTAAATGTAGTTTTTGTTTACTTGTTTTTGTTGTCTGATACTAAATATAGTTATGAGTTTCTTTCAAGTGCTCATGATACCTGTCGAACTCTTGTTGCCCATTGTTAATGTCATCTACTCTTGGATTAGTATCCAAAGCTTCTTATGATTACTGTTTAGTTAGGCATAATACACATACTTTAGGATTCACTATAGCAAATCTAACCTTTGTCGTCGCTAAAGATCAAAATTTCATTTATTTCGTTTTTGATACACCAACTCATCCATCTTATATGATAAAAAAGAATGGAAAGAGAATATGTTTGCATATCACGATCTAATTTTAGTAACAAGTTTAACCTTGAAATGACCCTTTCTTATAAATAAAAAGAATTTGAAGTAAGGCAGGGGTAACATCGTAACGAATGTAGTTCATATTTAAGCTGCGGAATGGAGATTCTTAGCATCTCAAAGAAGATTTGAGCTAAAGGGTGTAAAAAGATGTTGCTATCAAACAACAAATTGCATCAAGCATCAGTATAATACACGGTGATGAAAGCTAGAGTGTAATATAATTTTCTAGTTGACTACACAGCTTTGAAATCTTAAAAGACAAATTTTTAGCAAATATTTCAACTCTTTTTCGATGTGTATTTTAGGATATCCTACCGCATTAGAAGAAAACCTGATAGGAGGTTTAATGGCAAACTGCATTTATCACCCGTATTCTAAAAGGCGGCTTAATTGGACACTTATTCATTTAAATAAATATTTTCAATAGTTTTAAATGTTTTTCAATGGTTTTACAAGTTAACACATGCCATCCAACAAAGCATTATAAAACATCATTCAGGAATTAGAAATAAAAAGACAGAAAATTAGTTTATTACTACAGACTTCCTATTGAACTTATGAGCAGCATACTTGCATAGACCCCTGCAAGCTGCTACCCATGCACCTCACCTCATTACCATTCTATATATGTGTTGTGTCTCAAAAATCATAAATTGCCTAAAGTTGTTCCAACTTCAATCACTATGATGTAGGCACAATAAAGAAGCTTTGGTAGACAAGATAAAGAAAAGGCCAAAAATCCCAAATTACTACATTAATCCACTACCATGAAATTATCAACAAGTTTTCTTATGTGCCATGCCACTTTTAACAATTACTTTAAAGTTAATATATCATTATAAACACTATATCTTAATCAAATATGACCATATTATCAACAAAAGGTATATGGTGGGAAACACTTGTTGCATACTTTTTTTTTTCTACACAACTATTTAGGGGATGGCTATTTAAACACCGATGTACTAGCCATGCAAACTCCTTCAAACATTTAGGGGAAATTCTCCCCCTTATATTAGGATCAACAATTTTCTTTAGCCTACCTTCATTAATAGACAGGCTTTGAGTACCAAAATCTCAAAATCACAAAACTCTTACCTTTTGTATTTATTTAGGGCGCAAGATGGATAATAGTTGGATGTTGTTACCAAGAATGACTATTGAGTACCAAAGATCCTTGGAAGAATTTTTTGGTCTTATGTTTTCTAACGAGTGTTTAAGTGGGCAGTCCATGCATTAAATGCGGTAACGAGGCATGACCGTAGAGGCTAGAATGCATCTCATATGCAATGGATTTTTAAAAGGTTATAGAACCTTTCGTCCTACATTGGATACACTCGATGACATGCAAGGATTGGTGCATGATGCCTTTGGTATCTTAGATGAAAACATACTTGAAGATGAAATAGACATAGAAGAGGAAGAACCGGATGAGCCGAATCCAGAAGCAAAAAAGTTTTATAAACTATTGGAAGATGTAGAGATAGAACTATATCCCGGATGTGAAAAATTCCCTGTACTTTCATTTATCGTTATACTATTTCATATCAAGTGTATAGAAAAATCTAATGACCAAGGTTTCACCATGATGCTTGATACATTGAGGGAGGCATTCCCAAATGCTTCTATTCCTAAGTGATTATATGAATTGAAGAAGATTATAAAGGATTTGGGTCTTAGCTATGAGAAAATTGATACATGCCCAAATGACTGTATGTTGTACCGCAACGAAAATAGTAAGAAGATTTAATGTGATATTTGTCACACATCAAGGTATCAATAAAGTGAAAATGAATCCCAAGATAAGTCAACTACATCCCATAAGCATAAGAAGATTGCGGCAAATGTTTTGCGCTATTTTCCACCCAAACCAAAGTTCAGAAGGCTATATATGTCTTTCAAAACTATTGTCTCCATGAGATGGCATGAGGAGAGTTGTACTAGAGATGGTTGCTTGAGACATCCTGCAGATTCCCCAGCTTAGAAAACATTTGATTTCCAATATCCTGATTTTGCCAAGGAGCCTCGAAATGTTAGACTTGGTTTAGCAACTGATGGGTTTAATCCTTTTAGGACTATGAGTGTTTCTCATAGTACATGGCCTATGTTTGATGTCTTGTTGGTTCCTGACTTTATTGTCAATTTGTTGTCTATTCATAAACGTCCTAGAGATAATAAGTTATTTGCCGGGGTTTGATGAGTCTCGATGTTATATTCATAATTCTCATCAAAAGAATGTAATGGGATTGGTAGTCAAGAAGGTGGTTTGTATTTTTTTTATCGGTGTACTAAGATAAGTTGCTTCCTGTTTCTGCTTCTTCTGGTGCTCAAAGTTTTGCTTCTAGCCAATTGTGGCATAGTCGTCTTGGTCATTCGTCTAATCAAGTCTTGGTTGTTTTAAAAGATCAACTCAAAATTGGAAGTGATAGTACACGTCCATGTGAAATTTGTTATATGCCCAAATAAACTTGGGAAAAGTTTTATTTAAGTGATCATAAGTCTCAGTGTCTTGGTGAACTTATTCATTTAGATGTTTGGGATCCTTATCGGGTGACTAGTAAGGAAGGATTTAAGTATTTCTGACTATAGTGGATGATTATACTCGTGCTGTGTGGGTTTATTTGTTAAAAGGCAAGAATGAAGTTACTGATAATATTATATTATTTTATAATTTGTTAGGAACCCAATTTGGCAGACGAGTTAAGATGTTTATAAGTGATAATGGAACTAAGTTAACTAATTCCTCGTTAGGTGAGTTTTCTAAAACTAAAGGAGTGGTTCATCAAACGTCTTGTGTTCATACTCCCCAACAAAATGGGGTTGTGGAAAACAAACATCATCATTTATTAAATGTGGCTAGAGCTCTTATGTTTTAGGGAGGTGTTCCTTTGAATATGAGGAATGAATGTATATTAACTGCAACTTATCTCATAAATAGAATTCCATTCTCTGTTTTAGGAGGAAAGTGTCCTTATGAGCTTGTATATGGATTCCAACCTGTTTTAACTCATCTAAGGAATTTTGGTTGGCTTTGGTTTTCCACCAAAACCAATGTTTCTGATAAATTTTCTTCAAGAGCTAAGAAAGTGTGCTTTTAGGGTATGCTAATTCCCAAAAGGTTACAAGTTGTTTAGTCTTGATACAAATAAGATAATTGTTTCACATGATGTCAAGTTTTATAAAACTATATTTCCTTTTAAAATGAGTTGAAACAAGTTGGATTGTCATATTAATAGTGAAATTAATAATCTAAATTTCTTTGACTCATCCCTTGGTTCATCTACTAATCTCTATGGTTTACCTCCTAGTGATGAGGTTAGAGATCAACCTCCTCTAAAGAAAAGTAACCAACATTTATCTCTTGGTAATAGCCCATATAGAGCTGCCACTAGGCAGGAGCTAGGTAGCATAAATGTCCTCACTGAAAGTCCTGAAGGATTTGCCAGTTTGCAACCACTGAGTAGCTCAGAGGTAGCTGGCAGAGATAATACTGAGTCTGGTTTGCAGTCTTTGGATGCTCATCAAGGTCTCAATGATGCTGAAAATTTAGATCTCCAACCTGGGGGTGTTTTTTCTAATTCCAAGAATCATAATCAAACCATTAGAAAAATGACTAGAACTTCCAATTTTCCTCAACAATTTGGTGGCTTTGTAATAGAAGGCAAAAGTTAAATATGGAATAGAAAGAGTGGTGAACTACTCTTACTTGGATTCTGAATTTTTTTTGTTTTATCTCAATTTTAAACAAATTTGTTGAGCCAAAGACTTCTTCAGAGGTCAGTAATGATAAAAATTGGATTTTTGCTATGAATGATGAAATTGAAGCTCTATATAGAAATGATACTTGTATTATTACTTATATACCTCTTGGTAGGAAACCCATAGGCTGTAAATGGATTTATAAAATTAAATATAAGTCCTCTGGAGAGATAGAAGGATATAAAGCTAGATTAGTAGCTAAAGGATATAGTTAAAGAGAGGGTCTTGATTATGAAGAAATTTTTTCTCCTGTGGTAAAAATGGTCACTGTTAGATGCATTGTTGCTCTTGTTGTTCAAAATAATTGGTCATTGTTTCAACTTGATGTCAATAATGCGTTTTTACATGGTGATCTATCTGAAGAAGTCTATATGGCCTTACCTGAAGGCTATTTCAATTTTGATGACAAAACAATGTGTAAGTTGGTAAAGTCTCTTTATGGTCTAAAGCAAGCACCCCGTAAATGGTGTACAAAACTGTCTTCTTGTCTTATTGCTAATGGCTTAATTCAAAGTGTAAGTGACTACTCTCTTTTTACCAAATATAATGACTCTAGATTTACTATACTTTTAGTATATGTTGATGATATTGTTATAACTAGGAATAATTTGATGAAAATAAATAAAGTTAAAGCTTATTTGAAAAATAATTTTTTGATTAAGAATCTTGGCAAGTTAAATTTTTTCTTGGGAATTGAAGTTCTTAATTTTGATGATGGAATATGTATGTCTCAAAGAAAGTGTTGTTTAGAGTTACTAAATAACTTTTGATATCTTGGATGTAACCCAATTAACACACTAATGGACATGAATCTTACTATTACAAATTTTGTGAGTTCTATTTCTAATTATCCTTCTCTGCATGACTATACTAGTTATCAAAACTTGATTGGTAGGTTAATTTACCTTCTTGCAACTCTTCATGACATTGCCTTTGTTGTTCACTGCTTAAGTCAGTTTATGCACGCACCTTGACAATCTCATCTTAAATTGGCTTTAAGAGTTCTCAGGTATTTGAAGTCTTCACCAAGAAAGGGTGTTAGTTTTACCAGGTCAGAATCTTTTCGTTTATCTGCTTATGTTGATGCTGACTGGGGTAAGTGTCTTTCTTCAAGTAGGTCTGTTACTGGTTACTGTTTACTTCTTGGAAAAAATCTATGGTTTCTTTGAAAAGTTAGAAACAAAATATTGTTTCTCGTTCTCTGTTGAATCTGAATACAGAGGAATGGCTTCTGTTACTTGTGAAATAATTTGGGTTCTTAGGATTTTATCTGATTTGAGAATTAAAGATTTACTTCCTGTAAATTTGTATTGCGATAATAAATTTGCAATAGAAATAGCTTATAATCATGTTTTTCATGAACACACTAACCATATCGAAATTGATGTTCATCAAGTTCGAGAAAAGGTTGATGTTGGGGTGTTAAAAGTTGAAAAAATTCTCTCTACAGAACAACCTGCTGATATTTTCACCAAGTCTCTTGGTGTAAATCAAAATAGTTACCTATGCTCAAAATTAATGATGATTGATCTGTTTAAATGTCAAGATTGAGGAGGATGTTAAATATGACTTATTCTTAGTCCAATCTTGTCATTTATAAGTTTTAGTTTTGTTTCGTAGGGTATTATGTTGTAAAGGATGATTCTGTAATTTCTGGAAGCTTAAGGGTCTAGAGTGAAGTTGATAAGAGCTAAAGGGTACCGATGCCATTTTGGTCAAAGTTCAAGGGTCAATTGTGTAGATTCTTATTACATACATATGGCTTTGTACCCGATTGGGAGCTTAGATCGTCACGTTAGTCCTTTCATTATATGTGTAATGTTGAGAGTGTTTTTGTATTCTTTGTATTCTTGAGAGATTTAGGGTTTGTTTTTGTTTACGATTTCTTTGTAATCAAAAGATCTATTAGTTTGAACTATACTATTACTCAGACACTTTCCCTTGCATCAACTTTAGTTTTTTTCTCTTAAAGCATTTATAAATTTCAATAGTTTTTATTCATAAGATTCTTGTTTAACAATTTACCATGTTTTTAGTGAAATACTGAAACTACTTAAAACAACCACACAAATATATATGATCATTTTAATTCCCAAGGTCACAATTTAAAGGTGAAAAACCAAGTTCTTGATGTAATCAGAAAACTTGGCAAAGCCTAGAGGGAAGATATGCCATCCATCTTAAACCTCATCATCTTCTCTTCAAGACTCCTTTACTAGATCATTATAGTTGAAGATTTTATACAAAGTATATTAATAGTAAAGACAACATTTCACAAGAGGTTAAAGTATTGATATTAAAAAGACAATTCTTAACAACTATCGAGTTTTTGTGCCTTAATCTGAACAATTACAAGAGAATATATGCCACCCCAACCGATTAATAAGGAGAATGAACTCCTATCAACATTCTCATCGCCCATTATACAAACACACACACGTATATAATACACACCCCTAGGTCGAAAATTTGTGGCTGCCTTGACAACCTCATCATCACGAAATACCAACATCATAAAAAACATTTGTTATGATTTGGGTATTTGGGCAAATGTAATGAAACCACAGATGAATTTATTAATAAAATGTATTTTTTTTGCTTTTCCTTTCACTATGTTGGTTAGGCTATATGGATTAAGTATATACCAAACTACGTGTATATGATAAAACCTGGTAATCCAATAGTATAAGCAAAATTCTTTTAAGCCCTCTCCTAATATGCTTGTAACCAACCATTACACAATAACCTTTATGAGCGGGTAGTTTTGAGAATGAGAAAATAATATAATTAGATTGCGAGACACCCTTTATAGTAATAAAATCCTATTGATAAATCTTAAAAAAAAACGGTTTTAACTTATTACAAAACATACCAAAAAGAAACGACACAAAAATGCACATTGTACCAAGAAGTTAATTTGAAGTCTATGTGAAACACAGTTTCCTTCTTTATGTTTAAACGCTTACCTAAAACATTATCAGTTATTTCTCCCTCTTTACTCCCATTTCACCTAAATAATAAAAAAAAACACCAAGTTTCACATCTTTTTTTCTTTCAAATAGATAAATTTAAATAATCTCCTTTTTTCATACTCCAATTTGAACAACTTTTAGTTTCACAACTTTTTTTCCTTAACAATAAGAAGAAAACAAATGGGTGTTTAAAAGATATTATCCTCAAAGTACTCAAGTTCACACAACATCAATTCAATGATTCCCATCTTTGTATCATAAAGTATTCAAGCTTTGTGATATACATATTAAATGAACCAAAACTCTTAGGTCGCGTTTGGTTCGTAGAATGGAATTCAATGGAATTTGAATTCATCAAATGAATTTGACTTTGAGGGAATGGAATAGAATTTGATGGAATTTGACCATGTCTTTTGATTGTGCTTGATTGGATGGAATTGGAATGGAATTCTTAACCGAATTATATTTTTTTGGTTTCGTTCACGGAATTCAACGAGAAAATTACAGGCAAAAAAAACTGAAACCGAAACTTTCGGGCTGGGTTCGGAGACATTTTATCGGGGACGGGGCAGGGATCGAAGACAAATTCGGGGATTTTAATGGGGATGGGGGCGGGGACGATGATCATCGGCCCGGCCCGGCTTGATATGTGTATATATATTAATTTTAATTTATATACATACATACATATATATATATATATATATATTACTAAATTCGGGGATTTTTATATCTGTTTCGGGTTTTGGTTTCGGGTTCGGTTACAACCAACGGTGAACGAGAAAAAGAGGATTTTTATCTTCACCAATTCCCCAACAGGGATCCGGGAAACCGCGGGACCCGATAAGATCCCCGACGGGGATCAGGGTGGTCATGAGGACGGTTTTAGTTATCGGTTTCTGGGACGGGGATACCAATAACCGACTCGAACCTGACCCGTTGTCATTCTTAGTTTTAAACGAGATCGAGGAAAGGAGATCGAGCATAGCAAAACAGAGCAAATCGAGATACAGCGTCGATGAATGGATGAGGGCTAAGGAATTTGTCGGATTGTAATTTGAAATCCGTGGTATATGCGATGGAATTGTGAAATCAATGAATTAAGGAATTGGATGGAATTGGTTAGAATTGGAAGGATTCTTTCACATCTATTATGTGAACCAAACATAGGATTTGGAATTTGGTCAAAGATTTGGACATTCCAATTCCTTCAAATTCCACCAAATTCCATGAACCAAACACCCCCTTACAAGTGGTAATTTTCTCCCCAGCTTTCCCGACACAACCTTAGATTTGTTGTTAATTGTAGTAACCCTTTCAGTTGTAAATGGAAATCGTTAGAGCCGTTAGCTTATTATAAACAAAAATGGGTTTTTCTATTACAACTGAATGTACACCTACTAAATAACTTACCGCAAAATTAACAATTGTTGGGCACAACCAACATCAAGGTTCAGTTAGAGTCTAAATAAACAATTTATCGATGTATTTTCTTTGAAATTATTGAGGCCTATGGTAAACACAGTTTCCTTAAGACAGATTCTCCCTCTCTTCAATTCTAGAGATATGTGGACGTCTATCTCCCAGAATAAAACAACAAGAGATATCTCTAACAGCATGGTCGGATAACCAAACTTGTGTCTTCCCTCTATTACGTGAATTTGATAAACATTGAAAAAGTACACCAAGAACAAGATGGAGTTCTAATTGATGTATTATCTCACAAGAATAAAAGAGTTTGTTCCATTTTTGTGTATTTTCCATGAACTCATTTCACGTATTTATAAGGGGATAGAGAAGACCCAAAAGATTCTAATAATTGAACCATAATAATTACAACTTAATAAAAAAGACTATTCAATTTTCATAACTAGAAATTTCATTCAAATAATTAATAAATTATTATATAAAATAACAATTTTTTCCAACATCATAAAGTTAGATGTTCGAGTTTGTCAAAGAAGGCATTTTAGATACTTACCAATAAAACGTTGTATTTTCTTGATAAAAATCCGAAACCAAAACCATCATTGCAATTTTGAGGAAATTTATAACAACGGAATGGGTTGTCCTTCCCCGTGTAAAATACACGGTATCGATCCTACTCCTATTCTGACTACGAATTGGAATGACAAACTCTATTGATGCAATACTTGTGGCTTGTTTGGTTTGCAAACTGGGGGAATTTAATTTCATTAGAAGTAACAAATTTCATGTTAAACTAAATTCAACTTCATTGAAAGTCTTTTAGATTCAAATTCATTTGGCATATATATTTGCTTTTCTTTCAAAAACTTTCCACAACCAAATGCTACCACCCCTATCATGTTTGCAACTCCACAAATCAGCATGTTCAATTTATGTAGAATGATAAACCATTTGTAATTTGTATTGTGTAGACAACAAACTTCAAGTCGCCCCCACAAAAGCATACGCGCAAATTGCAATAGAAGATTAAACACAAGACTTAAGATAGATACAAGTTGAAGGACAAAATTGTTCAATAAGGAGGTCCACAGCGGTTCTAATGGAAGACTTTGAAGTTCTTAAAACCAACGATTGTAAACTTTATCTAAAGATGTTATAATAGCTTATTAGAATAACATTTTAACAACCTAACAAATTATATATGAAACAATAACATGGATTAAGTTGGACAACTAATTACCCTAATAGCAAATAAGAAATAGATATTACATTAGCCTTTTATATGAATTCTTTTGAAAAACATCATAAGAAATCGATCGAAAACCAAGTTTTGTTAGTCTCAAACATTACCCATAAAATAAGTTAGGTATAGAGTCGTAAGTTTATGGGGTTCCAACTGAATTATAAAATAACTATATGTGTCGTACAATGCATCGCGATATATCTCGATTTGATGAATGTCTTATTCTTAATTTATCAATGTCAATTTTTATAATACAGTATGTATGGCATTGAGAAAGCTAAAATGAATTTGGTTTGTTTATCAATTTTATAAAGTATTTTGATGTCGAAGGTTCTCACTTTTTGTATAAATTGTTTACTTCAGTTTTTTTATTGATTTAATGATGAAGATGTAATTTATTTCAGTTTTAACAATGTGATGTTTTTTATAAAGATAATAATGAAGTATTCTTAGTTTAATGATCATCTTAATTGTATTTTTTATTTAAAATAAAGCGGTTACTTTGTATATGATCTTGTTTATCACTTAGTTATATTAATTCAAACACACAACTTTGTACTCATGCATCATTACTTGTAATATTGAATTTTAAGTAAAATGTATCGATTAACAATACTTGATGCACCAAAAGGCGATTGGCCTAACGGTATGTGAGTCTTTGGCCTCTTAGGAGGTCAAGGGTTTAGACCTCACAAAATGTGAGGAAGGTATGTGAGTTTATCTGTTTTATTTGTTGTATATAACATTAAGAAAAAACAATGTTTGATACATACAAACTGGTTTTTAAGACTTTATCTCGTATTGTTTTATAATACAGTATAGATAGTATACGTGAAGTAATCCAATATCATATATCCCACATATGATTACACGCTAAGCACGTAATAACGAGTATAAGAATAATATTTATTGTACGTTATTGTTTTCTAGCTTCTCAACGAGCATTGCGCCTACAACTTTCAGTATGCACTATGCCGATATGATTCTTTTATGATAAGCATCTAGTTAACATAATTGAAGAGTTGCTTAAATTTAGAAGGGTATTATTTGATACTTTTTTTAAAGAAATGTATAATATTATCTTATTGAGCATTTGGCGTGCTTGTATAGAGATCATACAGATATGTCTATTTAATTTGTTACGGGACAACCACGATCCTTGGATGATCTATGGCAGGCTTGACACGATGCTAAATTCAGCATCTATCAGCTACTGAAAGTTCATCCATCCATGTCATTATTCCAGCATTATTAGAGCTCTAATAATTGAGGCCCAGAAAAGGCTTATCGAATGTTAGATTTATATTATTTTCAACAGTATCTTCATAAAGCATAACTTTGAAGTCTTTGTTTTGCTTTTCTGCAGGTTATTCTTATCCACTTGAAGGGACAAGTTCTTCAGCAATACATACATACATACATACATACATACATACATACATACATACATACATACATACATACATACATACATACATACAAGCATACATATATGTGTATATACATATATACGTACGTATATACACTTGGAACTCGAAAGCATAGGAATGATTTTATGTTTCTAAGCGAGTCTTTATATTCGACTTTTTGAAAAGTAATATACTATATATGAAAGGGAAAATTGCATCAAAATGGAACCAACTTTCACCTAATTCATATTTTGGAGAACCAACTTTCAAAATCGTCATTTTGGGGAACCAACTTGGACCTGATTCCTATTTTGGGGAACCAACTTTCAAAATCGTCATTTTGGGGAACCAACTTGCAAAATACTTATAGAAAAATAACTAAAATTCGTTTTTTTTTTCCAAAAATTAATGCAATAAAATCTATTTTTCATTTCAAATCTCATGTTTTTTTAATTCAAATATCAAATTGAAGATTTTTTCAAAAAAAAAAAATTCAAATTACTACAATAAAATTTGTATTTTACTAATGCAATAAAAAAATTAATTTAATAAAAAAATTAATTGATATAATAAAAAATAAATATTAAATATCACATTCAAGATTTTTATATCTAACCAATCCGTATCAATATTAAAGTTTAAATCAAATTAGTCAAATCAAACTAAAAGTTTGATAGAGACCCTTAAATTACATGTTACCTGTTCAACAGATCAAGCAGACCCTTAGATAAACAAAAAGTTTGATAAAGACCCCTAAATGACGATTTTGAAAGTTGGTTCCCCAAAATAAGAATCAGGTGAAAGTTGGTTCTATTTTAGTGCAATTTTTCCTATATGAAAAATCAAGATTTTTGTTATTATTTTCTTTATGAAATTTGTTTTTCTTGCTTTTTTTATGCAAAATTTATGATTAAATCAGTTTCTTGTAACAAGTCTTCTTTCAATTGATAAAGAAGTCAATCCTTTTAATTATCTTGTAATATTGTTGATTCTAAGTAACCTTTTATTGATTTAGTTTGAAGCAAACCTTATTTTGGTGGTATATAATTGATGAATTTTGAAGTGATGGAATGAAATATACTCAAAGTAAGTTTGTGTGGTTTGTGGGTTTGAGTTCTAATGTTAATGATGGAATTCTTATAGTTTGTAACAGGTTACAGCAAAGATGGAGATGAGTATTTTAGTGTAATCTATTTCTGATAGTTGGTTTTTGTTGGGTTGTTAGAAGGAATAAGTTAGTCAAATTGCAAAATCGATTATTCGCTATCTTCATAATCTCCTGGTTGATCATCTAATCCAACAGCGATTGCCGTTGATGACAATTAGTCTCACATCAATTGACATGAGACAACCATTTGTTTCGAGTAGAGCTATATACACAAAATAACATCATCGTTATTTCACAGTTGTTGAATATGGTTTCTAAAGAGATCTCACTAGCGTCATGTGTTAACATTGATAATCAGAGGGCTGTAACTTGTATTTATTTTCTGTATTTTACAATGAAAAGAAAGGCCCTTTTTATAGGCACTACAACAAAGAAATAAAAAGGAAATACAGAGCTGTCAAGGAGCTGTAAAGGAGAAGAAAAGATCGTTGATTGATCACTGAATTCTGGGAAAGGATGTTGATCATTGGTTGATCCCATTAATTCCTCAATCATAATATTTTCCTTTTTTAACACTCCCCCTCAAGTTGAATAGTGGGATTTCCAAAATTCAACATGACCAAACAATTGCTGAAGATTCTCCCATTAACCGCTTTTGTCAGAATGTCGGCCAGCTAGTCTTCTGATCGAACAAATGGTAATTCAATTATCTTTGCTTCCATTTTTTCTTTAATGAAGTGTCTGTCCACTTCTACATGTTTTGTTCGATCATGTTGAACTGGATTCTCTGATATTTGGATGGCGGTTTCATTATCGCACATGATTCTGCTAGTTTCTTTAGGGGAGAAACCAACCTCTTTCAACAGTTTTCGAATCCATAAAACTTCTGCTAATTCCCTTGCTATCCCTCTGAATTCTGCTTCAGCGCTTGAAAGAGCTACCACCTTCTATTTTTTGCTTCTCCGTGTGACAAGATTCCCACCGACTAGAGTGAAGTAACCGGATGTCGATCTTCGATTTCCTTTATCTCCTGCCCAATCTGCATCTGTATATACTTGAGTTTGTAAGTGCCCTTTTGATTTGAATAGAACTCCATGACCAGACGTTCCTTTGAGATATCTAATAATTCTCCACACTGCTTCCATATGAGCGACTTGAGGTTGATGCATGAATTGACTTACTACCCCTACAGCGTAGGCAATATTTGGACGGGTATGTGAAAGATAAATCAACTTTCCCACCATCCGTTGGTATCTCCCTTTGTCTGCCAACTTCGCTCCTTCTTCCATATGAAGTTTTTGATTTACAACCATAGGAGTATCCGTGGGTTTGCAATCAATCATCCCTGTTTCTGCCAACAAGTCAAGGATATATTTTTTTTGGCAAATGAAAATCCCTTGTTTTGACCTTAGTACTTCAATGCCAAGGAAGTATTTAAGTCTACCCAAGTCTTTCATCTCGAATTCCATGAACAATTTTGTCTTTAGCTTTGTCATTTCTTTTTCATCGTTCCCTGTAATTATCATATCATCAACATAGATAATTAAGCAGGTTATGAGTTTGTCTCTTCGTTTGATAAACAGAGTATGATCTGAATTACTTTGTTTAAACCCATATCACTTCATAGCCAAAGTGAACCTGCCAAACCAAGCTCGGGGGGATTGTTTCAATCCATAGAGTGATTTCTTCAGACGACAAACTTCCCCAGGGTTAAAGTTTCCCGTGAATCCAGGATGAGCTTCCATATAGACTTCTTCTTTAAGCTCTCCATGTAGAAAAGCATTTTTCACGTCAAACTGATGGAGTGGCCATCCTTCATTTGCAGCTATTGAGAAGAGAACCCTAATCGTGTCAATTTTGGCCACCGGATAAAAGGTCTCGGAGTAATCAATCCCATATGTTTGAGTGTACCCTTTGGCTACTAACCGGGCTTTGTACCTTTCAATGGTTCCATCCGGCTTGTGTTTTACAGTGAAAACCCAACGACATCCCACTGGTTTTTTTTCAAATGGGAGGATACATTTTTCCCATGTATCGTTTTTCTTTAGTGCATCCATCTCCGTTTGTATTACTTTTTTCCAGTTCTCCAATTGCAAAGCTTGCTCGATAGTGGTTGGGATTTCTTCAGAATATAATGAGGCAACAAATGCCTTGGCTTCTTTTGATAAGTTCCCTTTGGCTATGTTTGCCATAGGATAACTTGAACTCCGAGCCTCCTTTTCAGGAGAATATCTTTTTGGAGGAACTCCTCTGTTAGCCCTTGGAGGAAGAACATATCTTCCAGTAGACTCGGCTTGTATTTGATTTTCTTGTTCATCTTGTAATGGGACATCCTGCTCTATCTCATGGTTAGATGAGTCAGAAGTGTCAACATTCTCATGGGTTTGAGAGTTAAACCAAGAAGAAGAAGAGAGGCCATTATTCTCAACGCTCTCGTGGGTTTGAGAGTTACTTACCTCGGACGTCAGGTTGGGAGGATCATGTTCAGTAACACTGATTGTTGGCGCAGCGGATTGTGGTGATGACTCGGTTTGGGTACTGTGATTAATTTCTTCTGATGATGGCATCCATTTCAACCAACTCAATGTGTCACTGTACTCACTCTCCCCCTGACCAGTGTGTTGGGTGCTGTAGAAGTATTCAGTTTCAAGAAAATCATAGTTCATGGTAGTGAACATGTGACGCCTTTTTGGATTGTAACACCGGTATCCTTTTTGGTTGACACCATAACCTACAAAAACAGAACAATCAAAGACACGAGGTTTGATGGTAAAGGTAGAAGGAAGTTCAGTGAATTCAGACCATGTTTGAAGGGGGTTTTGAGGTCAAGAGCTTTGGTTGGAAGACGATTTATAAGATAGGTTGTTGTGGCAAGGGCTTCAGGCCAAAAAGATCTCGGGACTTTGGATTCAATTTGTAAAACCCAAAAATTTGTGGAATAAATAATTTATCTTTATTAGTATTTTATTTTAAGAATATATATATATATATATATATTAAATAAAAAATAGAAGGTTGAAATAAGTTTAAAAGTCGGACCAAAAGTGAAGGAAGAAGTCAAGACATGGGTGAAAGTTGTCAATTCGCGGAAGTTAAGGGATTGGGTCGTGTGTAAGCAGGTCCAAACCAAAAGGACCTGTTTTGTAAATAGGCAACAGACCTGCAACAGGGTGGCCTACTGTCAACAATCAAGAGAGACAGAAGAGGAACAGGCGGTGCCTGGTTCAAAA
>NC_037530.1:27227221-27246293 GCF_001531365.2 Cynara cardunculus var. scolymus
AAGTTGGATAAGGGCAAGGGACTCGCGTAGAGAGTTACTAGATTGTTATCTTATCTTTAGTTTTTGCCTAGCAGTATTGTACTAATCTATTGTAACTTAACCTAGTATGAAGCGGGTTAGAACTTAAGTTAATTTTGGGGATTCAAAGACTTCCACTGTAAACGATTAGAACGGTGATGTTTTAACCGTCTTTTGGACTATGTATTCAGGAAATGGAATCAGGATACGTGACATTCTCAAAAAAAAAAAAAAAGGTGTTACACAATTAGAAAGGGCACTGGTTATTTCTAAAAGGATGCGGTTTTTCCGTTCGGCAACACCGTTTTGTTCAGGGGAATGAGAACAGGAGGTTTGATGAATTATCCCCCTTTTTTGACAAAACTCTTTCATGGAGGTGTTAACAAATTCTTCCCCATTATCATATCGTAGAATTTGTATGTCTCTTCTGAATTGGGTCTTAATCATGGTATAAAACATAGAGAATTTTTCAAACACTTCGGATTTATTTGTCATGAAATACGTCCAAGTCATACGAGTGCAGTCATCAACAAAAAGCAAGAAATACCGAAAGTTTTGTCCCCCGGTAATTTTTGTTGGTCCCCACACATCTGAATGAATCAAAGAAAAAGGACAATTCACCTTAGTATCATTAGGTTTGAAGACCTGTTTATGACTCTTGGCCAAAACATAAGTTTCACAACTTAATACTTTATTTGAAGGAAATAATTTAGGGAATAAGATATGTAAATATCCAGTCGACGGGTGTCCCAATCTTCTGTGCCATAACCAAGCTTCCCTATTCATAGTTCCATGAGCCAACATCACAGTACCTTGTCGAGTCACTTCGTCCACATAGTATAATCCTTGGCGTTCAGTGCCACGTCCAATAATCATTCCCGTCCTGATGTCCTGTAAGATACAAAAGGTAGGATGCATTAGAACCATGCAGTTTAGTTCTTTTGTAACATGGCTGATGGATAACAATTTATGAGATAAGGATGGGACATAAAGGCAATTTGATAACTTCAAGGTTGGTGAAATTTCAATACTTCCTCTTCTTCTCACTTGAACTATTTCCCCATTAGCGGTACAAATTTGAGATTTTCGAGGTTTTGACATTGAACACATATCAGAAAGTTCAAATGCCATGGTATCGGTAGCACCACAATCAAGTATCCATGAATCATTATTTTCCCCATAGTTGGCTGCCATGTTAACCTCCCCAATGTTAACAGGATTTTGAGGTTCCCCTTTTGATAAATCAGAAATTTGAGGGTCAGAGAACTTTGGGTTTAAAATTGAAGTACTAGAAATGGAAGGGTTTGGGAGGGCACTCTCAAACCCTATACCTGATTCTTCTTTATTCACCGCTGCTAGAAAACCAAATCCATTTTCTTTTCCAGGGGTTCTTTGGTGGTCTCCGCTGCTGTTAGTGTTCTCCGGGTTCCCCACGGCAGCTGTCCCCTTGCCATCTTTACCCTTCTTGTGGCCATGGGTCCACCATTCGGGGTATCCCACAAGTTTGAAGCATTGGTCCTTTGTGTGTTTCATCATGCCACAGTGGCTGCATTTCAATCGTGACTTATCAACCGGGGATGATGGCCCCACCGCTCGTCCATGGTCTGACCGGCGTTGACCTTTTGCGATGAATCCCGAGCCCTCAGTTTCGCTTGACCCAGTGACTACAAGTCCGGTTGCCACGCCCTGTTGTGAAAGTGTGTCTCCTGAGGCTGCCCCAAGAATGTGTTGGTGAGCGGTTTCCTTTCTTACGGCAGCATAGGCTTCTTCGGCTGAGGGCAAGGGATCCCATCGCATCTCTTTTGATGGGATCGTATTTGCGATCAAGAGCATTTAGAAATTGGAACAATTTCTGTTCGGCTCTAATTTTGTTGTAAGCCGTGATGTCAACTGCACATTTCATTGGGTTTGGGTCTCTTCTTTTTATCTCTCCCCAGATCCCCTGCATCGTGATCCAGAGATCTTCAAAAGACATACCAGTTTGCTTGATTTCATTTGCCTTGACATGTAGGTCAAATGTTTGAAGTTTGTCCTTGCCACTGCTATAAGTAATAACCAGGGCATCCCAAAGTGATTTTGCAGTGGGAAACTCGGTCAAATTACTAGCAATGGTAGGTTACATGTTTTGTATAAGCCACGAGAAGACAACCAGGTCATCTTGCTCCCATTGCTCGTTCTTCTCATCTGTTGTTTCTGGGGGATTTGTGGATAAATGGCTTAGCAGGACTTTTGACTTTCCTCCTATTGCCATTTTGATCATTCGAGCCCAAAAAGCATAATTTTGACTGTTGAGGTTGAGGCTAATTTTGACACTATCAGACAAATTCTGTTTTGAGTTTTGGGGCTGGGAATTGAGACCATTTTTAATGAGATTGGCGATTTGGATGGTTAACTCTTCGTTACTGGGCATGGTAGCTTGGTAAGAAAGAGTTTGTGGGTGATTGGTAGATGATGAGCAGAACTGTGTTGTTTGATCCTAGAACCATTCAACACTGCTCTGATACCATGTTAACATTGATAATCAGAGGGCTGTAACTTGTATTTATTTTCTGTATTTTACAATGAAAAGAAAGGCCCCTTTTTATAGGCACTACAACAGAGAAATAAAAAGGAAATACAGGGTTGTCAAGGAGCTGTAAAGGAGGAGAAAAGATCGTTGATTGATCACTAAATTCTGGGAAAGGATGCTGATCATTGGCTGATCCCATGAATTCCTCAATCATAATATTTTCCTTTTTTAACATCATGTTTGCTGAATCAACTTTCGATATATGGACAAACCTCCAAAGAACGATTCCAACAGAGTAATAGACCAAGAATATTTTAAATAAGACAAGAAATCATGAATTTGGTTCAACTTGGGAATTTTTAAAAGGTGATTACTACTCATCTTTTCTTGCACAAAAAGGTGGTCCACAGGATTGGGTGGTTGGCTCGAGAGCATCATGACACATTTGTAATTTCCTTGGCAGTTTCGTAAATAGGATCGCCTGAGATGTTTGATTGAATGGGCTAATCACATTACATAATGTGTTTTTCATTCCTGATTTCTCCCTCAATTTGCTTGCTGTAAGGGCTATTACATTTGTGATATATTTACAGTCCACTTCTCTGGTGCATGTGTCGTAATGCAGGATGTGAACAGCAAGAAGATGATTTGAGACACTAACAAGATCCATGGTCTCTATGTGCTTACAGATCTAGAAGAATGACGTCGAAGGTTCCTTCTCTGCTAGTCAAGTTTCTTTGGAGATTGGCTTAATTGTTTCGGTCACCAAAAACATATGGGTTGTCAAGGTCTGTTACGTCCTCAATTACTGATAAGAAAAAGGAAAAACAACATATGATAGTACACACCCATAAAAAAGACATGTTTTTGAGCAAACATAGAAAGTGAGCAATTAAGACTAATAGTACTGATTACAAATCCCTTGATTTACATTAGACTTCAACACATTCTTTTTATTCATGATTATGTGACATGAAGACGGTTGCAGGTTCACTAAGACTAATAGTACTGATTACAAATCCCTTGATTTACATTAGACTTCAACACATTCTTYTTATTCATGATTATGTGACATGAAGACGGTTGCAGGTTCACACTTGACCAACTTAGCAAAATAAAGGGAAAGACACATGACTAGCTATGTATTTTTATAGACTTAAAATTACTAAGGAACTAAATGATAGAAATGCCCCACTTGGAAACATATTTAGCAAGCTCGTTCATCTCTTCTTCGCTGATAACACCATCTCCATTAGCATCAGCATGACGCAGTGAACGACGAGCTCTAAAGCCTGCAAAACGCAGGCCAAGGTTCCTCAAACCTACCCTCAATTCCCTCCGGCTGATCTTGCCATCTCCGTTGGTGTCAAATCTTCTTAGGATACCCTTTAATTGCTCTTCTGTCATGGGCATTTCTACCTGTCTCAAACACCAAGACTTTCGCATACCCAAGGAAAGATGGAAATATTGAAAGAAGAAGACTTCAATTTATGTTGGAAATTGGTGAAACTGATTTGTATTGCCAAGACCCTCCACAAGTATTATATATAGGCAGCACAGGAATATACGCTTTCTATCATGCTGAAAATTCTCTCTTCTTTTCCTCTATAATTGGGATGTTCGGTGGACGAATGAATATCTTTTTGACATAAGCTATAGTTTGAAAGAATGTTTCATTTTTAACAAATATCTTAGATGTTATGGTAATAACCAAAATATGAAGATCTTTACGTACCCAACTCTTGATTATCTAAAATAATTTCCGTTTTACTAAAAGATCTTCGGACAGTTAATCAATCGTTACGGACAGTTTATGTATAGAAAGCTAGCAAAGGTAAGAATGGGAAAATGCCACGATCATGGATGATCATATTGTAGAGTGGGTGTGCTTTCTATTACAAAATCATTTTATGTATTTCCAATCATTTTGAACACCTGCATGACGTTATTAGCCTTGGATACAAGCCTTGTTTATTAAGGTCCAATCACAAGCATTCAATTCGATAACCTGAGGCTAAGAAACAGCATCTATCATCTACTGAGAATTTATCAGTACCCACTTATTTTGTTGCAATAATAGAGCTTAATTCAATGGTTGAGTTCAGACAAAAGAGTAGTCTTCAGTTGTTAGATATATATTTCTTTCAACGATACCATAAAGCTTGACCAGACGTATGACCATGCTTTGTTTTTTCTCTGGTTATATATTTCTATCAACTTTATAACTAAGTACACCATTTTAATTTGTAGGGTATTTAAATTTTGGCTATTTTTCTCAATATTTTATACAGAGAGATAGCGCTTAGTTCAAATGTTAACCTAAATTATTATGTTAATTTTATAAACTTTTTAGACCAATCAAAATCCATCTTAGAATTAGGTTCTTCACTGTCTAAGAATTTAATGTCAAGGGTATATGAGTAGTTTTCTTTTTTTCTATAACTCCTATATCATTAATTAGGAGTTACAATAGATCCATAAACTCTCATGATTTTTGCATGTTTAATATCGAACTTGTGATTTTTTTCATTTTTTAATATTGATCTTTCATTTTTAATATTTATAAATTTGTGATTGATGGAAGAGATCTACTAATAAAGTGTTTGTTATCGTTCAAGCAATTATAGATAAAGACTATATGTGTTTGTGTATGTTTTTTCAAACATTCTCGCTCCTCGATAACTCTTTTGGACAATAATCTAATGGGGTTTTATTTTCACAAGAATATAGTTTGCTACGGTCATGAAAAAAGATTTCCCTTTGCATAGTAAAAGGAAAAACCATATAGGTCATCTATTATAGTCACCTTCATATGGAATAAATTGGTTGATTTAATTAAGTAGGTATCAATACCAAACTTGACTTTTAAGTAAGAGAATGTATTCCTCTCCCACTGATTTATTACGTACAAATAATTTCCATTAAGGAAAGACATAGATCAGATAAAACTCAAGAACTTGATTTTGAACAGATTGTTGTCGTACAAGAAAGTGGTTTTTCTAATACAAGTAAATCTGAGTTAGATTAGATTTAGATAGATTAATGGGTAGATAAAGTTATTATATACTAAGGAATTAGGCTATTCAGCACACATTATTTCCATTTTTAGGAAGATATGAATATGTTTAATTAAGGGGGTTTGAAAAGGTTGGTGGTTGTGTACTGAGTTGGATTTCTTTTCGGATTTGGGAACCATTCGAGGGACAGAAATTTTGTCATAAGGAATATGATATGGTTGCAGTCATGAGCTAAAACACAAAGTAACTGAAGCAAGTCTGTTTTTGTCTTCCATAAAATCACCATTTTTCATTAGGTTAAAGGCAAAAAATTCAACTTCTCCTGGCCTAGAAAATACAATAGTTTAGGGTTGAAGAATTATGTTAGAATGATGACCTCTTCTCCTCAATCACATGCAGAATCTTTCAATGTTGCATCTTAACAGGGCCGGCCCTGGCCACGTGCAGCCCGTGCGGCCGCATAGGACATCAAAGCCTAAAGGGACATCAAATTGTCATTTATTACTATTTTTGAGTTTAATAATTCAAGAATTAAACAACTGAGCTTTAACTATAAAAACAGAACCAATGTCTACTAGTGAAGAATACTGAATGCACATTTTTGGAAAAAGTTGGAAAGTTAGAAAAGTTTTTATTTGTATAAAGTTGTCTGTGTGAATTAATCTGTTTGTATAAGTTGAAAAAGTTTTTGTTTGAGAGAGCTTTTTTACAGATGTAAGGAACGTTTTTTTAGTTGGAAGGGACATGTTTGGAAAAAAATTTGACTTTCTATATAAAGCTCCCCCTAGAAGCTTACTGGATAAGTCACTTTCTATATCATTAAGCCACTACGAAACAGTCATGCATAATTGAGGGAATAAGCTGTTAGTTCTATTAAACTTATTATGCTGCTAACAGATAAACGTTTAGCCATGTAATCATTAGACATGTAACTTTTGAGTTTTACTTTTTACTTACTATGACAATAATTTGTATATAATTTACTATTATAGTTAAAAACTAATTATAGTTTTCCATGTCTTTTAAGTTTCATATATTAAAATAAAGTTTCTATTTTGCTACTTTCAGAAAAGGGAAAACCGGAAAAGAAGGAAATACGATCTTAATCCATGATTTATCATTTTATATTTTGTATTCGGGGTTTTGGTTTTTATGTCCACCCATTGTATTTTTTTTTAATTATAATTAATAAAAATCAACATCTGGATGAGATATTTAGCTTGAATAGGTTTTAAACTCTTTAAAAAATCGCATGTTTTATTGTTTTATTGGCTTAAAAAAATAGTTTTAGGGGCATTTTTTTTTATTTTCGCACAGGGCATCAAAAATCATAGGACCGGCCCTGCATCTTAATGATATAATAATGTATATTGCATTTATCTTAAATAAAACACTCACAGGTTAATCTCGTAGCTTCTAATTGATTTGGTCTTCAATGTATAGATACAACACGAGTGTTATATAAGCATGTGCTTTGTACAAGTCTGGTTCAATCAAAATTCACTTCTACAAATTTAATGATTGCTCGTTGTTTACAAAGCATCTCGTTCATTGGACGATTTTTTTTCTTTTTGGTTTAAATTTCTTGTTTTATTTTTATCGTTTGCTTTTTTTTTAAATGTCTTTTTCAACTGTTAGTTTTTGGTTGAAGTTTTACAAGATTAATGAAATCGCCCACCTCAAAGTAGAGATCAATTCACTTTGGATTGACAAGTTGTTGCATTCATTTGATGGAGGTAGCTAAGATGGTCTTCAATTGGTGCAAGGGCCATCTCTATTGAGAGACATTCAATCTAACTCATCAACCATGAATTTTCCTAGGTGTGGAGCCAGAAATATTACTTGGGTGCAGTGATCTTCCTAAATAAAACACAAAAAAACATATAATGATCTTATATTGACAACAACATTCAATCCAAAAATAAATGTATATAACTATATTACAAAAGTGGAAGACTAACTTTTACAGATTCATCAACGACCTCAACGAGTTTAAAACATATAAATGATATATCCATCATCGATGTCTACAAATACATATTTCTCTTTGTTCATAAATCGTAACTATTAAAATATAAATGAATAAAAAAGATCAACATTAGAAGCACAAAGCAGAAAGGAAGAAAGCATTTGTTAACTATATACTAAACAAAAAATCCCATGTTTCAATCAAAATTTGATGATCCAAGTTTACTTACGTTTTATAGGAAAAAAAAACCTTCCAAACATCCAAGTTACTTAACACTTTTTTTTTTATTAACCTGGCTATCCAATCCGCTATGCGAGCCAACTAATCTCAGGACGACCATCTGCTTTGCAGATAGCCTGAGTCACTGCATTTGAATCTCCGTGGCCACAAGAGGATTTTTATTCCTCCTTGGATTTGAACCTGGGATCTCCTGGTACTTTCCACCCTTGTGGTTAAGTTACTTAACACTTTATAGAACAAATAATCTCAACTTTCACACAAAATCAAGTTTACTTATACTTTTTCAAAACAAAAAATCACAAGTTTAGAAATAATACATGTATGTTGACATTTTATAGAACAAAAATTGCAAAGTTTCAAACAAGGTCTAAGTTTACAGAAAAATAACTGAGTTTTGTAATTTTGAAATAAACATCCTAGTCTATAGAATTGTGTTCTACAAAAACTACTAACACATAAGTATTTAACAAGAATGGCCTAAAACCTAAACATGAAAGGAACGAAGCAGAATTGGCGACATCCAACAAGGGAGGAGTTGGTGAGGCTAAGACAGAAGCAACAACCGGGTAGAACTAGGCAATGGCAACTCGGCATGGTGTAGGCATACACGTATACTCAAAAGCTTATGTCTTGATTCACATAAGCCATAAGCTTCTTGACCTATGTTTGGTTGAGGTTATTTTGTGTAGAAGATAATTACTTGGCACATAATTATTTTTTAAATCTCAGGGTACACCTTGGATAATCCTATGCTAAATATGGCTCCCCCCTTGGATACACCCTTGATGGAAACTAGATATTGTATCTCTACAACACTAAGTGGTAGCACATTCAAGTATACATATGTCAACACTATAGCCTTTCAAGTAATAATATGGTAAGAACCAAGTATCATATTCCACAAGAATAGGCATCTTAAGTTGCAAGATATCAAGTTGAAAAACTAACTTCAAATGCGAATTTGAAGAAATTATTTTGGTTTGAGTTAACACTACCAGAAATGAGAGAATAAAGAAAGAAGTATGGATAAGACAGAAACACAAATTCCAGCAGACAATTGTTGTGCAAATGTCACAGCAAATGGTTAGCAAGATCTAGTTCCATCATTTCTTCTAAGGAATATCCTCTCATACCTTAACCATCGCACTAACATCTATCTTTAAAAAGTCTGCATATCTCTATGCAGTACCTGAAGCCTTGTTTATTAAGGTCCAACCACAAGCATTCAATTCAATAACCTGAAGCTAAAAAACAACATCTATCATCTACTGAAAATTTATCAGTACCCACTTATTTTGTTGCAATAATAGAGCTTCAATGGTTCAAACCAGACAAAAGAATAGTCTTCGGTTGTTAGATATATATTCCTTTCAACGATACCATAAAGCTTGATTAGACGTTTGACCGTGTTTTGTTTTGCTTCTCTAGTTATATATTTCTTCAACTTTATGACTAAGGATACCATTTTAATTTGTAGGGTATCAACATTGTTAAATTATCGTATCAATTAAACTTTAACTATTTCTTCTCAATATTATATATATATATATATATATATATATATACACACACACACACAAAGAGAGAGAGCGTTTAGTTCAAATGTTAACCCAAATTATTGTGTTAACTTTATAAACCTTTTAGACCAGTCACAATTCATTTTAGAATTAGGTTCTTCACTATCGAAGAATTTAATGTTAAGGGTATATGGGTAATTTTTCTTTTTTTTCTATAACTCCTATATCATTAATTAAGAGTTACAAGATCCATAAAATCCCATGATTTTTGCATTTTTAATATTAATCTTGTGATTTTTTTTCATTTTTTAATATTGATCTTCCATTTTTAATATTTTTAAATTTGTGGTTGTTAGAGGAGATCCGCTAGCAAAGTGTTTGTTATCGTTCAAGCAATTATAGATAAAGACTATATATGTGTTTGTGTATGTTTTTTCAAACATTCTCTCTCATCAATGACTCTTTTGGACAATAATCTAATAAGGTTTTATTTTCACAAGAATAATAGTTTGCTACAGTCATGAAAAAAGATTCCCTTTACATAGTAAAAGAAAACACCATAGAGGTCATCTATTATAGTCGGTTTCATATGGAATAAATTAGTTGATTTAATTAAGTAGGTATCAATACCAAACCTGACTAGCAAGTAAGAGAATGTGTTCCTCTCCCACTGATTTATTACTTAAAAATCATTTCTATTAAAGAAAGACATAGATTAGATAAAACCCAAGAACTTGATCTTGAACAGATTCTTTGTGTACTAGAAAGTGGTTTTTCTAATACAAGTAAATCTGGATTAAATTAGATTTAGATAGATTAATGGGTAGATAGAGTTGTTATATACGAAAGAATTAGGGTATTCACCATACATTATTTCCACTTTCGGGAAGATAGGAATATGTGTAATTAAAGGGGTCTGAAAAGGATTAGGTTGGTGGTTGTTTATTGAGTTGTATTTCTTTTCTGATTCGGGAATCATTCGAGGGATAAAAATTTTGTCATAAGGAATACGATATGGTTGCAGTCATGAGCTAAAACACAAAGGAATTGAAGTAAGTTTGTTTTTGTTTTTCGTAAAACCACCATTTTTCATTAGGTTAAAAACAAAAAAATTCAACTTCTCCTGGCCTAGAAAATACTATAGTTTAAGGAAGAATTGAGCCATGGAGGCATCTTGGGTTGAAGAATTCTGTTAGAGTGATTTCCTCTTCTCCTCAATCCCATGCAAAATCTTCCAATATTTCATCTCCTCCTATGTTGCATCTTAATGAGATAATAATGTTATATTGCATTTACCTCAAATAGAACACTCATAGGTTAATCTTGTAAATCCTGATTGATTTGTTCTTTAATGTATTGATTTATTCTAAAATGTATAGATACAACTGGAATGTTATATAAGCATGTACTTTGTACAAGTTTGGTTCAATTAAAATCCATTTCTACAAATTCAATGATTGCTCGTTGCTTACAAAACATCTCGTTTAATTCACTTTTGGCAAGTTGTTGCATTCATTTGATAGAGGTAGATAAGTTGGTCTTCAGTTGGTGCAAGGGCCATCTCTATTGAGAGACATTCAATCTAACTCATCAACCATGGATCTCCCTAGGTGCGGAGCCAGAAATATTACTTGGGATGGAGTGATCCTCCTAAATAAAACATGTAAAGATATTATGACAACAACATTCTATCAAAAAATAAATGTATATAACTATATTACAAAAGTGGAACACTAACTTCTACAGATTCATCAACGACCACGACGAGTTTAAAACATATAAATGATATATCCATCATCGATGTGTGCGAATACATATTTCTCTTTGTTCATAAATCGTAACTATTAGAACATAAATGAATAAAAACTATCAACATTAGAAGCACAAAGCAGAAAAGAAGAAAGCATTCGTTAACAATATACTAAACAAAAAATCCCATGTTTCAATCAAAATTTCATGATCCGAGTTTACTTAGCGTTTTATTGGGAAAAAAACCTTCCAAACATCCAAGTTACTTAACACTTTGTAGAACAAATAATCTCAACTTTCAAACAAAATCTAGTTTACTTATATTTTTTTCAAAACAAAAAATCGCAAGTTTAAAAATAATCCATGTATGTTGGCATTTTATGGAACAAAAAGTGCAAAGTTTCAAATAAGGTCGAAGTTTACAGAAAAATAACTGAATTTTGTAACTTTCAAATAAACATCCTAGTCTATAGAATTGTGTTCTACAAAAATTACTAACACATAAGTATTTAACAAGAATGGCCTAAAACCTAAACACAAAAGGAACGAAGCAGAATTGGCGACAGCCAACAGGGGAGGAGCTGGTGAGGCTAAGACAGAAGCAACAACCGGGCAGAACTAGGCAATGGCAACTCGGCGTGGTGTAGGCATATATGTATTGTCATAAGCTTTTGTCCTGGTTCAGGTAAGCCATAACTTGTAATAGGTTGTTATATAAGGTTCTTGACCTTGTTTGGTTGAGGTTATTTTGTGTAGAAAATAATTACTTGGCCCATGATTATTTTTTAAATCTCAGTACACCTGGGATAATCCTAGACTAAATATGGCTCCACCTTTGGATCCATCCTTGAAGAAGACTAGATATTGTATCTCTACAACATTAAGTGATAATACATTCAAGTATACATATGTCAACACTATCGCCTTTCAAGTAATAAAATAGTAAGAACCAAGTATCGTATTACACAAGAATAGGTTTCTTAAGTTGCAAGATATCAAGTTGAAAAACTAACTTCAAATGACGAATTTGAAGAAATTGTTTTGGTTTTAGTTAACACTACCGAAAATGAGAGAATAAAGAAAGAAGTATGGGTAAGACAGAAACACAAATTCCAACAGGTGATTGTTCCGCAAATGTTACAGCAAATGGTTAGCAAGATCTAGTTCCATCATTTATTCTAAGGAATATCCTCTCATACCTCAACCATCGCACTAACATATATCTTTAAAAAACCTGCATATCTCTATGCAGTTTCAGGACCAAAAAAGTAGTATCAAATGGTATCCTCAAAATATATGGATTAACAAATGTCTTTGTTTAAATCACTCTCTCGAGTTGATTCTCAGTTTCTCCAAGTTGATGTGTTCGAAGTGGCTCATCTCTGAGTCCACTACACTTCAAGACTTTGGCAAGTGATCAGTATGTCGAGAATATGTTTTAAGGATGTCGTGTTTAACATGAGTCCCGGCTCATCGTCTAGTTCAATTCTCTTCTGATTTGGTATAATTTTTGTAGCACCATCCTAGACCATCTGCAATGAATACACTATTTCTTGTACTAACCATATATTTTGCACCAAATACTCTCCAATGAATGTGTTATCTTTGACACTATTTTATTGTTATGAATAGTAAAACACCAAATTTGATGTAACACTATTCATCAACATTATTTTTTTTTGTGTAAGTTTTTTGATATTTTCAAAATCGTCCCTCAACCATAAGGTTTATGTGTTTCTTATCTTATTTTATTTTATTTTATTTTATTTAGGTATATAACATTTATATATGGTAAATGCAACAAATAAACTCATACATCTTTCTCATCTTTTTGAACCTTTGATCTCCTAAGAGACCAAAGACTACGATACCATTAGGCCAAAGACTCTTTGATTTATCTTAATTTATTATATAGTAACATTTAAATAAATTAGAATTCTATTAACTTTTACGCTTCAATAGATTTAATTTCAATATTAAGCTATTTTAGAAAAAGTATTAATTTTTAAAAATTTACAACACAAGAACATGTTTAAATAAAAGATGTATACCCCTAATATATACTTCAATTATACGAAACATTAATTACAAACGAAGACGATAAAAATACATAATGGCCATTGAAATAAAAACATACATGATAGAACTGATAATGGTTCGTTCCAAAAATATCTTGTTCAATATAAACAAATCAAGGATAAAAAAGCTCACTTCACACGTCGGAATACGTCAATTTATTATTTATGAGAAAGATATGCTAATTCCGATTGAATTCGTGTCATTTTACTTTTGGGACGTGTGTTGAAAGGGTACGTAATCGTTTTTATTTAATTGAATTTTGTTTTGAATAATTTAATTCGTAATTAATTATGAATTAGAATTTGGTTCAAATAGTATGATAATAAAGTTACCGCAAAAATATAAAATATATAGGTATAATTTTTAAAGTTATTGAATGTATGGGTAGTATTAGAAAAACATGTAATCAAGATAAACATGAGTATACCTTATTGTGTTTGAATGTAAAAATAGTGTAAGTTTTGATATTTACAAAATGGTCCTTCAGTTAAAATAGTATTATACATTGGAGATTCCCTCAGGTTGTTATACTTGTGTTATCTCAACTAATCTCAGAAGCCTAGAGAACAATCAGGAAAATCCTCAGTAGTCTTACAAGACTCGAACATGTGACCTGTGAAAAGATCCCCCCAAAGACCAAAGTCTTATTGTGAGTTGAGCTAAACCCACAAGTTTATTTGTAACTATTTTATGGCTAACTATGAGTAAACAAGAAGACAAATATAAAGTTACACTATGGAGTGCATAGAGTAATACCCTTCTCTCTAACATAGGATTTTTTTTACAAGATCTTTGTTTAATTGCCTACAAACCAGATTATCACCAAGTAATATACAACATCTTGAAATTGATCAAGTATATAGCCAAGTAGCATATTGTCATAATACATGATCGAATTCAAGTTGTTTATTCATATTCGAATAGGTCATGTCCAACTATTGTTTGACGATGAAAAAAATTAACTGAAGTGTTGAGTCGAACAAGAAACAAAATTTGGATGAATAATAGCGAGACAAACGATGCAGAGCATGACATGATCTAATGTTGAATCGTACGATAGTTCATCTTCATTGGGTCTAAAGGCATAATAGTATACTTAGGGGTTGTTTACCAAACGATTACCTAGTAAGCACTTAGTGGCAAGAGTCATGACCTGTAATAAAACTTGAAAATGACAATATATTTAAACGTCTTTAAATTAGGGTGGACATGGTATGGTATCATTTTTTTTCCTCAATACCCTGTACATACCAATGGTAATTGGTATGCAAATATGTATATTATGTACCAACCAACTCTACTTGGTACCAACTATATGTACCAACATCTCAAAAGTTGAAGTTACAAATTCATTAACATAAGTATAACCTGTTGTCCAAATAATTGCATAGAAACATGTTGTCCAAATAATTGCATAGAAACATGTTGTCCAAATAAGTGAATATAAACCTAACAACTTCTTGTTGTCCAAATAACTCTGTTATCCAAATAAGTGAATAGAAACATGTTGTTTACACAAGTGAATAGAAACTTGTTCTCCAAACAAGTGAATAACAGGATGTTGTCCAACATAATGTAATACAACAAAAGCATTCAAACAACTTGTGGTGTCCGACAGAAAGTAAAACCTACGATTGCAGTCTTTAAAAAGTAGCAACACTAATTCATACACTAATTCATACAGGTGATAGAATTTTAGATAGTGTCATGAATTATGAGATCTTCACAAACCAAAGTACTAAAGAAGGTTGAGACTGAGATTCTAGCATTAGTTTGGCCTGAGTTATTGCTTGCACCTCATACCCTTGATTATAAGCATTCTCTACAAGCAAACAACAAAATTGTGTTAAAAATATCTAACAAACTAAGGCAACTTCTGTATTAAAATTTAAAATAATATCTCTTACCCTGATTAAGTTCCTAAAATAAACTGTAAATTTGTAAGGCTTCTTCCCTTAGATATTCATATAAGTTGAATTTGGGACAGAGGCCCTTAACCAATTAGTTGTGAAAACAAGGACCTCAACTGTCTTTGGTGTGAAATGAGCTATATAAGGATCCACCACTCTTGACCCCAAACGAAACGCATTATCTGAAGCAACTGTTGAACAAGGAATCGCAAAGATAGTTTTTGCTGATTTTGATAAAACTGTATAAGTTGATTTGTTACATTTATACCATTTATGAAATTTCAAAATTCTTCGCGGGGAGACTCACATATATTTGGATCAAGGTTCTAAATGGTGTGAGCCATGTCGTGGCATGGCGGCAAGGTCAAGCCTCAATCCTTACAAGTTACGGCGAGGCCATGGCTTTTTTCAAGGCACGACTTAAGGCAGCAAATCTTTATATATAGTTTTTATATAGATGTCCATGTGAGCTAGTGTATTGAATAATAATGGTTGAACAAATTAAACTCGTATAAGACATATAAAACTATGAACAAAATAAGAAACATGCATTCATAACTTGATATCAAATATACAAAGTTTACAAAAATGATATCAAGAGATATTAACAAAAAGAATGTTTTATTAATGGTTTCATAATCCATATATCTCTAATCTAAAATTTGAATATCTGCCAAAAACATTTAGGGGCCGTTTGGTTCGCGGAATTCGAAAGAATTTGATGGAATTGGAATGATAAATTCCTTTGACCAAATTTCATTCCTTTGTTTGGTTAATATCTTGAAATTGATGGAATCCTTCAAATTCCAATGAATTCCACAAGTTAAGGAATTCATCATTCCTTAGCATAATGGAAGGAATTGAATTCCATCAACACCCACAACGACCATGCTACTACTGTTTGTGATGCCCCACCCCTAACCCCCTACTACCACCACCACCACCACACCACTACTATCACCGCCACCCACCCTACCCCACTACTAACCACCATGCCATTACTGTTGTCATCACACCCACCCACCCTCGGTCACTCACTGCACATCCCTGCTACGACCATGCTACTACCATTACTGTCACGCCCCTAACCTAACCCCCACCACCACACCATTATTGTCGCTATCACAGCTGCCACTCACCCCCACCCCACCACTAACCACCATGCCACTATTGTTGTCATTATACCCACGCACTCCCAGGCCCCAGCCACCAGACCACTATCTCACCATTATCATCGTCACATCTACCACCCCGCTACCTACCCCACCCCCACCCTACTCCAACCCACCACTAACCACCATCCTACCACTATAGTATTCACCTACCACCCACTGACCCCATCCCCAATGCCTCGCCCCACCCTGCCTACCCCCAACAACCCCACCTATTGTGGGGCGGGGGCGGGAGTGGTGGGGGCGGTTGGGTGGGGTTGGGGCGGGGTGATAGTTGTGATGACGACAGTAGTGACATAATGGTTGGTAGGGTGTGGGTGGGGTGATATGTGAGATGGTCTAAACAAAGACGATTGTTCCAATTCTATTGAGAGATTTCATTCCAATTCCTACCAACCAAATGCATAGTCAAATTCCATCAAATTCCATTCCAATTCCTTCAAAGTCAAATTCCTTTGATGGATTCCAATTCCATCAAATTCCATTATGTGAACCAAACACCCCCTTAGAGTGGATTATATTAGATGTATCTTATAAGAAATTATTCTTCCATGTAATCTTCATCTTTTATTTTCGCCATCCAAATTTAATTCAAAATCTTCCTCGCCTTCAACTTATAGTTAATAAATTTCATCCTTCAGTGAATAATTAGTCATTAATATTTGATTTTAAGTCATAATTTAGATATAAAAAAGTTCAAAAAAATTTCATTCACGCCTTATAACCCGTCGTAACGCGTTGTAACCCGCCATAATGCGCCATAACGCGCCATACTACAAGCCACGCTCCGAGTTGCGCAACAGGCTTTAAAATGGCGACAAAGCCACTTCTCGACGTTATGGAGCACATAACGCATTTTTTAGAACATTGATTTGGATTTAGTCAGAATCATATGTATGTGAACAAATAATAAATAAATATTATAGAAAGTAAATGAATGTAAAGACAATAAAATGACAAATACCTATTAGGTAGGTATTGATCAATAATTTTACTATTAGTTGGGAATTTTGTGAAACGTTCCTGTAAAAACTTCAATTAACACCTAATTCATGTCGAGTAGACCTTGTTGTTGTGAGAATTCTTAATTCATGAGTTGGAAGGAGGGATTTATGTCACCACAAGGTTCCTGTAAAAAGTTTCATTAACACCTAATTCATGTCGAGTAGACCTTGTTGTTGTGAGAATTCTTAATAGAGTTGGTGGGAGGGATTTATGTCACCACAAACAGTGACTAAAGCAAGTGTTGGATTCAAAGCTGATGTTAAATATTATAAATTGACTTATTATACTCCTGACTATGAAACCAAGGATATTGATATCTTGGCAGCATTTCGATAAACTCCTCAACCTGGAGTTCCGCCTGAAGAATCTGGGCCGTAGTAGCTGTCGAATCTTCTGCTGTACATGGACAATTGTGTAAATCGATGGTATTACGAGCCTTGATCGTTACAAAGGGCGATGCTATAGAATCGAGCTTGTTCCTGGAGAAGGAAATCAATTTATTGCTTATGTAGCTTACCCATTAGACCTTTTTGAAGAAGGTTCTGTTACTAACATGTTTACTTCCATTGTAGGTAATGTATTTGGGTTCAAAGCCCTGCGTGCTCTACGTCTGGAAGATTTGCGAATCCCTACTGCGTATGTTAAAACTTTCCAAGGTCCGCCTCACGGCATCCAAGTTGAGAGAGATAAATTGAACAAGTATGGTCGTCCCCTGTTGGGATGTACTATTAAACCTAAATTGGGGTTATCCGCTAAAAACTACGGTAGAGCTGTTTATGAATGTCTTCGTGGTGGCCTTGATTTTACTAAAGATGATGACAACGTGAACTCCAACCATTTACGCTTTGGAGAGACAACTTCTTATGTTGTGCCGAAGCTATTTATAAAGCACAAGCTGATACAGGTGAAATTAAAGGGCATTACTTGAATGCTACTGCAGGTACATGTGAAGAAATGATGAAAAGGGCAATATTTGCTAGAGAATTGGGAATTCCTATCGACTACCTAACAGGGGGATTCACTACAAATACTAGTTTGGCTCATTATTGTCGAGATAATGGTCTACATCTTCACATCCACCGCACAATGCATGCAGTTATTGATAGATAGAAGAATCATGGTATCAATTTTCATATGCTAGCCAAAGTGTTATGTATGTTCGGTGGAGATCATATTCATTATGGCACCGTAGTAGGTAAACTTGAAGGGGAAAGAGAGATCACTTTGGGCTTTGTTGATTTACTGCGTGATGATTTTATTGAAAAAGATCGAAGTCGCGGTATTTATTTCGCTCTACTAGGTATTCTACCCATAGCTTCGGGGGGGGGGGGTATTCACATTTGGCATATGCCTACACTGACCTGAAATCTTTGGGATGATTCCGTACTACCGTTCAGTGGCGGAACTTTAGGGCACCCTTGGGGAAATGCACTGGATGTCGTAGCTAATTGACTAGCTTTAGAAGCATGTGTACAAGATCGTGATGAGGGATGCGATCATGCTACAGAGGGTAATGAAATTATTCGTGAGGCTACCAAATGGAGTCCTGAACTAGTATGTTGCTTGTGAAGTATGAAAGGAGATCAATTTTGAGTTAGAGGCAATGGATACTTTGGATAAATAACGTTCATTCTCTTAATTGAATATATATATATATATGTATATATATATATAGGTTGGTTATTATACAACTCATGACATTTGTGCAACCAATACAACTCAATCTCAACCGTCCATTTCATTTGATTAATATGTGATTTCATAGAAGTTTTGATTGTTTCCTAAGATAAAGTATTAATCATAATTAATGAACCATATTCATCTTCCATAAATATTCAATTCATAATAAATGAACTCTCATCATTTCCATAAATATCTCAATTTATC
>NC_037530.1:27248093-27250730 GCF_001531365.2 Cynara cardunculus var. scolymus
ATCTTAACAAAACTTTCCAGATTCATTGAATAACAAAAAAAAATCAATTTTTAATATTATAATATATTAAAATCTTTAAATCTTTCCATTCATATAATTTCCATTAATAAATTTCCTTATTTAATAWTYCTTAATAACTTYCTTATTTATCAAAAAAATAATGAAAATGACCAAAATACCCTTATTGATTAAATTTAATTAAAAAAGAATGAAATTTTCCTATTGGTCGATTTTGGTTTACACGGTTTTTAGAATGACATGGTTTTCATTTGAACCTGCCCCTATATATATATATATATATATATATATATATATATATATATATATTAAAGGAGAAACCAAGGTTGACTTGGCTTCTCCCAAAAGTTAGAAACTTATTTATCTTTTTTTTCATTCATCCTCTTTTAATCCTCTTTTTTTTAATTTTTATAAACATTGATTATTCATTTATGTTTGCATTTAACATAATCATTTCATTTTCCCTAACTCTTCTCCATGAATTGTTCATCATTCAATCTATTTTTCTCCATCTCCATCACATGATTTGTTTTTCATTTCATAAATTGTTAGTTTTCAACAAATATATATATATATATATATATATATACTAGAAGGGTACTCGCACAATGCAGCGATTTGTCTCAGTTGTTATTATCATACGGTTTTATGTGGTTATGAGAAAACAATAATGTTTTTCTTTTTGAATAAAATATAAATATGAAGTTATCATAATAAAATTTAAAAAAATATTGATATTAGTTCAAAACTTACTATTTAAAATTTCTCCGTTTTAGTGTATTTCATTACATTTTTTTGGTTTAATAATATATTTTTTTATAAAGATAATAATTAAGTATTTTATTAAAACTCAATTATTATCCTAATTATATTTTGGAATTTATATATTTAAAATTTTGATTATGTTTATCTGCAGTTAGTTACACAAATTTAAACATATGAACGCTTTGATAAATTGTACTTACGCACAATTTACTTGTAATCTTGAATTTTAAGTAATATACATCAATAAACAATATYTCATGTATAAAAAATGGTTTTTAAGAGTTTTGTCAAATGCTTTATAATATAGTATAGATATATGAAAAAATCTAAAGATAAAAAAACAAATAATTATATAAAAGATTAGGGTGCCATTAACAATGTGTAGGACTGCCGTAGTTTAAAGGAGGTTGTTATTTGCACCTCCACCTATCAAAAAAAGTCAAAAAATGATCTACTAATAACATTAAATGGCTTAAAAGTTTGAAAACTTTTTTCTCTCTCTCTCTTAATTTTTTTTAATTAATAGATAATAATAATTATTAGTGTACGGTAATTGTAATTTTTGTTTGTATTATATATTAATCAAATTTAAAACCAATAAATTGGAAAGCAATAAGCTTGTTATTTATAAAAAAAAAATACATCATTTATTTTATAATTTTACAAGTTTAACCATATGTATATAGTCGTATAGTTTGTCCTTATAAAAATCGAATAAAAACTTTAAAAATTCATATGCAAATTTTTTATTTTCATTTTATCTATATTTTAATATAATATTATTGGTAATCTTTCTGCAACTTTAAAAATTCAGAAAATAATCTATAAAAAGAAAAGTGGAATTTGTATTTTCATTCACAAGTAACAATTTCAACATTCTCTCTTTACGATTTTTGAACTTGTTAATGGCTAGTTGGAAAAACGATTTTCAATGTCGACTCACCAACTTAAGAACCTCATAGACATAGTTGTCCAGACGCGTCAACATTTGTGGAGTTTGATATTTTGGCGAACAGTGAACAAGCGAGACATAGTTCATACTTCAACCAAAAAAATTATGCACATCCATACATTAATCAATTTCCCAGTATTTTTCACCCTTACGTCGTGCAGGTACGTAACATAGTTCATGCAAGTTAATTTTTTATCTCAATGTATTAATCAATTTTTAAATAATTTCCGTCTTTACATCACACAGGTACAAGATGTAAAAGGCGATGGAAACTGTGGATTTCGAGCGATAGCTGTTTGTCTCGGTCGCCACGAAGATGAATGACCAACTATTCGATATGATTTAATGGAGGAGTTAAACATTTACAAGACAATTTATCTCAAGATGCATGACATTGAACTATGACATCAGTTTTATAACTTGTTGAACTTCTTTGAACTGGACTCATTTGTACCAAATGAGCATTGGATGGATGTTTTTGAAACGGAATTGTTGATTGTTTCAAGATACAATGTGATACTACATTTTTTAACAACTATATGTAGTCTGACATTCTTCCCACTTCGATCTAGTCCTCCGGCATGTTATGAACATGTTGCTTATTGAGTACGTTAACGGTAATCAATACGTCAAAATACCTTTGGTTTCCTTTCAAATATGATTGTGCAACCGTATGAGCTACTCCGTACATGACCCGAATAAATAAGTACGAGCAACTGTTATCTACTAATCGTACTACAAAATTTATTTCACTTGATTGAGTTGTAATATTTTCAAACTTTTTATACTTTATTTATTGATTTATCAATTAACTTATTTTGATGATCTTTTTTGTATTAAATTATTTTATCTTTTGTATCCTTGAATATTTATTTTAAAAAAATACGTATATAAATTATTAA
>NC_037530.1:27255110-27261784 GCF_001531365.2 Cynara cardunculus var. scolymus
CTTGTTCCTTGTTTCCTTCCATCTCAGTCTCATCACCATGTATGTTCTCGTTTTCCGAAGGTTCCATCTAAAATTTAAAGTTTGTATGTGATAATAAACTTACAAAATTTGGATGATATAAGTCAAAACCCTAACTTATTAATAAAGAAACTCAAAACCATAGAATATGATCATTATAATCCATAGAATATGATCATTATAATAAAAAAAGTCAAAACCCTAACTTATTTAAATAAATTGACCAACAACAATAATAATATAATATACTAATTTGGGTCCACATTAGTTCACAAATCAAGAAAAAGTAGGCAAATAGATAAGGTAAACCAATAATTTAACAAGAAATGATCAAGTGAAGGTGAAGAATGTAAGCATACGG
Organism: Cynara cardunculus var. scolymus; assembly: GCF_001531365.2. NCBI lineage: Eukaryota > Viridiplantae > Streptophyta > Magnoliopsida > Asterales > Asteraceae > Cynara > Cynara cardunculus. The sequence goes on from NC_037530.1 coordinate 27,255,490, forward strand.
TAACAAATCAAGAGGGAGAGCCGAGAGGGAGAGGCCGAGAGGGACTGAGGGAGAGCCGAGAGGGAGAGCCGAGAGGGAGAGTGGAGTCGTCGGCCAGCCTCTCACCGTCGGCCAGCCTGTCACTGTCACCGTCGCAGCAGGCGTCGTGGACACTGGAGAGGAGAGCGAGCAGCAGCAGCAGCGCGTCGTGGACCTGTGGTGAATTGCAGAAGTGATCAAGTGAACTGGTGACTACCTTGGAGGGAAGGGAAAGACTAATTTGGACTTGGTGTGGATTGGGCTAAGGAAAGGATGCATTCTATTATCTTTTATAGCTAAAGCCCAAAGTCAGAAGCCCAATTCTTATAAAACATATATACACATAAATAACGGGTACGGGGCGGGGCGGGGAGTGCTATACCCGTCCCCGTCCCCATCCCCATCCCCGGATTGCGCCAAGCGGGGATCCCCGTCCCCGTCCCCGTACCCGTTTTTCGGGGATTCCCCGTCCCCGATCGGGACGGGTGGACCGGGTTACCCGACGAGTCGGGGTCCATACCATCCCTAGTTGAATTGCCCTAGTTGAATTGCTAAGTAGACCTTTCCTTTGGCCCTTGTAGATGAAATGGATACATTGAATCGAGTGGTAACCCTTTTACTTTACCCTATAGTATAGGCGGTGCACCTACGATGTTCGTCATCTTCACGTAATCTTTCTGAACCAGAAACCGTTGGGTTTGGTGTCCATCCTCTTCTATCAATTCTGCATTTACTTCTATGTTTTATATACACTCCTCCTACTTTCATCAAACCCATCTCTCACCAAATCCAAATCACCACCTATGGCTTCCTCCACCCTCAAATCCGCCGCCTTGATGGACCAGATGAAAGCTCACTTCTCTACCGACGCCGGCAAAGCCCTGACCAACAAGATCGGACTCGTTTATCAAATCAATATCGCTCCCAAGGTTGGAATTGTTAGGGTTTTGTTTGTTGTTGTTGAATTCATTGATTTTTACAACTAATTACTTGCAATTGAATTAATACATCGTGATCTCTGCTCTTTCACATTCCTAGAAACTTGGATTCAACGAGGAGAGTTACGTTGTCGATCTCAAAAAAGGAGAGGTTACCAAAGGTCTGGAAATTTCCTGAATAATTGTTGTTATTTGTTGAATCGCGATAATATTGTTCGTGTGTGCTATCAGCTGCTGCTTTATAATCAATTAGGGGTAATTAGGGATCAGCTGTTCGTCCTTTTCATGTTAAGCTTGTTCTGCTTCCAATTATCAGAACTATAAGCTTAGTTCCTGCGATGAATAGTAGAGAATTTGAATGTTGCTTGTGTATTTGTCTGTTTGATTCTTTTTTGAAAAAAGAACACACAACACCTAGTATTTGATCTAACTTTGAGCTCCATGAACCAAAATTCTTCTGTGCTTTTATGATCAGAATGTCACAAGGTTGCTAAATAAATCCTTGGAAATACATATAAATTAAAAATTGCTAGCTCTATCCCAATTTTATTCTCAATCAGCCCTGTAAACTAGAAAGAATTGATTTGATTTTTAGATTTAAATGAGCTGTACATCAGAGTATGATCATGTAACACATGAACCTAAAGGGCCATTTACCATTCGCTTGCTGGGTACACACTTACCAACAAAGGGTCACCACTCTTACTTAACCTTGTTAGGTAACATTCTTGGTCATCAAAATGGATTGTTCGTGTCTGTCTTTTACATGAGAAGGTAAGTGGCACAAGGTAACCGCTTGCGTTTGGTAAACTAAAATGTACTGTTAACTTTTGAAATTCGAAAATTAGCTGGTTTGAATTTGGGGTAGACGTTCTTTTTTAGGACATGGAAGTATTACTATAAAGATGGAAAACGAGAAAGAGAAACCTAAGATGCATCTAAAAAATTTCATGGTTGTCAAAGACTTTAATCAATTGAGCATTACATAAATTTTCTATCCATGTTAATATGCTTGCTTCAAAAGTTATAAAAGGGAGCTGCTTACCAGATAAGTAGCATGACAACAATCCAATTCCATCGGGTTTGTAATTTTGAGTATTTTCATAATCCGTCAAGTTAGTTGACTAAGGAAATATAAAACGAAGGCAATGAGCTTAAGAATATAGAGTAATTACTATTACAAAATCTTGTTTGCTTTCACAGTATCATGCCTGTGAGTTGTGCTTGTGAAACCCAACTTTAAACCATGGGTATTCCTAAACTGTTCTCATCTTCATTAGGCATAAATCCTAATCTTATTTTGTGAGTACATTTCTAGTTTTAGTTATGGGTTGTCACATGCCAGGGTGAAACGTTAGAGAAAACCGTTATTTCTTCGCAAGGACCCCCACTAACAAACCTGAACAAGAGGAGAGATGACGGTATCCTTTTCCCTAAACATCCTGCGGTTTGACTTGTCATTATTGTGGGTACATATAGGTCCATATGAAGGCGGAAAGCCGGATGCCACCTTTTCTTTCACAGACGACGACTTCATCAAGGTTGCCACTGGGAAAATGAACCCCCAAATAGCTTTCATGAGGTAAAGATTGCCATTGCCATTTCCCAAAAGCTATCGACTTTTCAATCCAACGGACTTTATTTTTCATGCAAACAGATGACTGGTACTGTATTTTGCAAAAATGAGTGATTTGGGACAAACGTTAACCAAGTACTATGCTTTTATTTGCATTTACATTTAAACGATGCGTCTATTATTGTTACTGAATCTAGCAAAAGATATCCTTTTTGTTGGCATTTAGTTTGCAACAAAAGCCAAAAGCAATTGTTAGAAAGTCTTTATATCATATGTTCTGATCATCTAAATGGGAACTTGATGGTGGTTTATGCACACAGGGGTGTAATGAAGGTGAAGGGTAGTTTGAGTGCAGCCCAGAAGTTCACACCTGACATCTTCCCACAACCTTCAAAGATGTAAGCAAGGTTTGTCACCTGGATTATGAAATTAGATGAGATTAATTATAAAACATAAAAGTATGCTACTTTCTCCAGTTTCTACAAATGAAATGAAATTACTTGACCACCAACATTATGGAAATTGTTTATTGTATGTTCTTGTTCCTTCTTTGCATATGGGTTTGGTTTGTATACTTGGTTCACATAGTTAAATTGCAATTTAAAACCAGATTTGATCTCTTGTGAGGTGAGGATACTCGTTTACGTAAACTGTGTGAATGCAAGAATTCTCAATTCTCTACGATGTCTAGACGATAAAAAAATTTCAGGAGAAGACCTTTCCCTAGTACGAGAGGACCGGGAAGGACGCACCTCTGGTGTACCAGGGACTATATAAATGGATCAATTTATTTTTTATTTCCGTTGGAAATTATGAATAGATGGACCGTCTAATTTTTTTCTTGTAAAGAAACCATTTTTACATCAATCGTTGAAGGGAATTAGCCCTTTGTCTCTATGTTTTCATATCGAGGATTATTTGCAGATGAAGAGATGTCAAAGGGGCTTTTTACTCCCCCCAAAAATTCCTCCTAGATCTCTGTCATCTCTATATAAACGCCGGCTTAACTTAGAATTTAGAAATATAAATAGAGATTATTTCTTCTTTCAAATGCCTGGAAAATAGTAGCCGACTTAAACGGGCCATGATGTCAATAGCCAATTCACACCAGGTCAGACCAAGCTTATGAGCTTATTATCTCAGGTCGGAACAAGTTGAGAGGATCCCTTTTTACGTCCCCATGCCCCGGATTCAGAAAGATAGAGAAAAATGGAGGTTTTGTTCTCTATTTTGCTCAAATAGATTCTAGATTGTTCTCTAAAACAGAGAAAACAAGAAACAACTTCAGCTTTAGAAAATCGTCGAAAACTTGCACTTGATGCGAGGAGAGATAGATGATTTAATTTGTTCATTTGAAAGATTGAGTTTTTATTATTTTATATAATTTTTTAAAATATGTGTATTGGATGCTAAAATTATAGAATATTTTAATGTTCAAAATCTATAAAATAGAGAATCTTGGAGTTGAAAGTAATAATTTTAGAGGTTTTATCTTTTGGTTCTTTAATTCAGATAAATTATAGAGAATCTATTGAAAATGTTTTAAACTTAAACTTGGGGTTAAAGAGAATTAAAAAAAAAAAATTGTTCATTTCTATTGATGAGGTTGAATTGTTATTATTTTGTTAATTTATTTAAAAAAATGTATTGAAATGATCGTTTTAAAAGAATATACTTAATATTGAAAATTTTAAAGTAAAGACTATGTTGGAGTTGGATATAGAGATTTTAACTTTGATTCTATATTTTAGATAAATTATAGTAAACTAGAAAGCTACTCATGTAATGCAGTAAGATAAATCTTGATTTTGATGTTTCATTTTATTATTTGATTTTATCGATGTTATAAGGTAATTTTATGTGGTTTTGCGAAAACAAAAATATTTTTATTTTTGAATAAATTATAAATTTGATATATTACAAAAAATTAAAAAAAAATTAATCTATTTGTATCAAATTAATTATTTGAAAGTTTTTGGTTTTTATGGAAAACAATGAGGTTTTATTTATTATGATCAAAATATTTATGAAATGTAATTGAAGTTCATTTATTATAATCAATATTTTAGATTAATAAATAGTCCTCATATTTAAAAACCAAATATTCATTAACTTGGAGGAACAATTGAGATTGGTTTACATGAAGAATATGAACGTGTTATATAACATTAGAAGGGTATTTGTGTAATGCAGTGAGATACATCTCGATTTTAATATTTTATTTTATTCTTTGTCGCTATCGATATTATAATTCGATTTTATGTGTTTTTATGAAAGCGATAACAATTTTATTTTTTTAATAAAATATAAATTTGAAGATATCATAAAATTTTGAAAAAAAAATATATCAACGTTAGTATCAAACTGACTATTTAAAAGTTCTCATTTTTTGTGTAATTTTTTTAATTTAATTTTTTTTAATCATAATTTAACTTAAGTTTAATAATGAAGTAATTTACTTTTGATTTAATAATATAACATTTTATAAATATAATAATTAAGTATTTTTTTTAGAACTCAATGATTATCTTAATTATATTTTAGATTTTTATATTTAAAATGAGATGTTTGTCATGTATTTGATTATATTTATTTGTAGTTAGTTACACGAATTCAGACTTGGAGCTTTAATAAGTTGTACTTACGCACAATTATAATCTTAAAGTTTAAGTAATATGCATCAATAAACATTACTTTATACATAAAAAATAATTTTTAAAAGTTTTTTCTAAATACTTTATAATATAGTATAGATAAAGATGGACACATGATGTCGTGTAAGTAGTTCATAGGTTTCTAATCATTTAGGTTTTAAATAGAATTTTCCTTATTATATATATATATGTATATATATATATATATATATATATATATATATATAGGGACCTATTCAAAGGAGAACTGAGTTGTTTGTGGTAACTGTGAGAACCAATCTCAACCAATTATTTTAATATATTAATTATACAATTAAAATCAAATTAAAAGGGTATGTTAGTCAATTCCTAATTTAAAATTAAATTTTAATTTTTTAAAATGCAACCGTTTCAAATATAATAATTAATATTGATTTACATTCCTAAAATAAAATATTAATATGATTTAGTGAAATAATTTCAAAAAAAATAATCCGTGTGTAAACATGTTCATGATTTTGATGAATCACATGAAATCACACATATTTGTTGAAGATTGTATCCATAATAATGTGAAATCAATAAGTTTTTTTCTGCAAAAAATTCATCCTGGAGATTGATAACGTAATGAAGAACAATGGTAAAAATCTTATTGATTCTTCAATTCATATCAATTCTGATGAAGATAGTGTATATATCAATTCTCATGAAGAAAATGTAGATGTTCTGGAGGTTGTGACATGGGAGGCTAATGAAGAATTTGATGTTGGACTTTCTCCATTTAAAGATGTCCAAAAAAACTGTGAAGAAATCGGTTTGGTAGAAGATATTGAAACTCATGTAATTGATGATACAACATGCTACACATCGAACAGTGAGATTCAGAATGATGAAAATCCAGGTTTTTGTTTCATACAGCTGTTGAAAACTACGTTAATTCTACAATATAATGTGCTCAACCTGATTTGTATCACAATGTGTTATCCAAATTAGTTATCATAGCCTCGTTCACTTTACTTATATTCTTGGTGTGATTCTTGAATTCTTTAATATCTTCTTGGTGTTATTCTTGAAATCTTTAATATCTGTTTTTTATTGTCTATTAATTTTAGATGTATTTTGTTGTATTA
>NC_037530.1:27261866-27268637 GCF_001531365.2 Cynara cardunculus var. scolymus
TTGTATATGTTTGAATTCATGTTTTCAGAATACTTCTTATTGTCTACTCTGTATTGGTTTTATCTTCTTGTTTTGATTATGGAAATCTTTAATATCTACAATTATATGTGTATCTTCTTGTGGTACCATCTATATAAAGACAGTATATTGTTGTGCAAACTTGTGGTACATTAATAAATTGTCCATGTATATGTTTGAATTCATGTTTACAGCTATTGATCAAGCAGAACAGGGCTTATCAATATCACCAGGTGGTACTAATTGGTATACTCCTGTAGTCGAAGAAGTTCTCAAGCCTATTATAGGATCTGTGCATCCGTCATTGGATGTAGCAGAATCGATATACCAAAAATATGCTGAGACGGCTGGATTTTAGGTACGACGATCAACCCAAAAGATTAATCTTGATGGTGTAATACATAATAAATACTTCGTATGTAGTAGGTTTGGTTTAACATTGAAAAAGTCGTTTGATTTGATGGTACGCCGTAAACATCAAAGAGAAGTGCGGTACTCCAATATTAAAAGGACCGGGTGTACAGCAAGTGTGAAGTTCCGATTGATGAAAGAAACAACAACATATGAGTGTTATGGTTTTGAAGAGGATCACAACCATTCACTTTTGAGACACGAGGATATGGATTTGACCAGAAAAGGACGCCAAATGAAATTTTCAGATCAGCGATTTGTTCATGATGYCGGAATCTCAAATATGGGTGCCACACGGGCGCATAAGTTGCATACGTCTCTAAGAGGAGGGTACGAATACGGTGGTCCAACGGTTGTCGATTATCAAAATTATAAGAGGAACTGTGACAATTTTGTCGGTCGTGGTGATGCAAAGGTGTTGGTTGATTTGATGACAAAGAAGAGGGATGCTGATCATAATTTCTTTTTCGAGTACAATTGTGTTGGTAGCGAGTTGCATACTATYTTCWGGGTTGATGAAGTAGCTCGATTCAATTATTCTGAATTTGGAGATRTAATATYTTTTGATGCTACATTCCGAACAAACAGGTTCATATATTTTGCTTTAAAAGAAGATGGCCTTATTTATAAACTACATTTACTGATATGTTTATTGTTTCAGACATTCCATGGTTTTTGTGCCCTTCACTGCGGTTGACAATCATAACTGCAATGTCGTTGTTGGATCGGCTTTGGTTGGACATGCGCATGTTCCAAATTACAAGTGGCTACTCCAAGCATTTCAGAAAGCACATTCAAAGCCCCCTATGATGATTCTTACCGACCAATGTCCTGCAATGAAGCAAGCAATTACATCAGTCTTTCCAGATTCAAGGCACAGACTTTGTATTTGGCACATCATGAATAAAGTTCCAAACAAGGTTATAAAGAAACCGAAAAACCTTTACTTGCAGTTTAGTTACATAATTAATTCTGTTTACTCTTTATTTTCTTACATAATTAATTTACTTGCAGTTTAGTTACGATCTTCTTAATAATACCACGTTTAAGAAACAATTTTTCAAGCTCGTATGGAACATTCACATATCACCTAATGAGTTTGAGAGTAGATGGATGGTTCTTATCGAGGAGTTCTCCCTTCAAGATCATCCATGGTTGAAAGATATGTTCGCTCTAAGATCCCAATGGATACCCGCGTATTTTAAAGAGCTTCCAATGTGTTGCCTCATGAAGACAACATCCAGGTCGGAAAGTGCGAACTCCTTCTTTAACTCTTTTTCAAAAAGTGGAAACAATCTTTTTCAGTTTATGTTGGGGTTTGAATTTGCCTTGGAGAAACAACGTTGGGAGCAACGCCGTCTTGATTATCACACGAGAACTACTTTACCTAAATGGTTGACCTATAGCTAGCTGGAGAGGCACGCCTGTGAGATTTACACGCGTTTTGTATTTTTTGAGGTACAAACCGAGATACACAGGGCTGCCTGGACATGTTCAATTAAGAGTGTCGATTCAAATGAGAAAGTTGAAACATATTTAATTGAACATTTAGACAATAGAGATGAGAAAATAGCAGAGTATAAGGTATGATCGTATAGAAAGTCATTTGTTATTGGTTTTATATATTATTGTTTTTCTTTGAACAACATTTCGATTGTGATATTTGATGTTAGACGTTTATATTATGCACAAGTTGTTCGTAACTTGAAGGAGTCTACCGTTGTTTGTAGTTGCAACTACATCGGTCGTCATGGTTATTTATGCAGACATGTGTTCAAAGTTTTACTAAACGCCGGTGTTGAATTTATACCTGAAGAATACATTTTGAGAAGATGGAGACATGACCTTATACCTATTGAACTTCAAAACAGTCGTCAAAGAATATGCGACGTAGGCGAGGATCAACGGAGAATAATTAACGATACATATGAAATCATCGATGATGTGTTGGATATATTAAGAGATGACAAAGAAAAACTAGAATCATTTGTGGCTACACTCAAAGAAATGAGAGATGATGTAGCCAAAGATCGCACATATGAACCTTCGATGAAACGTAAAGAGCGTGGAATAGAACAAATTATTGGTTTTACAAGACCTGATAACATTGAGATACATCATGCTACCGGTATAAGAAACAAAGGTTGTGGTACGTCGAAAAGATTGATTGGTGCAGCTGAGAAAGCAGCAGTGAAGAGTAGCAGGCCTAAGAGGATGTGTAGGGGATGCAATATGATGTTTAATCATGATATCCGTAACTGTCCAAATAAGACAAAGTAGGACTATTCTGTTTTTTATGTTTCCGTTCCATTTCTTTTTATATAAATATATTTATCAGTTTTTTTATGATATCAATTGAATTGAATTCATAGTTGTTATCGTTTTTTAATGGAATTATATATGTTTATGTACTGTGTTGAGTATAAGTTATATAGATATAAAATATAACTGGTTAAGTTGGTTTAGCAATTCTTGACTATTTACATGATGCATGATTCATGGTTAATAGTTATGATTCAATGTGGAACAATATGATACATAATATAAATTAACTTGATAACAGTTTTCACTATATAATTCATGATTTGTATTTATGGTTTACTGTATGAAGTAATGTGAGACAATGTGATACGATGTGATACATATGATACATAATCACCCAGTACATACATGTGTGATATCAGTTTTAGTAATTACTTCATGATTCGTAATTATGATACATAGTCCATACATGTATTGCAATATGTGATACCAACCATTAAACAACTTAATGAAATTAGACAACATATGAAATACGCAGAACAATTTATGTATTTAACAAAAAATTTCGAAATATCCATTTCATATAAGCTAAATACCAGACGTTTATGTCTTAAATACAAAAACCCAGCTTAACATATCAGTTAGAGAATCTGTTCCAAACAAGTTACAAAAAGTAACTACCATTTACTGTATACTATATGAAATACTATTCCAAAACAGTTCTTAAATACTTGCGAGCCTCGCTTCCCTGTTAGATTCTGTGCATTTAAGCAAACGCGTTTTCTCCTTCAAATCCAGTACGGTGAACTTTTCACAATCTGCTATCACAAATGGTCGTCTAATGTTGATCTCTGAAAGCAATAGTTTAGCAGTGTATTTCCTTCTCAATAATTGGAGTTGTTTGACTTGGTTTGCTCCTTCCACATCTAGTCCTGATTTCCAACGGTAAGGCAGCTCCCCCATGTAGCACTCCATATGACGCATCAAGAATACACCATAATCATGAGAATTCCGTTTAGTAGACCATTTCAATGCTATCTTCACCGGATCTATCCCAACAAAATCTTCATACAATGGATGACCTACCTTCTTGAGATGTTGTATCATCAAAAAATGCTACAAGAAAACGATAAATATGACACTCAAATCATTGTATAAATAAACATAAAATGAATGAATTAAAAATATAGTTTGTTTGAAGTTCCTCACCAAAAGATCCGGTATTTCCTCATATTGGTTAGGTGCTTCAAGATCTTGCTGAAGGTTATCTATAACCATTATGGAAGGACGTTTGAAGTTGAAGACCACCACAAAGTAATGCATGTCTCTAACGATTGGAAAGAATAACTGCAATTGGTTGTTGTGTGTTAAATATAATATCTAAAAAGAAGTTAATAAATGTGGTTACTGCATATTAACTCACCAAGTCAATTGATTTGAAGGTAACCATGTTTGCATCACCTCCAACAGCTGCCAATAGATTGTCAACAAACATATCCAGCTTCACATCCTCCTTTATTTTTGAATCAAGCATTGTTGTTGACTGGTTCAACCATTTCGTTGTTAGAAATTTTACAGGTTTGTATAAATGATTTACGTTATTTATATAAGCATACTTACAAGAATTGCGCTATGCATAAAAAGCATTCTTGGTGATGATTTGTTCCTGAAACTATCGTCCCTCTCAACGCAATGGCTCCTGATTTAGTCTCAAATATAGATTCACTGCATCATATAATCGAAAGTAGTAAGTTAATACCATACTTTATCTGGTATATGTATTAAACATAATATATTAAAAGGTAATGGTACTTACCAAGTTGATTCTGTTGATGCATTTATCCAATTGCATATTTTCTTCTCAAAGCTTGTCTCTACTTTATCGATCTCCACACATCGTTTAACATATGGAGATCTTAGTGATTCCCCTAAGTTTGCATCCCTTCTTGATGCTTTAGGTGCATCACATATTGATTCCACTTGTGCGTTTGGTGAAAACAACGATTTTTTGAAGGAAGGGATGTATGAAAGGGGTTGCGGATTCTGGACAGTCTTATCAGGTGAAATACCTAAATCAAACTTTGGTATTTCATTGTTCTTGTTTTGCATTTTCATGGCATATGAAATGAACGAATTATCTAGTTCCATATGAGTTCGTGGACTGTTCCAGATCGGTGAATCGACAAGGGATGCACCTGGTACAATCTGCATTCCAGCAGTTAAATCGGGGCTTTTTTCCAAATCTCTAGATTCCTTCTACATCCTTTTCTTTGACCCCTTCGCAGTTCTCTTTGGCGTTTGAAACAATTGAATTTGAGTTTCATTGTTCACAACATCTCCTGTAGAAGTATCTTCTTGTCCGAACATACTTTGCAGCTCCCTGCTCATTATCCTCAAGTCTCTATCCAAAGGGAAATCTGATATGGCATTGTCTATCAACATCYCAGTGCTTTGTTTMTGTGCTAAGATCGAATCCATCTTTGACCTTATACAATCCTTGTATTCCTGTATGTGTTATTTTAAACAAATAATACATYAGTATGTAATTAGTAGAATGCAAACCATAATGTAGCATAACATGTCCAACTGTTGTGGTATCATGTGGTACATATTACTGTGTTGGTTTCATAGTTACATTCTCATTCCCCAAAGGTTGTGGACACATGTGGTACCTAAAACATTCATGGATACCACAGTGATTAATGTGACTGCAAGCAGTTTGGAAATGGGAATGTATCTAAGCAAACACATGTGGTACCTATAACTATGTTAACATGTGGTACTTACTACTGTGTTGTTTGCATAGGTACATTCTCATTTCCCAAAGGTTGTGGTTTCGTGTGGTACCTAAATCATTCATGGATACCACAATGATTAATGTTTCTGTGCAAACAGTTTGGAAATGCAAACACATGTGATACCTATGATTGTTCTTGTTTGATATATACATTTTCAAGTTGGATGAGATGATATCATTACCTGTTGCAAGTACCACATGAAAAAACATATTTGGGAATGGGTATGTATCTATGCAAACAGTTTAATGTGTCCAAATTTCCTGTATCTTGATTAATATACATAAGATTGAATAAGTTTCATAAATACCTCCAGCTTAGTCTTTGATGAAACTTTCTTAGCCGCTGTTYGTTCAACRAAATCATCCGGTGATCTGTYCTTMTCTGTTCCATYGTCAGCAATAAGTGGCCAGGTTCCAAAACCACCATCTTTCAATTCCAAATACTCCCTAYGTCRGAGGTAATCCATATTCCACACAGTAATARCTGRCCACCTTCRTTCAASTTCAAACTTCTTGCATTCTGTCAAGTCCGCATACAAAAGCTTTGTACAATAAAATGTGAAAATTGGTTAGTATACAATAATCAATTTGCTAACATAAMAAGYTGCAAACTAAGAATACACGTACCGTCAAGAACRTTATTGGACCTGAGTAGAACGTCTCAATGTTCTTTTCCYTATTCAGTGTGTCCTTGCTGGTTCTTAGGYAATCAAATACATATTTRSTCCAATCTATCTTTGMTATGTCAGTGTCCTCTGTTAGGTAATTGAGAACCGCAGGGTTGCAATGACCACAAGAATTGCATTCTGCCATGGTGGAAAGAAACAACATCAAAAAGTTAATCCRAAACTCGAAATCTRCATTATCGGACTCTTMAACTTTCTTCATCACATCGGATAWTCGTACTCTTTTGCCAGGGAATTGTGATCTCCAAGACTTCTTTAAATTTTTGTTTCGTGGAGCTGGGTCTGTCAAATAAATATCAACTCCTCCAACTGGGTCCCCAACATATCATGCACCATCTTCGTAGTCAACTTAATTGTCCCTTGGCCCAATCGAAGCTCCATCGTGTATGTGTCCATCTTGTCCACCAAGTGAAATGCTAATTTGGAAGATATGTAATCTGTCCTCATCTTCAATATACCACCAAACCCCATTTCTTCAACCGCTTTCTTCTGATCATCATTCAGGGACTGAATAGCCACACACAGTGGCCTAGGTGTGGTCCGGACTCTGATGGTTTGCATAGTACCTGACTTCTTCTTTCTAGTGCTTTTAACGAC
>NC_037530.1:27269842-27275900 GCF_001531365.2 Cynara cardunculus var. scolymus
TGTCAGCACTAGCCATATTGTTCCATGCCACCATCTATATATATTTTTCACTTTTTTACTTTTTTACATTTAACAACTTATTTATTTTTTATCTTTTAATCAGAATGTGTTAGTTATAACTAACATGTCATGGCTCGAATCCAATTTTGGTACACTGTAAGGTGCTGCAGAAGCAGACAAGCAAATAGAATAACATGGAGGAAGTAAAATTCAGTGAGTAAAAGACGATGATCTCTAGCCACAAATCAGGTATTGTATTAAGTGCATGCCTAGATTATCACATAAAGTCATTCAATTAACATATCAAATGCAGTTTGATCAAACAAGTGAATCTTTTCGATAATATCTTGAGATAATCCAATCTTAAATTCTAAGAGAAGCATTCAACTTAAGTTCAACAAAATATATACTAAACTATGGAATCATGAGCATGTTTAAAACAGAATCCAAGCCTTAGAGTGGAGCATTAGAGGTTAACGTGGCAGCGAAATCAAGCCTTGTTGCCATAACGAGTTATTTAGAACCATGCTATTTACATATTTACCTTTATGTATATGTACAAATGCACCTACAGAATAAGAAAGCATCTGGCATTTATATGTTGATGATAAGTGATCCATATACAAATGCACCTTGGTACATATGCTGATTTAAAGCAATGTCCTAACACTTGGTACATATGTTGATGATAACCTTAAAGCAATGTCCTAACACTTGATTTAAAGCGTCATAAAGAACTGATAATGCCCATCTTATATCACCAATTCTAGTCCAAAAAACGATATAAATTTGATATTGAAAAATACTTGGCAGCATAGGAATACAAGTTCGCAAGGTTTTGTAAATGTATGCTAACTTCTTCTATACGAATGTCAAATGACAGGTCTTTTCTTCTAAGATGGTGTTGATAAAAGAAGTTATACATGTCCCTCATACCCAATAAATCATATTACGTGGACCTGACCATATATATTCAATGACAGGGCCTATTTACTACCTACTGGCCACCTCTTACCGGGTAAGAGGTGCTAACTCGGTGAGAAGGGATGTTGTTACCAACACACTATGACCGATAAACATGTTGGGTAAGATGCTGTCCAAGGAAGGAGGGGTTGTTGTCTGACTCGGTCAGTGCTTCTGTCAAAGCTTACCTGGACATTTGGTAAACAACCATTTTCAGCCGGTGTTTACTGAACCTCTTACCCAGACCACATTCTTATTCGTTTAACAATTACCCTATTTGTGTTCGTAATCGGCCCCTAAAATTCAAAACATAACAATCCGAAAGAGAAAGTCTAACTTCTTTCTTTATTTTCCTACTTCTACATGCATCAAGCTTACATTCAGAAATTGACAGATACCAACAAAACCACCACTTGTTACTTGGCTAAGTCCCAAGGAACGTTGTTTGTCATCAGGTCATCATCATGTGGTTTTTCAATGGGTCATGATCATGTGGTTTTATCATCAACGGCTACGCCACTATGAATTACATCATGGTGATCATCCATGTCAATATGCAAGGCATCGTTTGGTTCAAAGGACTTTAATCTTCAATCTGAAGTAATTATACCAGGTGGAAGAGATGTGTACTTCCTAAAGACAACCTAGTCCCTAAATCTACTTCATTTCTTTGACTTTTGACTTATCAACATTGAGTCTATGTAAGAATAATAGTGAAAACTGGCAGCAAAAAGAAAAGAAATGTAAATTAAAAAAAGAACCAAGTCTTTTTGTTWTTTCCCTAGTCATTATAAAAAACATCTTAATTTATAAGAAAAAAAAATGAAGAGAAACGTTGTTTATATTTGTGTTCATATCAAAACAGAAATAGTTGTGTGTTTGTGAGTCAAATGTAAATTCTCTTTGACAAGATATATATGATAGATACCTATACAATGATSTAGCCACCACTAAAAAGGATGTGCTAAGAATTGTGCATAAATTTCTTCCTCGCAAGGAAATCAAACAAAGTGATATTGCATACAAATCAAAATCATTATAGGTGAGAACCAACAATCAAAACCATTGGAAAGCAAACAGAGTTACAGCACATAGAAATCAAAGATGATAACAAAAACTATTACCCCAAAATTAGGTGCATAACAGTTCCATCAGTGTATATGATCAAAGAATGATCTCTCTCATAGAAGATTGATTATTATATGGAAGCCCCATAGGTTTCACATGGATATCAAAGCCTAGTTCCAACCTGTACTTGTATTCATTCAATTATTTAATTCACACTTTTACCAGGTTTGTACCTTGATGTAACATGAACTTAAGCAAGCAACTCTTGCTTATTGAAATTTGAAACTTGGAATGTCTCTCCACATACAAGTTTAATTCATTCAAGGTCCTGGATTAGAACATGCAAACTTGCCTATTTAGGTAGATTGGCCAGTTTCTTGAAAAAGAAATGTCATATTTTGGATTTAATTTAAATTGTGTTTTTTACATGTGTGTTCATGGCAAGAGTTGGGTGCATTAGCATTTTCATGTTACCCGTGCTAGATTTGCTGTATAATCATTCTTCGTGTTATTATTGTTTCACCATGATCTATCACTATTACTACTTTTCCATCACATAATTTGTTTGAAACTATATCCAGCAAACTTAGTATCAAGTGATTTGGAGTTGAACCAGAGACAGAGACAGCCTACATGTCTCTCTAGTCACAATGTAGCACACCAAATGGTGCCCCAAACATTTCAATCACACTAAAAAAATTACTACAAAAGTTACTATCATACAATCCAACTCTCAACCAAATTGTCCTGAAACTACAAAATTTTTAACTTGATCATGAATACAAAGCCATGTATTGCAAGAAATTAAGAATCTGAACACAATTTAGCACACCATTTTCTGTCCAGACAAATATTATGACAAATGCTAAATGTTATCACAATGTAGCACACCATTTTCTAAAAGATTATGATCAACACTAAATGTACCACAATGTAGCACAAATTGATTATCAACATGTGGTAAATTCTTTTCCAAAAAAAAAACATAATATTCATCATTCAAGATTGTTTAAAATAAACAAACACCAACAATAAAACCTAAAACTGATGTTTACTAACCTAAAATCATGTTAGGGAATTTAATAAGATGATACCTGTTTCTTCGATAGCTATAATATCAACATCGTCTTCAACATCGTCGTCTAGGTCAATGGGTTGGTTTTCTTTATTTGAGAACTTAAACATCGATTTTGCCTTTAACCTACCGCTCCTTCTTCCTGTACCATTCCACATTACAGAAACAAGGGTTACGGGATTATTCATATTGAAAATGAAGAACAGAAATCGATTTTACCTATTCCTTCGTCATCCTCCATCGTTTATGTATAGAGTTGCACCTGCGATCACTCTAGGGCTTAAGGCATTCGTCTTCATCTCGAAAACAAGAAAGTATCTTCATTATATTCGGATTCGAATTGAACAAGAATATTAACGGATTTGTAGCGCGCGCTCAAATCCGGCTCAATAAATTAAAATACAAAATGACCATCTTGCCCTTATTCATATAATGTCATTAAATGACAATAATTTATTTTTAGAATTACATTAATTAAGATTCCTTTTAATCTTACCCATTGATTATTATAATATGTGGTTGAGATTGATTCTCACAGTTACCACAAACAATTCAGTTCTCATTTGATTAAGCCCATATATATATATATATATATATATATATATATATATATAAAGAGGGGGTTTAAATGAGAACATCCATATTTTATCTATAATTATGGGCCTTCAAATTATTTAACTCAATAATTAAAATAGGAATTTTCATGAGATTAATTGAGGCATAATTCAACAAAAAGTTGATCAGTATGCTCATTATGTCTTGTTTTTAAGAAAACCATACCTGTACTTTTGTGATCCTTGCAACAACTTAACGCAACTTCAATTGTCACCCACTTAAATTTAAATATCTTCATGATCCATTTAAGTTAACTTGTTAAATCAAAAACTTGATCTAACGATCCAACAGGTGACCAAATAAATTGACTCATTTGAATGGATTAACGATTTGGATTTCGTGTAAACAATATAAGGCAAGTTTGGTTCGTATAATGGAATTTGGTAGAATTAGAAACGATCGAAGGAAAAGGGAAATGAATTCAATGAAGTTTGACCATGTATTTGATTGACATAAATTAAAATGAAATTTCTCAAATGAATTGAAATCTGTATGTTTGATTGACCATATGTAACTTCATAATTGGAATTAGATAATAAATTACCAAAGTACCCTTTTACTACATTTTAATACTTTTTTGCTTAGATCAATGGCAACATTCATACTTTATTGATATTTTATAGTAGAACAATCTTCGTATTTAACAACATGAGTATATTACACCATAGGCTCTTGTGGTTTGCTCAAAACATGGATATAGTCCCTTTTTCAAAATAAGTACATCCAGCGTCCTCGTGGTTTGTATTTCGTAACAAGTTCGATCCCTGACACTAATACCGTTAAATCCAATCTGTTAACTTAGGGGCAAATTGGTCAATTTCACTTATGTCTATTTTTTATTAGAAATTAAAAGAATTATGTTATATCAATATTTTAATTATTCATACATACACAGAGCGTCTTCCCCACGTCAGATGAACCCAAATTACCTCAACCACCTTCGTTGTCCTTCCTTCATTCCCCTTCCCTACCTTCAGCGTCCTCCATTCATGTCCCCATCACTGGAGTAGGTCTCCCCCTTCCACCCCTTCAACCCTATTTCAACCTGCAACTTGTCGCACACACTCTCTCTTCCTTCTAAAAAAGAACAAATTACACCAACTGAAAACACACAATAATCCATTGTAAAGTTGCATTTGGTACATGGGACAAGACAGGACGGACAAAAGTCGTTATTCTACGTATACGTGGCATGGGACAGGGACAAGAATGGAACAATGTGAGACAACGTGGGACAAAAAATGTTTTTTCTTGTCCAACCAAAATAGGTGGAACAAGATGAGACAAGAATGAGACAAAAACTAAAATATAACTAATCTACCATCGTTTGATATATAACCTCAATATGATATTTGTTTTAGTGGTCGTCATTGCTAGTTGCCATCGCCGTATTACTAATCTACCCTCATTTGATATATAACCTTAATATGGTATTTGTTTTACTAGTCGCCACTGCTAGTTGTGGCCGCCGCCACCAGCCGCCACCACCGATGGCCACAGTAGCCACTATCGGCCACCTCCACCCCCTCCTCCACTACATCAGCCTTTTCCACGACCTCCACAGCACCGTTTACCATCAATGTCCATCGCCACCTCCACAACCACCGTCGCCTACCGACCACCACCACCACCATGTTGGCTACCTCCACCTCCTCCTCTGCTACAACTTCCTCCGCTACATCCACAACCACATTCAACTATTGACCACCGTCATTCATCGCCGCCGCCGCCACCACCGTGGCCCTCCACTACATCCACCATTGTTGATTGCCACCACCATAACTACCACCACCATCGGCTACTACTACCACTGCCCACCACCACCTCCATTACATCAGCCACAACTACTTCCTCCACCATTGTTGATTGTCACCGCCACTATCCACCATTTTCACGTCCTCTACATCCACCATTGTCCACCAACCACCACTGTCTCTACCTCCACAACCATAGTCGGCCACTAACTACCACCGCCCATTGCCACCAGGGTGAAACGTTAGAGAAAACCATTATTTATTCGCAAGGACCCCCACTAACAAACCTGAACAAGAGAAGAGATGACTGTATCCTTTTCCCTAAACATCCTGTGGTTTGACTTGTCATTATTGTGGGTACATATAGGTAGGGATGGCAATGGGGCGGGGACCTCAATACCCATCCCCGTCCCCGATCCCCCGTATGTGTCCCCGTCCCCGTCCCCATCCCCGCCGGGGATTATGATCACATCCCCATCCCCGTCCCCAACGGGGAAACGGGGATTTTTTTTAAAAACAAAAAATTATTGAAATACACTAATATTAATATAAGACTTAAACAAGACCAAAGAGTTTAAACTAA
>NC_037530.1:27276390-27284292 GCF_001531365.2 Cynara cardunculus var. scolymus
CCCGTCCCCGTCCCCGTCCCCGGCTTGCGCCAAGCGGGGATCCCCGTCCCCGTCCCCGAGACCCGATTTTTCGGGGAATCCCCGTCCCCGACCTGGGCGGGTGGACCGGGTTACCCGACGGGTCGGGGTCCATTCCCATCCCTACATATAGGTCCATATGAAGGTGGAAAGCTGGATGCCACCTTTTCTTTCACAGACGACGACTTCATCAAGGTTGCCACTGGGAAAATGAACCCCCAAATAGCTTTCATGAGGTAAAGATTGCCATTGCCATTGCCATTTCCCAAAAGCTATCGTCTTTTCAATCCATCAGACTTGCTTTTTTATGTAAATAGATGACTGGTACTGTATTTTGCAAAAATGAGTGATTTGGGACAAACGTTAACCAAGTACTACGCTTTTATTTTCATTTACATTTCGACAATGCGTCTATTATTGTTACTGAATCTAGCAAAAGATATCCTTTTAGTTTGCAACAAAAGCCAAAAGCAATTGTTAAAAAGTCTTTATATCATATGTTCTGATAATCTAAATGGGAACTTGATGGTGGTTTATGCACACAGGGGTGCAATGAAGGTGAAGGGCAGTTTGAGTGCAGCCCAGAAATTCACACCTGACATCTTCCCACAACCTTCAAAGATGTAAGCAAGGTTTGTCACCTGAATTATGAAATTATATGAGATTAATTATGAAACATAAAAGTATGTTACTTTCTCCATTTTCTACAAATGAAATGAAATTACTTGACCACCAACATTATGGAAATTGTTTATTATGTGTTCTTGTTCCTTTTTTGCATATGGGTTTGGTTTGTATACTTGGTTCACATAGTTAAATTTGCAATTTAAAACCCGATTTGATCTCTTGTGAGGTGGGGATACCCGTTTATGTAAACTGAGTGAATGCAACGGTTACGGATTCAGAAAGATAGAGAAAATGGAGGTTTTGTTCTCTATCTTGCTCAAATAGATTCTAGATTGTTCTCTAAAACAAAAACAAAAAAACAAGAAACAACTTCAACTTTAGAAAATTGTCTAAAACTTGATGCGGGAAGAGAGAGAGATGATTTTATTTGTTCATTCCTTTCAAATGAGATTGAGTTTTTATTATTTTATGTAATTTTTTAAAACATGTGTATTGGGATGATAAAATTGTAGAATATTTGAACGTTTGAAATCTATAAAACAGATAATCTTGGAGTTGGAAGTAATAATTTTAGAGGTTTTTACCTTTTGGTTCTTTAATTCAGATAAATTATAGAGAATCTATTGGAGATGTTCTAAAACTTGGGGGGTTAAAAGAGAATTAATTATTTTTGTTCATTTTTATTGATGAGGTTGAATTGTTATTATTTTGTTAATTTATTTAAAAAAATGTATTGAAATGATCGTTTTAAAAGAATATACTTAATATTGAAAATTTTAAAGTAAAGACTATGTTGGAGTTGGATATAGAGATTTTAACTTTGATTCTATATTTTAGATAAATTATAGTAAACTAGAAAGCTACTCAAGCAATGCACTAAGATAAATCTCGATTTTGATGTTTCGTTTTATTCTTTGGTTTTATCGATGTTATAATGCGATTTTATGTGGTTTTGGAAAAACAAAAATGTTTTTATTTTTGAATAAATTATAGATTTGGATATATTATAAAAAATAATATATTTTTATCAAATTAACTATTTAAAAGTTCTTGATTTTTACAAAAACAATGAGGTTTTATTTATTATGATCAAAATATTTATGAAATGTAACTGAAATTCGTTGTTTATAATCAATATTTTAGATTAATAAATAGTCATGATATTTAACTTGGAGGAACAATTGAAATTGGTGTACATGACTTACGAGGTTTGCAAATGATTGAGACACATATTCTCTCTCTATATGTGTGTTGTGGGTGGGTGGGTGGGTGGGGGATGTGGGTGTGCTTTTTATTAGAAACTAGAAGACCGGCCCATAATGCGACATGTGGCATATTCATAAAGAATATGGACGTGTTATATAATATTAGAAGGGTATTCACACAATGCAACGAAGTACATCTCCATTTTAATGTTTTATTTTATTCTATGTTGCTATCGATATTATAATACGATTTTATATATTTTTAAGAAAACGATAACGATTTTATTTTTTAATAAAATATAAATTTAAAGATATCATAAAATTTTGAAAAAAAATATATATATCAATGTTAGTATCAAATTGATTATTTAAAAGTTCTCATTTTGTGTGTAATTTCTTTAATTATAATTTAACTTAAGTTTAATAACGAAATAATTTATTTTTGGTTTAATAATATAACATTATATAAAGATAATAATTAAATATTCCGTTAGAACTCAATGACTATCCTAATTATATTTTAGATTTTTTATATTTAAAATGAGATATTTATCATGTATTTGATTATTTTATCTGCAGTTTAGTTACACGAATTCAGACATAGAGCTTTAATAAGTTATACTTACACACAATCTACTTGTAATATTGAATTTTAAGTAATATGCATCAATAAACAGTATTTTATGCATAAAAATAGTTTTTAAGAGTTTTTGTCAAATACTTTATAATACAGTATAGATAAAGATAGACACGTGATGTCGTGTAAGTAGTTCATAGGCTCCTAATCATTTAGGTTTTTAATAAATAGAATTATATATATATATATATATATATAGAGAGAGAGAGAGAGAGAGAGAAAGAAAGAGAAAGAGGCGGGTTACGTTGCAAATCGCTCAATTGAAACCATGCAAACCGCTTTCGACCAATAGGAAAATTTCATTTTTTTCTTTAATTTTAATCAGTAAGAGTGTAATAGTCATTTCATTGTATATTGATTAATATTGAGAGGTAATAAATACTGTTAATTTTGGAAACGTAATAATGGAAACGTTTCATATAGAATGAGGTAAATCATTTCTTCTTAATATAAATGTTTTATCATTAATATGTTTTATTATTTTTTACCATTATATTTTAAAAAATATATGAATTTTAAAAACAGTAGAATATGAAATATGTATTCCGTTTCATTGAAAAAATATATGTACATTGAGTAATGAAACTAATTTCATGTTCAATAATGACCAGCAAACAATTTCACAATATTTTTGAACGTTTTATGCATGAAAAATGTTCATTAAATAAAAAAAATATTCAGTTTTCAAAATGTCTCATTAAATTTTTAAAAATGTTTCATTTTTTATATGTTTCATCGTTCAACACTACATGACAATCGGTCTTTCTTTAATGGCAGTCACGTGAGTTCGTTCTATAAACGGTGAAACAGTTTCATTCATTGAATTAATGATACAAAATATTTGTTTTAGTATTCAAAGTGTTTCACTATTTTTAGTTAATTATAGTATGTTTTATATTTCATAATTTATTATAATATACCTAACTCATTGTAGGTGACAAAGAGTCACGTGAGTTCAGTAGATGAAACGATGAAACAGTTTCATTCGTGAAATTTAATGGTACAAAAAATGTTCTTTAGTATTCAAAAGGTTTCATTATTTTTAGTTAATTATAGTATGTTTTATATTTCATAATTTATTATAATATACCTAACTCATTGTAGGTGACAAAGAGTCACGTGAGTTCAGTAGATGAAACGATGAAACAGTTTCATTCGTGAAATTTAATGGTACAAAAAATTTGCTTTAGTATTCAAAATGTTTCATTATATTTAGTTGATTATGGTATGTTTTACGTTTCAAAATTAATTAAGATATACCTAGTTTCATAATGAAACCTAGGATATAATTAAACATAATGAACTAAAACATACTATAATTACATAATGGAACCTTTTGAATAGAAAATATTTTGTATCCTAATAAATTATGCAACAATTTCATCCATAAAAGTTTTGATATCTGAACAAGTTTCATTAAATTACTGCATCTACCATACCATACAAATTTATAACCATTAAGGGAACAAGATCATTAAAAAAAAAAAGAATTGAAACAATTTCATCAACAATTGTTGATAAGATCAAACAATAACTGATTTAAAATTCATTTTTTTATTCAATATAATCGTGAAAATAAATAAAACATATTTATTGTGAAAAAACTAAATTAAGAAAAAGATTAAACTCCTACCATATTAAACGTTTTCTTTCTTATGTTTCTAAAATTAACAAAATTTATTATCTTCCAATATTAATAAAAAAACAATGTAAATGACTATTAAACCCTTACAGATTAAAATTAATTAAAAAACAGAATTTTTCTATTGGTCGAAATTAAAAATAAGGGGTTTAAAGGATAACACCTATATTTTACTTGTAATTATAATTATGAGCCTTCAGATTATTTAACTCAAAAATTAAAATAGGAATTTTCATGAGATTAAGGGATTGTTTGTTTACCTCTTAATAGTTCCATTAAGAGACAACCTCTGAATCATTAAAAGGTGAATATTGTTTGGCAAAAAAAAATATCTCTTAATGGTTTCAAAACCCTTTGAATGATTTTGTATCCTGGATCTCCCTTAACCATTAAGAGCTCTAATTTCATTGTATACAATTACCAAACAATTATATTTTATTTTGCATTATATCATGAGAGCCTATTAATCATTCTGACCACTTAATCATTCTTTATAAAACCATTCATCAATTGTCAAACAACCCCTAATTGAGGCATACCAAATTAGCCCAAATACCAATATTCAACAAAATGTTGATCAGTACGCTCATTATGTCTTTTTTTTAAACAAAACCATACCTGTACTTTTGTGATCCTTGCAACAACTGAACGCAACTTCAATTGTCACCCACTTAAATTTAAATATCTTCATGATCCATTTAAGTTAACTTGTTAAATCAAAAACTTGATCTAACGATCCAACAGGTGACCAAATAAATTGACTTATTTGAATGGATTAACGATTTGGATTTCGTGTAAACAATACAAGGCAAGTTTGGTTCGTATAGTGGAATTTGGTAGAATTAGAAACGATCAAAGGAAAAGGGAAATGAATTCAATGAAGTTTGACCATGTATTTGATTGACATAAATTGAAATGAAATTTCTCAAATGAATTGAAATCTGTATGTTTGATTGACCATATGTAACTTCATAATTGGAAGTAGATAATAAATTACCAAAGTACCCTTTTACTACATTTTAATACTTTTTTGCTTAGATCAATGGCAACATTCATACTTTATTGATATTTTATAGTAGAACAATCTTCGTATTTAACAACATGAGTATATTACACCATAGGCCCCTGTGGTTCGCTCAAAACATGGATATAGTCCCTTTTTCAAATAAGTACATCCAGCGTCCTCGTGGTTTGTATTTCGTAACAAGTTGGATCCTTGACACTAATACCGTTAAATCCAATCTGTTAACTTATGGGCAAATTGGTCAATTTCACTCATGTCTGTTTTTTTATTAGAAACTAAAAGAATTATGTTATATCAATATTTTAATTATTCATACATACACAGAGCGTCTTCCCCACGTCAGATGAACCCAAATTACCTCAACCACCTTTGTTGTCCTTCCTTCATTCCCCTCCCCTACCTTCAGCGTCCTCCATTCATGTCCCCATCACTGGAGTAGGTCTCCCCCTTCCACCCCTTCAACCCTATTTCAACCTGCAACTTGTCGCACACACTCTCTCTTCCTTCTAAAAAAAGAACAAATTACACCAATTGAAAAACACAATAATCCATTATAAGGTTGCATTTGGTACATGGGACAAGACAGGACGAGACAAAACTCGTTATTCTACGTATACATGGCATGGGACGGGGATAAGAATGGGACAATGTGAGACAACGTGGGACAAAAAATGTTTTTTCTTGTTCAACCAAAATAGGTGGAACAAGATAAGACAAGAATGAGACAAAAACTAAATATATTACTAATTTACTCTCGTTTGATATATAACCTCAATATGATATTTGTTTTAGTAGTCGCTACTGCTAGTCGCCACCGCCGTGTTACTAATATACTCTCGTTTGATATATATAACCTTAATATGATATTTGTTTTAGTGGTCGCCACTCCTAGTGGCCGCCACCACCACTGACGGCCACAGTAGCCACTATCGGCCACCTCCACCCCTTCCTCCACTACATCAGCCTTTTCCACCACCTCCACAACACCGTTTACCACCACTGTCCATCGCCGCCAACATAACCACCATCGCTTACCGACCACCACCGCCCACCACCACCGCCACTACCACGTTGGCTACCTCCACCTCCTCCTCGACTACAACAACTTCCTCCACCACCTCCACAACCACAGTCGACTACTGACCACCGTCGTTCATCGCCACCACCACCACCACTGTGGCCCTCCACTACATCAGCCACAACTACCTCATCCACCATTGTTGACTGACACCACCATAACTACCACCACCATCGGCTACTACCACTGCCTACCACCACCTCCATTACATCAGCCACAACTACTTCATCCACCATTATTGACTGTCACCGCCACTATCCACCATTTTCACGTCCTCTACAACCACCATTGTCCACCAACCACCATTGTCTCTACCTCCACAACCATAGTCGCCCACTAACTACCACCGCCCATTGCTACCACCACTAGTACCGTCGACCACCACCTCCACTCCACTATAACTACCACTACTACCAATTACCATTACCATTGCCCACCACTACCATTATCTCCACCACACCAGTCACAACTACCTCCTCCATCACTGTCGATCGCCACTACCACCATGTACCATCTTCACGTTCTCCATAAACATCGTCAACCATCGTCACCATCACTAGTACTATCCACCACCACCTCCACCACCACCACCACCCCCATTACCACCACCTCCACTATAACCACCACCATTACCACCACCACTAAGGCCATAATTACCTCCTCTGCCCCCATCAACACCGCCACCACCACCATCTTCATATCCTCCACAGTTCAAAGCCACCATCGACCACCAATCACCGTCGCCTCTACCTCTATAACCATTATTGTTGCCACAAAATCTTCATCGTGCCTTCGCCAATTAATAAAAATCTTTCAAACCGAGTAAAACATAATTTCTCCTTTGTATGAATCGTGTTTTTTTTCGAACTACCATCAATTAGATCAATTTTTTCCGTTCAGATTTGATACTATTATATATGCATGTATTGATGTATATGAACACTAAATATATTTATATTTTTATATTTAAATGAACTGTTTATCCTGTATCTAATTAATATTTATCTACAGTTAGTCATACAAATTAAAAAATAAAGCTTTAATAAGTTATACTTACGTACAATTTACTTGTAATCTTCAATCTATACTACATATATAACCATTTAGATCATTGTCTTAAATACAAGTTACTAAGCATATGGTACAATGGTTTTATGCACCAAATTCAAAAATCTCTTAAAGACAAGTCATAAAGCATATGGTACAACCTTTTTATGCATGGACTTTAAGAGAGAAATGCAGAGCTTCTATTTTGGTTAAGGTCAAATATGCTTTTTATGTTCTCTTCTTTTCTACCTTCTTCCTCATGAATACTCTGCTCCAATCCCGTCCCCGCCAAACCATTTTGGATAAGTTGAAAAACCTTTCTCTATTTTCTTCTTTTTCAGCTTCTTCTTCATGAAATTTCCTGCGCCAAATCAAAAATAGTAAGGTCAGCATTAGATTTCTTCAATGGCTGCAAACCTTGCACAAATGGGAGGTTCCTAAGAAGTGTTTAACGCTGCATATAACCAGGCTTTGGAGGTTTTGATTTCTACACAGCTTCTTCAAAGCCCTAGCAATTTATCTGAGGTAAGGTTTTGCTTTCTGAATTCTCTTTCTTGATTTACATAGAAAATCTTGTCCTAAACATGTTCTTGATTTACATAGAAAATCGGACTTGCATTCTTG
>NC_037530.1:27285512-27296386 GCF_001531365.2 Cynara cardunculus var. scolymus
GTACTCCAAATAGAAACAACTAGAGGTGAAATGTGTGTGTTTGTTTAGATACAACACCAACCTGTTATCATTTATGCTTTCTATGTGTGTGTGTGTGTATTGTACTTCAAATAGAAACAACCCCCCCCCCACATGCATCCCATGTACTTGTTAGGTTGGTGCTAATCTGTGCATGGCTTAGTATCCTTTAAGAGCTACTTCACGTGAGATTAAGTTATTCCATGTTTGACTTCCTAATTTATACAAAAGTAGTGGTTCTGAGTATTTGTTGGATTAACAGGGAACTTCTTGCTGGTGAGAAGGAAGGGCTCTTGAAGCTACCTATCGACAAGGCTCTTCTTGCAGACCCTGTATTCCGACCCTTGGTTGAGAAATATGCTGCTGTGAGTACATGTCCACTATTTGCTTCATTTGTATATTTTTATAATACTTGGTTGCTTAGAGTTGTTTTTTGTCTTGTAAATGATCAGGATGAGGATGCTTTCTTTGCTGATTATGCAGAATCCCACATGAAACTCTTTGAGTTGGGGTAAATTTGCCATTTCATGAATACATATGTATATAGTAGCCTGGTGCCTTGCATTTTGTGTTGAAATTAAGAAAGTTGGTTACTTTTGCAGATTTGCAGAGGCTTAAGGATTGCAATGAGAGAGGGGTAAAAAGGCGAGGGRKGGCGACTACCTGCTRCAATCATMATCATCGACTTCATTTAAATGTTTAGGTGGTTTTGTTTTGTTCTGTTTTGTTTTAAAGGGATTAAAAACACAAATGTGGAGGCTCTTTTGGTATTTGGTGCAGCAGTTAGCAATTACTGAACGATGGATCTCATCCTACCTTTTTACTTGAAAGAATTTGGTTTGGTTTGGTTTTGTTTTGTTTTGTTCCATTACATGTGTGGCGTGGTTTTGAATTTGTTTTTGAATTATATGGCATAGAGCATGAACAATTTGAATTTTTAGGAGGTTAGTGGCAGGGGGACCCCTCTCTAAACCCAGTCTAGGAAAAATAAACATTTCAACTCCTTGCTTGGTTGTACGGGTTTGCAAAATTATAGTAGATTTTGTAGAGATTTATAATTGAATTTTATTTCAATTTTGTGTTTGATTTAAAATAGAAGGTTCGAAACTAAATTCAAAAAATTTATAGATGCAACTGGTATTTTATAGTATATGATTTATTTGTAATTATGTTATTAAACAGTTTGCAGTGATCAAGTTGCTGAAATTGAAGTAGTTGTAAGCTTCTGCATAGATTTTTTCATCCATTCTCTCCAACTAACATGATCTGATAACTACACATCTTAACAACAAGTTTTTTGCAGCACCATGTATATTTTGTTTACACCCTTGTAGCACATTAACTGAATGCCTGTTTTAGAACAATAATACTATCTCCTTGTATGTTCTGTAATGTTAAGTGGGCTTGGATTACAACTAAATGTCAATCAACATGTCAATTCTTATATAAGTTATTTCATTGATCTACTAGAAAGCTATTAAATAGTGAATTTGCATGTAAACATTGTTAAAGTGAATTTTCATATAGGGTACTAACTATTAAGTATCATTGTCCTTCTAAATTATGGTCAATCTCCCATGTCCTGTGTACAAAAAATAAGCAGTGCATCACTATGAGAAGTTTGGATTGGTATGATACAACTATGAAACCACTTTATTTGATAGGCTTTTGCTTTTGGTAACACAACATCCATCAATTGTGTTGTTGCTTGAATTCCAGTTTTTTTATCTCATCCTGTGGTCAAACCTGTATTGATGAATTTCCTAAGCACACTTAAATTTTTATATATACTGTGGAGCTCATCTTATGTTATTATCTAAATCTATTCCAGGCAGAATTCTGGAGTAATGGTCTAAGAAGGCAGCCTGTGGCATTGATTAAAGATCGAGATTTACTCAAGGACAATGGTGGAGAATCTAATATGTTAGAAGAGAAGATTCAAAGGTTGCCTGCAAGAGAGGAAGGGTGGGATAAGAAAATGAAAAGAAAACGTTCAGTAGGCACTGTTTTCACAAGACCTATGGATAGCAATGGAGAGCAAAAAAGGATTGTTCAAAACAAGGTTGTCAGTGAACACRRATTGCAGTCAAATGACACCCACCCTTATAGGTAAAGATCTATTGTAGGCATAAATATGGATTTAGGTTATACAACAGGTTTATTTACCTTGCTCAAATAACAATAAATTATGTTGCACTTTGCATAATAAATAATTGGGTTGGATTTGATTATAGTCAACTCTTGAGCCTATTGGATTTCTTTGTTCGTGGCTTGAAACATTGAATTTTTGACATTCCAATTATTTTAACGACTTTGGCTACTGCCTATTTTGTTAGTAAATGAAGTTGTGATGACCTGATGGGTTTGAAGCCATTAATCAAATGACAAAAAAAAGACATGCATAGATTTCTTCTTTACGGAATTGTCTTAATGCAAATTGACATCAGTACACTACTTTTTGAAATTTGACTTGCTCATTTTGTTGTTGCTTCTAAAGCTTGGTACTTGCAGAATTTTTAGCCATATGATATAGAAATTCTCTCTGTTGGATTGGACTTCATTAATAATTGCACAATTTTGAGCTTTGCTATTTGCATCTATAAGATCTTATACTTGTCCACTCTTAGGTTAGTTATTATTGTCAGAGTAAATTTTTATGTAGTCTACATATCATTCATACCTGTGGAAGATGTTATGGTCCTTATAAGAACTATCTGCATATTAGAAGGAGTAGTGTTTGATTCCTTTGTTTTTATTCCAAAGTAAATCCTTTGTTTTTATTCCAACTTTCACCCTTAGCTTTGTGTTTGATTCATGAAGGAGTAGCTTATACCTTCCTCTCATGCAGACATATTTGGATTATCCTTATGGTAACATATGAAAGGGTGTTTGATTGGAGGATTGCAGGTAGATGGAGGTTTAGGGCCTTCTACCATTAAAACACAGCTGCTGTAGGTGCAAATTGCATTGTTGCTGGGAGTTCAGTGTTTGGAGCTGCAGAACAAGTGTGAATGAAGCCCAAAAACATTTATTAATTAAGCATATGCAAGATATAAAGTTTCCCAACGTGATGTACAATTTGATACCACGAACATGATAAATTTAGGAATTGCTATTCTGATTTGCTTTCTTACATTGTACAATTGTAGAGCTAGCTTTGTTAGATGTATTGATAAAATTGAGGTGGACTACTAAACTACTTGGATTTACCTGGCTTAAGTCTTGTCTCATACTCAGTCTGAGGTTTATCCTTTTTGTTTTGGTTTGGTTCATTTCATATGGATTAAAGCTTTAGTTCTATCCTTGTTTTTTTGGTTTGACAACATGGACTTTTGTAAAATACTGTGCTATTTTGCTGTTTGGGGGTTATAAGGATGATCTAAATAGTATGCCTCTTGTAAGAAATTGGTTGTCATCATAGTAGTTGAAGACATCAGAATTAAATGGAAAAAGCTACTGTTTTGGAAGTCTGTTGATAATTGTATGATTGGGAAGGCTGACTGCTGGTACCTAACTATTTGGAACCATACTGAATTCATAAACTCTATTATGGATTCCTGTTTTATTTGGAATTCTGGGATTTGGTATAAAGTTTTTGGTGATTAATTGATGCAGCTCACCAGCTATTCCTATGCTACATCCATAAGGGATTTTTTTTACTGTAATTGAATGGAGAAGAAAATTACAATATTACGGTCCATGCAAAAGAAAACAATTTTAATGTTGTTTTGGTTTCAAATTGGCAAATGGGAGATTGGTATAGATTCTTCTTATGTGAACAACTGATGCAGCCAACCAGCTACCCTATGCTGCATCATCAAGGAAAGTCTCAAATTGCAAAAGGTCTGCATATAAAAATGGATTTCCACCAGCGATGGACATTGATAAAAGATGAAGTTTGGAATCCTAATGCTTGGATTCCAATTAATAGTAATAGAGTTTGGAAAAGCTATTGATCTTATTGCTTGGCTGAGTTTGTATCGACCGTCTATCATCTTTTGATGTCATATGTGTTTGAAACAGTCATGTCCATCGAAAAGAACCCAAGTTCGTCGCTTTCTTCAAGGGTATGGCTGGATTTCCTTTCAATCGGGTTGCTTGTTTGAATCCATGGTTGGCGATGGCTATTGGGTTGAAACCCTAGGTGCGATTTTGATTGAAATTATTGGGATGGATTATGGGGAAAATAAAATTGAACAGGTCGAGATGATTGTGAAGCGAAATTGATCAGGAACCAGTGTTGGATGCAAGAAAAATCATCGACCTGATCAATGTTTTTCATGATGGGATATCAAACGGAAGGCTACTGTTCGCACCATGTTCATTGATCTCAAAAGTTGTAATCTGGTGGAAAAAAAATGAGAATTGATGGGTCTTACAATATGGATCTACATCTGGGCCAAAAATGGTGTTTCGATTTCATTAAGAGGTATTGGGCCCATAATCTATTATGGTGGATTCCTAAAGATTTAATCTCTTGGGCCTATTATTATTATTATTATTATTATTATTGTTATTATTATTACTAGAAGGGTACTTGCACAATACAGCGAAATACATCTTGATCTTAATATTTATTTTTTATTTTTTTATCTCAATCGATGTTATAATATAGTCTTATGTGATTTTGAAAAAGCGGCGATGTTTTTATTTTTGAATAAAATCTAAATTTGAAGATATCATAAAATTTTAACAAAATTATATCGATATTAGTATCAAATTAACTATTTAAAATTTCTCATTTTTTGTGTAATTTTTTAATTCAATTTTTTTAATTATAATTTAATTTAAGTTCATCGTTAAATCTTCTATAATAAAACCAGTAAAACTTTAAAATCGTTAAAATTCACGGCTCCCGACGCATTACACGAATACACAACTAGTTATAAGTAATATGCATAAACAACATAATAAGCAATTGATTTATTAAGACTTTTAGGTTTCAAAAAGGTGGGTGTATTACGAGCCAATTAAGGAGAGAGTGGAAATTGGAAATATCCGTCCATTAATATTAATATAAATTACACCCATTTCTTCAACAATTGTTGCTGTTTTTTGAACAGGTTATGTTGATTGATTTAATGATAAAGTATGATCAGAACTAAAAAATGCAAGGGATTAATAGTAAAGGTGGAGTGGAAGTGGATCCACCAAAACCCTAATCTTTGAACTACTCATCTAACAATTTCAAAATTTCAATTTGCGCGCCTCTTCACATTCACCTACTCACGCTCCTCTTCTGCCTCAATTGGATCTATCACTACCATTTTTCTTCTTCCAAACCCTAACGCCCAAACCAATTTCAAACAAATTCCAAATGGGTGCCGCAGAAAGCCGACAAGATTTGGAAATCTCCGACTCTGAATCCGAGGAAGAAGAGCAACAGTCGGAGGAGGAAGAAGAAGACGAAATTTATGAAGATGTTAAAGACCACCATTCAGCCACTAAAACCCCGTCCAAGACCCCATCGTCTGTAGACGAAATTGATGCTAAACTAAAAGCCCTGAAACTTAAATACGAATCCAAAAGCCAAAATCTCAAGAACGCTGTTAAGCTTTACATTCATATTGGTGGAAACACTAGTAAGTCGAAATGGGTCGTCGCCGATAAACTCACATCCTATTCTTTCCTTAAAACGACGATGAACGAGGAAGAAGAGGAAGACGAAGCAGAGGGAGATGGGGATTTATATTGGTTTTTGAAAGTTGGGTCAAAAGTTAGGTCTCTGGTTGATCAACGGTTGCAGTTGAAGCCGGTTATGGATAAGTTGCAGATATATTTTGTTTCCAATGGTGTTTATGCTCTGAAGTTTTCCAGTATCGAGGATTACAAGGGTTTTATTGAGCTCTATGAGAAGTGTTTGTTTGAGAACACTTATGGGTTTGAATGTACCGATCAGAATAAGGCTAAGGTTTATGGCAAGGATTTTGTAGCGTGGGCGAATCCTGAAGCTGCTGACGATTCTATGTGGGAGGATGCTGAAGATAGTTTCTCCAAAAGCCCTGCTTTTAAGACTCCGGTCAGAGCCAACCATGATCTCAGAGAGGAGTTTGAGGAGGCTGCAAAAGGGGGAAGTATAAAAAGCTTGGCTTTAGGGGCCTTGGACAATAGTTTTTTGGTAAGTGATTCTGGTATTCAAGTTGTTAAGAATTTCAGTCATGGGATTCATGGAAAAGGAGTTTATGTTAATTTTGATAGTGGGATGACTGGTCATGTTGAATCAACTCCTAGAAAAGCTCTTCTCATGAAAGCTGAAACAAATATGCTGTTAATGAGTCCAATGACTGATGGGAAGCCACACACCAGGGGACTCCATCAGTTTGATATAGAGACAGGGAAAGTTGTAACCGAGTGGAAGTTTGCAAAAGATGGAACTGATATTACAATGCGGGATGTCACAAATGATAGCAAGGGAGCTCAGATGGACCCTTCAGGATCTACTTTCTTGGGTTTGGATGATAATAGGCTTTGTAGGTGGGATATGCGTGACCGCCATGGGATAGTTCAGAATCTTGCTGATGCGAATACCCCTGTCTTGAATTGGACACAAGGACATCAGTTCTCCAGAGGGACTAATTTTCAGTGTTTTGCAACTACTGGTGATGGATCAATTGTTGTTGGCTCTGTTGATGGGAAGATAAGGTTGTACTCTGTCACTTCCATGAGACAAGCCAAGACTGCTTTTCCAGGTCTTGGGTCACCCATTACACATGTGGATGTTACTTATGACGGGAAGTGGATTTTGGGCACAACTGATACTTATTTGGTCCTTATTTGCACATTATATACTGATAAGGATGGGAAATCGAAGACAGGTTTTGCTGGGCGTATGGGAAATAGAATCTCAGCCCCAAGGCTGTTGAAATTGAATCCTCTGGATTCACACAGGGCTGGAATAAACAATAAGTTTCGTGGAGCCCAATTCTCTTGGGTATGCATCTCACTTCACTCGGTTTGTTTTATTTCTATCATATGCGTGATGGTGTGCTTCAAACTAACATTTTATTGTGATCGCAATATCTGGTTTGTGGATCTATGTAGTCGCATAGTGGCGTCCTATTTGAAAGAGCCGTATGCTCATTTCTCAATTCGCTGTCTTTGTAATATAAGATAATGATTGGTGGTTCAGGTTGATGTCTCCATGGTTCACATTATGCTCGTTGATTCTATATTTATTGTAACATCTTACAGTAAATTTACAACCCATTTGTTTTTATGAAAACTAGTTGATAGATACACAGGTAGGATTGCAGGCTACTTCTTTTCAGCTTTGTTTAGTTATACTTCCTTCACTACTCTGCTTAAATTCATCTTTTCTAATTCAGTGCCGTATTTTTTTAATATTAATATATCTGATAAGGCGAGAACAACTAATTGTGAAACTAAAGGAGCTTACACCTTGATCTTTGAAGGCTTATGCTTCAACCTGTGGATGGTGAAATGGCTGACGTTGTGCCTGTATAACTATTCCTTCATGATGATGGTCCTTCAACCAGCATGCAATTTGTACTCATTTATAACATGTTAGAGGGAAAATGAAAGAAAATAAACTAAAACTGTGATGGTCATAAAAAACCAAGAATGCTAATTTAGCATGGTATCAATGCTATTTACTTTAACTGTTCTTTTACGTTGATTCACATGGTGTGGGGGGCTATGGAATGGCAATGGACACTGTGATGCATCCTAGATATTACTGTTTGTATAATAAATTGTTTTATATCTTTTGGGTTGCTAGAACTTTGGATTGATATATAGGCCTTTTCATGACTGTCATAGGTAACTGAAGATGGGAAGCAAGAGCGCCACCTTGTTGCCACAGTGGGCAAGTTCAGTGTGATATGGAACTTCCAACAGGTGAAGGATGGTACTCATGAATGCTATAGGAATCAGGTGGGTCTGAAGAGTTGCTACTGCTACAAGATAGTCCCTAAAGACGATTCAATTGTTGATAGTCGTTTCATGCATGAGAAGTTTGCAGTTAGTGATTCCCCTGAGGCTCCACTGGTTGTGGCTACTCCCATGAAAGTTAGCTCTTTCAGCATATCTAGCAGACTTTCTTACGCTTAAGAAATGATCCTTGTCGACCTTTGAACCTTCTTAGATTCTGTTTCTGTGATTTGTGTCCGAAAAAGGAACTTTCTTCCTTGTACTGTCATTATCAACAACTCGACGTACTTTTCTTGTTAGCAACTAGATTGTTGTAATGGTTAAGGAGAACCTTTAGTGCTTGATTTTCGTTTAAGGTTAATCAAAATCGTTGCTGATGAACATGTTATCTACTAACATCATATGAAGTTAAGCCCTTTTAGTTTTTATCTTTCTTTCAAATGTTTATATTAATTTTTGAGTCAATGGCTGAAAAGAATTTGGATAAGTTGTGTCCTTCCATCACATATTTGTGGATTCAAGTGCTCACTTGGATATTAGTGGGCCCCTTGTGGTTTTTATGCCTACAGAGTGGCAGTTGGATTGTTATTTGTTGATAAGGAGAAAGAAATGTACATTTCAATTGGAAGAAGCTCCCATATACTGGTAAGCTCTTGTTCTTCATCTTTTCTTGCAAAATACAGCATATGTAACAGTACATTAAGAACAGCATATGGTACAACTCCCATATATTCTCCGGGTAGATGGGGCAGGGGTGCCCGACACTTGAGAACTGCCATTCAAGCTCAGCAGCGACCCACATGGCTTCCTGGGCTTGACCCTCCACCCTATCTTGATGGAACGTAAGCCCTTACAATACTCTCACATTGGCATTAGTAAAAAAGCATAGTTGGTCGTCTCTCATATCTTTGTCGCTCAATTCTTTTTAACATACTGCTTTTATTTTCTTTCTTTTCTTTCTTTTCTTTCTTTGAAGTCTTGCTGGAGATTTCGGGTTTGACCCTCTTGGACTTGGAGAGGATCCTGAGAGCTTGAAGTGGTATGTGCAGGCAGAACTGGTTCATGCTCGCTTTGCTATGGCTGGAGTCGCTGGAATTCTTTTCACTGATGTGAGTTTGTTTCTCTTCCCCTAGCATCTTAGTATTATACTCCCTCCGTCCCAAAATAATATCCACAAAGAAGAAGAGTGTTTTAGAAACATGTGATTATTACAACTTTAATCAACTAAATGACAATTTTACCGAACATTTTTGTTGCAGTTGCTTCGTGTTACAGGGTTAAGCAACCTACCAGTGTGGTACGAAGCAGGTGCCACCAAGTTTGATTTTGCCAGTACTAGAACTCTGTTCATTGTTCAACTACTTTTGATGGGGTAAAACCAGACACTTTTGAACAGTCATAAATTGATTAAACGTTGCCTTGCTCCTATAGTTCACTTTCTGGCTCCAAAATTCACTTCTGCAGGTTTGCTGAGACCAAAAGGTACATGGATTTCACTAATCCAGGGTCTCAAGCCAAAGAAGGGTCGTTTTTCGGTTTGGAAGCTGCC
Source organism: Cynara cardunculus var. scolymus (assembly GCF_001531365.2). Taxonomy (NCBI): domain Eukaryota; kingdom Viridiplantae; phylum Streptophyta; class Magnoliopsida; order Asterales; family Asteraceae; genus Cynara; species Cynara cardunculus. The sequence goes on from NC_037530.1 coordinate 27,294,970, forward strand.
CTAGAAGGTTTAGAACCTGGGTAAAAAGTTGGTTACCTTAATATTGACAATCTTGATTCAACATTTTGGTGCAATTTCTCTATTAATACATATAATAACCAATAAAAGATGTAGGTTATGGCCATTTTTTATAGACTGATTCTATATATGGTAATGATATATAACAGATATCCTGGTGGGCCTTTGCTAAATCCTCTTGGTCTTGCTAAGGACATAAGAAATGCTGATGAGTGGAAGCTGAAGGAGATAAAAAATGGTGCAATCTTTTTTATCTTGATATTTGGATTATGTTGCAGCTATTAGTAAGTAGTAACTGGTTTTGGACTAATGGAGTGGGATGTTTTAGGGCGGCTTGCAATGGTGGCGATGGTTGGGATGTTCGTGCAGGCTAACGTGACTCATGTGGGGCCTATCGACAACCTTATTAGGCACTTATCGAACCCGTGGCATGAAACTATCATCCAAACCCTTGCTGGGTCTGGTTCTTGATTTCTTGTGGCCAATTCTGAATGAAGCACGACTGTTGTCACTATGGCAATAGAAGGAAATGGAAAGGGAGATTCTTGTTGCTGAAGTAAATGATGTGTGTGTGTTTGCTTGACTTCGTTTGATTACAAGACATAATGGACTAAAAAATTATATTATTTTTGGGTCCAATCAAATTCTTGTATCTCTTGGTTTGTGGTGTTATTATTTGATTATATAAAACATTCAATTAAATAATAAAAGTTGCAGTCTAACACAAAAAGAATACATAAACAAAAGAGAAGGGTAACATGATTTCGTTAAGAATGTAAAACAGTTTAACTACGAACAAACCATGAAAAGATTCCTACATAGCATATGTATTTCACACCGAAATTACTGAATTTGTGCATATATGATCAATTAGCACAAAAGTATACACTTCATTGATTATTAGATGTAACATCCCATATCACACATTGCATGTAACATATACTTCATATAGGAAATACATGTATTTACATCATTCAGGTTCTTTAGTACAAGAATCTACCAATATGAAATACATGGTTTAAAAATTCAAAATACAAATTCTTGTACTAGTCAATGATCATCTGTCAAAATTATACATATCATCATCCAATCCTCATGCAGGTAAACATATAGGGAAATTATTACATTTTCCCTTTCCCTTTACTTTCAGCACTTCCTGTAATATATATTTAAAATCACAAAATGATGGTTAGATCGAAAGGTCTAGTGAGTTACCTTATTTATGTCTTTGCAGGGTGAGAATCACCAAAACTTTGTACGAAATAAACTTTTCATATATATAATAAATATATGAACAAATAGATACATATTACCAGTTCCTTTCCACTTTTCAAGCCAAGCATTCAGCTATTCAAATAACATACTTTTGAACCAACCAGGTTTCATACAATGCCACTTT
>NC_037530.1:27297081-27303272 GCF_001531365.2 Cynara cardunculus var. scolymus
ACTAAACCGCTTAACTCTTGATCGGTTTAGGTCTAATCCGGACAACACTCACCAAGCGGTTTATTTATAAATCGCTTAAGCCTTAACCGATTTAGGGCTTAAATCGCCCAACCCTTATCCAATTTATGGCTAAATCGCTTGGCACTTGTCCAATTTAAGACTTAATCCGGACAACATTTCAACAGATAACTTTTAAATCAAAAGTAAAGTTCAATCAATTATACAACTATGAAGAGCTTTAAAAGTAGTAAAAATCACTCACCTTGAAAAGCCTTTTGAAAACAATTTGAATCTACTTTGCTCCAAAAAGAATCCGGTCAACCTCTCTCTTTAAATCGCTCAAACAAATAGCAAAAGTGGCAAGAAGAAGATGATGGGGGCTTCACCCCCTTTTATACTTTCCTTTTCTAGAAAGTCGGCCGCAACAGCCTTCACCTCCTCGCCACTTATATGCACACACACACACATCATGCATCTATATATATATATATATCATGCATGTGGGTATATATATACATACATATATATATATATATATAYATACATATATATATATATACATACATATATATATACATACATATATATATATATATATCATACATATATATATGCACCCACAATTACACATAACCTCATACATGCATCAACATTATGCACATAATTTCACATACTAGCATGATCAATTATATTAATTTATCATGCTATCACAAAATCATTTAATCAGATAATCACGTATTTATTACCTCGGGTGATAACCGGAATTCAGTTATCACATTATCCACCCCTCAAAAGAATTCCGTCCCGAAATTCCTTTAATCAAAGAGCCAAGGGTACTCTGATCTAATTTTAGATTCCAATTCCCATGTCGCTTCTGGTCCTTTGTGAAACTTCCACCGAATTTTAACCAGACTGATCTCTTTGTTTCTCAACACCATGATTTTTCGGTCAATTACAGCTTCGGGTATTTCCACAAAGTTCAATTTACTGTCTAATTCAATCTCTGGCATCGGTATAGCTAGACTTGGACCGGCTAAACATTTCCACAGATTCGATACGTGGAAAGTGTTGTGAATCAGACTTAGTTCTTCTGGTAGCTCTCACTGATATGCCACTGGCCCAATTCGCTTACATATTCTGAACGACCCAACATACCTCGGACTGAGCTTACCCTTCTTTCCAAATCTGATGACACCCTTCCACGGCGAAACTTTCAACATCACAAAATCACCTATACAAAACTCAATCGGCTTTCGATGATTATCAGCATAACTTTTCTGGCAATCTTGTGCTGTTCTGATTCTTTTGCGAATTTGTTCGATCTTTTCAAAAGTTTCTTAGACAATCTCAGGACCTGTCAGCTTTCTTTCACCCACCTCATTCCAACACAACGACGTTCGGCATTTACATCCATACAATACTTCATACGGTGCCGCTTGGATGCTGGAATGGTAACTGTTGTTATATGCAAACTCTATCAATGGCAAGTGATCTTCCCACGATCCCCCAAAGCCAATAATACAACTTCTCAACATATCTTCGAGAGTCTGGATAGTTGTTTCACTCTGCCCATCAGTCTGCGGATGATAAGCTGTACTTAGTCGGATTTCAGATCCCAAAGCTTTCTGCAATCCTTTCCAGAATTTTGAAGTAAACCGACTATCTCTATCAGAAATAATAGATAATGGAACACCATGTCTGGTCACAATTTCTTTGATGTAAATCTGTGCTAGCGTTTCTAAAGAGTATTTCTCTCTTATTGGCAGAAAATGCCCAGATTTAGACAGACGATCAACAATTACCCAGATCGCGTCATACCCCTTTGGAGTTCGAGGCAATTTCATGACGAAATCCATTGTAATGTGATCCTATTTCCATACAAGTATCTCTAAAGATTGAAGAATTTCATACGGCTTCTGATGTTCAATCTTAACCTGTAAACATGTCAGACACTGTTCCACATATCTAGCTATGTCTCTCTTCAATCCGGGTCACCAATAAAAAGGTTTCAAATCTTTATACATCTTATTGGTGCCTGGATGACTAGAGTATCGGGACTTATGGCTTTCATTTAATATAGTGTTTCGGATATCTCCAAAACATGGTACCCAAATCCGTCCTTGAAAGCACATTAGTCCTTCGTCATTCTGTTCCAAAGTTGAAATCATCTTACCCAACCTTTCTATTTTAACAAATTCTTCTTTCATAGCTTCTTGTTGACATTTCTGAATTTCTTTACGAATGTCAGGAACCAAATTCATTCTCATTGCCACAGCTTTAATAGTTCCACTTTTTTCTTTTCTGCTCAAAGCGTCAGCTACCACATTTGCTTTTCCCGGATGGTAGAGGATTTCACAATCATAGTCATTTACCAGTTCAATCCACCGACGCTGTCGCATATTTAATTCTTTTTGGCTGAACAAATGTTGCAAACTTTTATGACTAGTATAAATCTGACACTTTGTTCCCAGAAGATAATGCCTCCATATTTTTAGAGCAAACACTACTGCAGCTAATTCCATGTCATGGTGGATACTGTTTCTCATGATCTTTCAATTGTCTTGATGCATAAGAAATTACTTTTCCCCTCTGCTTCAGAACACATCCTAACCCCAACTTTGAAGCATCGCTGTATACCACAAAGTCTTCGGATCCATCTGGTAAGGTCAATACCGGTGCACTGCAAAGATGATCCTTTAATAATTGAAAAGCTTCTTGTTGTTCTTTTTCCCACTAAAATTTTACATTTTTCTGAGTCAATTTGGTCAATGGTACGGATATCTTAGAAAAGTCCTGAATGAACTTACGGTAATAGCCGACCAATCCCAAGAAGCTTCGGACTTCAGAAGGAGTTTTCGGAGCTTCCAATCTTGCAACTGCTTCTATTTTTGCTGGATCTATTTTTACCCTTGCTTCTGAGATGACGTGACCCAGAAATTGGACTTCCCTTAACTAGAACTCACATTTAGACAACTTAGCATACAGCTTTTCCCTTTTTAACAATTCCAATATCAGTCGAAGATGTTCTGCATGTTCTTCTTTGGTCTTCGAGTATATAAGAATATCATCGATAAATACAATAACGAATTTATCAAGATATTCCTTACATACCCTATTCATCAAATCCATAAAGGCTGCGTGCGCATTAGTTAAGCCGAATGGCATAACTAAGAACTCGTGATGCCCGTACCTAGTTCTGAACGTTGTTGTGGCAACATCTTCTTCCCTGACTTTGAGCTGATGATATCCTGACCTTAAATCAATCTTGGAGAAATAAATTGCTCCCACCAATTGATCGAACAAGTCATCAATCCTTGGTAAGGGATATTCGTTTTTGATTGTCAACTTATTTAGTTCACGATATTCTATACACATTCGCATAGACCCATCTTTCTTCTTGACAAATAAGACCGGAGCACCCCAAGGTGAAGTGCTGGGCCTAATAAATCCCTTGTCAGTTAAATCTTTTAACTGTGCAACCAATTCCTTCAATTCAGATAGAGCTAACCGATATGGTGCCTTTGCTACTGGTGCAACTCCTGGTACAAGATCAATTCGGAATTCAATGACTCTGTCTGGTGGTAATCCAGATAAGTCTTCTGGAAAGACTTCTGGATATTTATTAACAATCGTAATCGATTCCTCTTTTCCTTTCTCTTTCTTAATATCAATTACATATGCCAAACATCCCTGACACCTTTTCCGAATGCTTTTCTGAGCTTTCATTACTGTCATAATAATAGTATGGTGATTCTATCGATCACCATAAATAACAACTGTTCCTTGGTCTGGCAGAGTAATTCTGATCATTTTCTGATTACAAAAAATACTAGCCTGATACCTTGCCAACCAGTCCATACCCACCACTACATCAAATTCCTTCATTGGTATAGGAAATAACCGAATCGGTAGTTCACAACCCTCAATAACAATAATACAGTTATTGAACATACTAGTAACAGTTTCCTGACTATTAGCAGTATCAACTACTAATTCATCATCAAGTAATACAAAATTCAAACATGCATTTTGAGCAAATAGTGGTGATACAAATGAAAAGTTTGTACCAGAGTCAAATAACACCTTAGTATGTATTGAATTCAGAAGGAAGGTACCTGTTACTACATCTGGTGACGCCTCTGCCTCGTTCTTGGTCATTTGGAAGGACCGTCCCCGTGCCCCTCCTTGCCCTCCTCTGTTTACTGTAGGTCTTCCCCGAGTACCCGACACATTACTCCCCATTGTTAACTGTGGAGTTCTTAACAATGGACAATTCGATCGAATGTGATCCGGAGAATTGCAGTTAAAACACCTTTGGTTAACTGGGCAACTTCTGGACAGATGGCCCGCTTCACCACACTTATAACACTTTCTTGGGTCTATCTTACACTCACCCTGATGTACCTGTCGGCATTGCATGCAAACTTTCTCACCGACCTTCTGCTCCGGTTTGTTGTCATGTCTTACAGTTTTCGGCCCTCGAAAAGATGAAGGCCCCTCCCACTTTCTTTTCTCTACAACTTTTCCTTCTGGCTGTCGATTCTTATTTCGTTCAATCACTTCGGCCGCATCTACCGTTAGTGAAAAGGTATTGGGGTTCATGGCAATAACAAACTCCCTGATGGAGGGTTTCAAACCCCAAATATACCTTTCTATTTTCCTGGATTCTGTTGAAACACAGTGTTCAACAAATCGAGGGTATTCAATAAATCTCTCGGTATACTCCCGAACTGTTTCATTTCCCTGTTCCAGCTTTAGAAAATCTTCTTCCATTTGTCTAACTGCCGTCTTAGGACAAAACTGATTCTTGAATCGCTCCAAAAATTCTGCCCAAGACAATGATTGTAAAACATGTGTTCTGGCCGATGATTCAACTTCCCACCAGAACAAAGCATTTGATTTCAATACAAAAACAACAAATCGAACTTTATCTGTTTCCGGACACCGAATGGTGTTAAACACAGATTTCATTTCTTTGATCCAACACATGGCTTTCACTGGATCCCTTTCTCCAGAAAATGTTGGTGGCTTGCATGCCAAAAACATTTTGATATCTCCCTCCTTGTTGTGAGTAACTGGTATCGAGGGACGAACTTCTATTCTTTCTGTTTCTACCCTGGCTGGTACTCCCATGATAGAGGTTAGAGTTTCCCGTAACTTCCCCATTTCTTCAGCCAACATGTCTCTAGTTACATATTCAGGGTGTGGCACCGATCTCTCCTGAACATTCCCAAAATGGGATTCCTCAGGTTCAAAATGAATTTCAGTACGACCCCTTCCTTGAGACTGACTTCTTCCTCTACCTCGTCCCCTTGGTCTTCCCCGACCTCTGATTCCAGATGTGCCCGTCGGGAGATTAACAGGTGACTCTTCCCTTTCTTCAGACTCTGGACGAGCCGTTCTTTCAGATCTTCTAGTTCGGCTAGACATCTGCATATTTTAGTGTTAATGATCACGTATTCACATTCCCAAATATAATGAAGTATTTAAGTTCAGATGTGTACCTGTAAATTCATAATTACACTGGCTAGATGTAATTAAAATTTACCTTACACATTATTCTTTCAACCCATCATATTTATTTCCAATGGTGCTAACTATGTCTAGGACCCTTAACATGCAATAAAATAGTTTAAGTCTAGGTATCATGCTGTTGAATACTTAAATCCCTTAAACTCAGGCTCTGATACCACTTTCTATAACACCCCATACCACACATTACATGTAACATATACTTCATACAGGAAATACATGTATTTACATCATTCAGGTACCTTAGTACAAGAATCTACTAGTATGAAATACATGGTTTAAAAATTCAAAATACAAATTCTTGTACTAGTCAATGATCATCTGTCAAAACTATACATATCATCATCCAATCCTCATACAGGTAAACATATAGGGAAATTATTATATTTTCCCTTTCCCCTTACATTCAGCACTTCCTGCAATACATATTTAAAATCACAAAACGAGGGTTAGACCGAAAGGTCTAGTGAGTTACCCTATTTATGTATTTGCAGGATGAGAATCACCAAAACTTTGTACAAAATAACTTTTTCATATATATAACAAATATATGAACAAATAGGGACATATTACCAGTTCCTTTCCACTTTTCAAGCCAAGCATTCAGCTATTCAAATAACATACTTTTGAACCAACCAGGTTTCATACAATGCCACTTT
>NC_037530.1:27303902-27320996 GCF_001531365.2 Cynara cardunculus var. scolymus
GACTAAACCGCTTAACTCTTGATCGGTTTAGGTCTAATCCGGACAACACTCACCAAGCGGTTTATTTATAAATCGCTTAAGCCTTAACCGATTTACGGCTTAAATCGCCCAACCCTTATCCGGTTTATGGCTAAATCGCTTGGCACTTGTCCGATTTATGACTTAATCCGGACAACACTTCAACGGATAACTTTTAAATCAAAAGTAAAGTTCAATCAATTATAAAACTATGAAGAGCTTTAAAAGTAGTAAGAATCACTCACCTTGAAAAGCCTTTTGAAAACAATTTGAATCTACTTTGCTCCAAAAAGAATCCGGTCAACCTCTCTCTTTAAATCGTTCAAACAAATAGCAAAAGTGGCAAGAAGAAGATGATGGGGGCTTCACCCCCTTTTCTACTTTCCTTTTCTGGAAAGTCGGCTGCAACAGCCTTCACCTCCTCCCCACTTATATGCACACACACACATCATGCATCTATATATATCATGCATGTGGGTATATATATATATATATATATATATATCATACATATATATGCACCCACAATTACACATAACCTCATACATGCATCAACATTATGCACATAATTTCACATACTAGCATGATTAAATATACCAATTTATCATGCTATAACGAAATCATTTAATCAGATAATCACGTATTTATTACCTCGGGTGATAACCAGAATTCAGTTATCACATTAGATTACTTGTAATTTTATTACCTAACTTTACTTTATATTCCAGTCATTTCTATTTATATGATTTTAGATTCTTTCTTATACTTTTCACTGTAACTCTTTTTTCACACGATCATTTGTTTATGTTTGTGTGTGTGTATATATATAGGTTCAAACTAGAACATCTTCATTTTACGAGAACGCGAGAACACCCTTTTTCTATAGACAATCACATGTGATACTATTATTCCATTACATATGATACACACAATAGAGCTTTGCTGACATGCTTCTTATTTTGAGGTACATTTTGGACTCTTTGGTGCTTTTGTATCTATGACACTTTTGTATGCAAACACAATAAAGCTTTGCTCTTGATTTTTATGTATATGGTTTGCATGTATATAAGCTTTGATGCTTAAAGAAAGGTGTGCATAATGCAAACATAAGTGGTTGGCAGGGGATTGAGTTCCAACAATCTGTTGATTGTAGCAAATTAATAACTGATTGGCGTTTTCCTAACCATTAACTCTATGTTATTAGAGATAGAGACTTCTATTTAGAAGTCTCTCAAACAGAAGTCTCTCACCTAATCCAAATTATAAGCACAGGGGACAACACACAAAATGTCCCATTCAAAATTGTCAATGATATGCTTAATCTTAGGGAATGCAACAATATCATACTCATTGAATCCCTTGGGAGTTTGACCAATCTTATCAGCAAAGATCTTATGTTGTTTTAAAGCTTATGGGGGCTGAATAAGTCCAAATAGCTTACCTGATGTGAGTGGTTTGAGCCTTCTTGTGCATTGCCAGCAGCTTGCTATTGAGGTGGTGAGTGAGGTTCATCACAAGCTGTTGGTGCACTTCCAAGAGGCTGTTTGTCTTTTCTTCTAGCTGCTTGCTGTCTTGTTTGCCTTTCCAGACTCTTCCAAACACCTTGATTGTTAATGGAAAAAATTCTTCTTCTTTTTGGTGGCCTAGGTACTTTGGTGGCAATAGTCTTCACCTTTTTTTATTGCCATTCTCACAATGTCATTGGATTAGATTGATGAGGATAAGAGTGATCAGGGACAAAGGTGTGAGTTGTGATATTTTCTTGGAAAGTGAATGGCTGTAATTTTTGTCAAACAGTGGTGTGGTATAGGGGGGGTTTGAAAGTGCTAAGGGATTATTGGCAAGAACAGCTTACTCCATTTCACTCCAGACTTGATAGAAGGCAGTGGGGTTATTGGAGATGGTCTCACCTCTTGAGTTCAAGATGATGACATTGGGTAGGTTTGTGAAAAGGGTTTCATCAAAGTAAGTGAAAGAGGGCAAAGGTTCTACATATGGTGTGATTGACATTTGATTAAAATCATCACCAATGATTTCTTTGGTGGCTTGGAATGACACATTTAAGGTTTGGTGCAACATTTGGCCAATGCTTGCCTCTATTTCTTCTAGGTCAACAAAGGGAATGTTCAAATCAGGGGTGAAAACAAGGTTTTTACCTGTTAATGAACTCGGTTGGGTTGATACTTCGGTCACGGCTGCTACTATGTCCAGCGGGTTCGTATCATCTTCTTCTTGATTATGTGAATGCCAATCGAACCCTGGTGGTGGTATGAACTCTTCCTCATCATCAACAGTGATATTAATGTAAGGTCCTTCCTCGGGAGTCATGGGTTTGGTTTTGAAGGTAGATTGACTTCGAGTTATTCGGCGAGGTTGATGATGGTGCATGGGTGCTTTAAATGGTTCTCCGATCGGTTCGTCGAGTAGGTCTTGTCGATGCCTGGCTTTGGATTTTGTAATGACCATGGTTAGGTTTACAATGGTACGAGATGACTAGGTTATCGGAACAGTGAATAGGTGGGAGACGGGATGGGTACAGCAGGTTGACTTGCCTGTTCCGACGAAGAAAGAGCGGTGTACGACAGGGAGGTCGACTCTGGTAGTGAGGTATCAGTCATAGAAATCAGAGAGAGTTGGGAGAGGAATCGTTTGATTTGAAAAGATGAAGTCTTTTCGTCTGCCTCTCCTGCATGAAAAACCGATACTGCCTCCAGTACTTTGTCTTCCCGATTCCAATCAGCATTAAATGAGCTTGACCCTTTTTTTGTTCAGATCATATCCGATTTCATGTAGGCTTCCTAACATAAGACAATCCTTAAGCAAAAGAGATTAGGCCTGCGCAATTGTTAATCAAAAAATCATTGTCCCAGTTTGCAATCGGCCCAAATTAAATCTAATGGGGCCAAGATTAAATTTCAATTTCTCCTCTTGGACCGAAAATTAAAAATAAAGAAAAGGCCCACATTTTATAAACCAAATTTTATGGTAACACAAAAGTTCATATCTCGTAAAATTATTTTGAACAATTTTATAAAACTTGAAATTTTGTGCACCAAACATTGTTTTTGCAAAATTATACCGAAAATACATAGTTCATTTACAAAAAAAATGATTTTCGGTTAATTTGTGGTTTTCAAAATGTGGCTGAAAAATTAAAAAGCTAAATCTAAAAGAAAGAACATATACATACAATTTGGCTTTACCAAATGCCCGCAAATTTCATGCGTTTTAGTTTTCAAAATGAACAACCTTGGAAGGTTGTTGCATAATTACTAAGGGATCAAAAAATGGTTTTACCCTTTGTCCGTTCACTTTAAAAGTGATACTCTTATTAGGATCAATTAATTCAATTATGCCATGAGGGTAAAAAAGTCCAGTCCATCTTGAGTTTTGCTTTCCAGGAAACAGTTTGAATCTTGAATTAAACAGAAGTACATGTTGACCTTCTGTGAAGTCCTTTGGAAGAATTTTCTTGTCATGCCATTTCTTGGTATTTTCTTTATAAAGCTTCGCATTTTCATAGGAATAATTCCTATGTTCTTCCAATTCACTCAACTGTAGATATCTTTTCTTCCCTGCCTCATCTAAACTCATGTTTAGTTCTTTGATGGCCCAGTAGGCTTTATGTTCCAACTCTAGAGGCAAATGACAAGCTTTACCAAAAATCAACTTATAGGGAGACATTCCAATAGGGGTTTTGAAAGCAGTTCGGTAAGCCCATAGGGCATCATCCAATTTGGATGCGTAGTCCCTTCTGTGTGGTTTGACTACTTTTGCTAAAATTTCCTTTATCTCCCTATTTGATAATTCTGCATTGGTTTTAGGATGGTAGGTTGTGGCTACCCTGTGCTTTATGTCACACTTTTCCAGAGTTTCTTCCAACAAATTATTTATGAAGTATGTGCCCTCGTCACTAATCAAGGCACGTGGTGTACCGAATATTGTGAAAATGTGCTTATGTAGGAACTTGATGACAGTCTTAGCATCATTGCACCGATTTAGATACATAGTCAACAACAACCAGTATGTATGAACACTTATTGGAGAGAAGAAATGGACCCATGAAATCTATACCCCAAACATCAAATAATTCTACTTCTAGAATTTTGTTTAAAGGCATTTCATTCTTTTGAAAAATGTTTCTACTCCTTTGACACTCATTATAACTTTTTACAAAGTTGTTGGCATTATTGTGCAAAGTAGGCCAGAATAAACCCTGATTGTAGAACCTTTGCAGTTGTCCTACTTCCTCCAAAATGTCCTCCACATGGCCCTGAATGACAGTGCTTAAGAACTGAGATCACTTTCTCTTTTAGAATGAATCTTCTAATCACTTGATCTGTACAAATTTTAAAAAAGAAAGGGTCATCTCACAAATATTTCTTTGAATCAAAGATGAGCTTTCTTTTTTGGTGCTTATTTAGCTCTTTGGGAATGATCCCACAAGCTAAATAATTAACAAGATCAACAAACCATGGTACTGTAATGTTTAGGTCCAAGATCCTTTCATCAAGAAATACTTTATAAATGTCACTACTCTGTATAGGTTTGTCTTATTTTTCTAACCTAGACAAATGGTCAACCACTTGATTATCCACATCTTTCCTGTCAATGATTTCCAAATCAAACTCTTGCAGCAACAAGACCCACCTTATTAACCTAGGTTTTGCATCTTTTTTAGAAATGAGGTACTTGATGGCAGAATGATCAGTATGAACAATTACCTTAGTTCCCATCAAGTATGATCTGAATTTTTCAAAAGAAAAAACCACAGTTAATAATTTCTTTTCAGTAGTGGTGTAATTGATTTGAGCTTCATTGAGAGTTCTGTTTGCATAATAAATTGGGTGGAAAATCTTTTCTCTCTTTTGGCCTAACACAACTCATACTGCCCAGTCACTAACATCACACATTATTTCAAAAGGTTGAGATCAATCAGGTGTTACTACTACAGGGGCATTAACCAGCGCTTCTTTTAATATTTTAAAAGCCTTCTTACAATCTTCATCAAAATTGAGCACATGATCATGTTGTACTAGTAAACAAAGAGGTTTTGAAATTTTTGAAAAATCTTTAATGAACCTCCTATAAAAACCAGCATGTTCTAAGAAACTTCTGATTCCCTTAACAGCTGTTGGTTTAGGTAATTTTTCAATCACCTCTAACTTTGCATTATCAACTTCAATGCCTCTTTTTGATATGATATGTCCTAACACAATGCCTTCTTTAACCATAAAATGACATTTTCCCAGTTTAAAACCAAGTCTATTTCTTCACATATTTCAAGACTTTTTTCAAGGTTTTATAAACATAGATCATATGACGTCCCATACACAAAAAAAAAAAAATCATCCATGAAGATTTCCATTGAGTGTTCCAACATATCAGAAAAAATGGATATCATACACCTCTGGAAAGTGGCAGGGGCATTACAGAACCAAAAGACATTCTTCTAAAGGCAAAAGTTCCATAGGGGCATGTGAAAGTGGTCTTTTCTTGGTCATCCAGTGTAATTGCAATTTGTTTGTAACCAGAGTACCCATCTAAAAAACAATAAAACTCTTTTTCTGCTAATCTGTCTAGCATCTGGTCAATGAAATGTAATGAAAAATGGTCTTTTTGAGTGACTTTGTTAAACCTTCTGTAATCCATACAAATCCTCCAACCTATCACTATACCAGTAGGTGTAAGTTCATTCTTCTCATTTGGGACCACTGTAACTCCTCCTTTCTTGGGTACACACTGTAGCGGACTAACATAATAATTACTAGCAATAGGAGAGATTACGCCATTATCTAACCATTTTAGAATTTTCTTTTTTAACAACCTCCTTCATCACAGGATTAAGCCTTCTTTGAGGCTGTATGGAGTTGAAGTTCTTATTTTCTAAAATGATTATGTTGACAAATGGTAGGGCTTATGCTCTTCAAATCAGTAATGGTCCATCCTATGGATTTAGTATGGAGTTTTAACATATTGACCAACTTCTCTTCTTGGTCTGACTCTAATGATGATGAAATTATGACTGGAAACTTCCTGGTTCTCTTAAAAATGCATACTTCAGGTGTGAGGAAAGTTGTTTCAACTCTAAGTCTGGAGCAACTTCTAAGAAAGGAACAAGGGTTTTCCTATCCTCAGTCTCTAATACTTCAAAAGCAGCAAATTCATGTGGTGATTCTAAATCCTCAAATTCTTCTTCTTCTTCATCACTATCAGACTCATCTATTCCCAAAATTTCCCCCAAACTCTTTTCTTGATTCCAAGATTCTATCAAACTCAAAGCTGAACAATCCTGTTTTTCTTCAGGATACTTAAGGGAATTAAACACATTGAAAGTCAATTTTTGGTCTTGGACTCTCATTGTTAACTCTCCCTTCTGTACATCTATCAGGGTCTTCCAGTGACTAGGAAAGGTCTTCCTAAAATGATGGGGATCTCTTTGTCAGCTTCAAAGTCTAGGATGATAAAATCAGCTTGAAAAATAAACTTATCAACCTGAACTAAGACATCATCAATCTTTCCTTTAGGATAGGCTATAGACTTATCAGCTAACTAAAGTGTAACATTGGTGGGCCTAGCTTCACCTATGCCTAAAGTGTTGAAAACAGATTAGAGGCATAAGGTTTATATTGGAACCTAAGTCACATAAGACCTTTCCTATTTCTTTTCCTCCTATTGAACAAGGTACGGTGAAACTACCTCTTTAAGCTTAGGAGGAATTTTGTTGGACAACAAAGCACTACACCCTTCAGTTAGAGCTACAGTTCATACGCAGACAACTTTTTCTTTTTGTTCAAAATGTCTTTTAGAAATTTTGCATAACTTGGCATTTGTTTGATGGCTTCCACCAAAGGTATGTTTATATGCAACTGCTTAAGAACATCAAGAAACTTTTTAAAATCCAATTGCTCCTTTTGATTCCTTAACCTTTGAGGATAAGGAATATAAGGTGTGACTGGAGTAAGAGACGTATTCTTTTGAAGTGTAGGTGCTGAAGGGGTTTTTAAAACAGGTTCAACAATGGATTTAGTCTGAGATGGTTTTTCAGGAAGTACTGTTGGACTGCTACCAGAGTGTGACAAATCCATAGTAATTCTATCTTGTGGTTTCTGTACTATTGTGGATTCATTTGGAAATAACAGGGAAAAATCCGATTTTTCTGGAATGGTTGTGGAATCAGTGGTCTTACTTGTAATTTTGGGGCCATGGATATCACATGGTTGTTCTAAGGGTAAAGTAGCAGAAGTTGATGTTATGGAATTCTTTTCAGGTTCTACTTTGTCTAGATTTTATGAATCTTTTTGCGCATTTTCTGTTAAATTCTTTCCACTCCTCAAGGTTACAACCTTAACATGCTTTTTTCTAATCCTCCGAGGTGTCTCAGTGTCACTAGGTAGGGATCCTATTAGTCTTTTCCTCATTTTCAAAGCTATTTGACCCATGTTTCAAGATTTTTGATTGATGCCTGAGTTTGGGTCATGAACCCTTTCATCATTGCTTCCAAAGAAGTAGATGGTTCGGGATGCTGATTAGGTCTTTGTTGGAAAGAAGGCTGTTGATTTTAAGATTGAAAATTAGCCTGTTGGTTATTTTGAGTGCTAAGGAATAAATGTTGGACTTATATCCTTGGCAATTCAACCAACTCCAATTCTTTTACCTGTTAACATCTTAGAAGATTTCATACGTTACAGAAAACCCTACTTGAGTCCATTTTATTTCAAATAGACCCGAATTGACGAATGGCTGAACTGTAAAGTTGGTCTATACCGAGCTGGATCTGGTGTATCATAAGAGATTTGTCTTTTCTAGCCCTGCCTTCGGCATCCCCCTCCTTGCGGTTAAGGTAACGACTTCGGGCATGGCCAGCTCCCCAAGGTTCATTAGTTTCTTAGGGTGTCCGGTTTATTTATCTTACGTGGTGTGATTGTAAGTGAAAATTGGACTGTTTTGTGGTTGAAAATTGGACTGTTCTTGCAACTTTGACATTGGTGGGTTAAGAGCTGGACTATGCCATGGAAATTTTGGATGCTGTCTCCATACATGATTGTAAGTTTGTGAAAGAGGTCCACTCTTATTGTTACTGACATAATTCAATCGTTCAGGATTTCTAGGACATTGTTCAAAAGAGTGGTCATCACCACAATACACACATTGTACATAAAGAACAGTAGGAATAGAGGTAGGGGCATTAGGCTGAACAGGTGGGCTAACAGTTAGATTTTTAATCAAAGAAGTCGTATTAGTGAGATGGGTTGTTAATGTTGTGTAAGCATCTACCTCATGTACCCCTACTGTTTTTCTAGGTATTAGTGCACGTGGATTTGCCCAGTGTCCATTATTGTTAGAAATCTTCTCAAGTATGTCAAAACCTTTTATCAATATGAGATAGCCAAAGTTAATCACAATTCAATATTTTAGAATTCTCAATCCACAATGTGCTATGTCATTTCTCTTGGTTCTTACTTTTATATACATAAATATAAAGATATAAAAATAAACAACATGAAATGAAATAAATGTTTCTTATTAATTATATTGTAATATCCATTTAACATAAAGGAATATATAACTAAATTTAACTATTTGATCTAAAATGGATTAAAATAAATCAATAAATAAAAATCATGTAAAAAAAGTTGGCATCATCCTTCTTATATAATCACCTCCATTTTCTAACATATTATCTTTTTTATCGGTATAAGATCACTAAAGTTAACCACAATTCAATATTTTGGAATTATTAAATCCATGTTGTGTCATGTCATTTCTTTTGGTTTTCTTTTATATCTATAAGATTAACATATAAGAATTTATAACTAAAATTAATTATTTAATTCAAAAGCATTTGAATCTACTCCAAATCCTAAAAATAACATCTAAACAATTTGTTTAAATTCAGTTAAATGTGTCATTGGATCCGAAAAAAAATATTTTTATGAAAGACTTTCTAAAAAAAAGTAACCTAATTAAATCAATTTTTAATTTGGGTTGTGTTTTTAATAAGGTTACTTTTAATTATAAAACACTGCGGTTATGATTTCTTTTATGAGGAGCCGGTTACGACTAGGACTAGTTGCAAAAATTGACGATGATCGGACCTGGTTCACACGAGATCGGTTAAAATCCCGACGAAACGCGTTTTACATAATGAGAAAATAAAAATCCCGATGAAACCCGTTTTACATAACGAGAAAATAGAACCCCCGATGAAACCCGTTTCACATAATGAGAAAATAAATGATAACAAGAAGAAAAAATGAAGACGAGATTAGAATAAGAAAACAAAAACACGTACGAGATTTTGAATAAATGCGAATTGTGGAAGAAAAGAAAAACCCAAATCTTGTATTCAGACCAACAAACTTTTGACACAAATATTATGAGACGAATGAAGCATACAAAATCAAACCCCAATTCCCTTATCACCAAATCAAAACCAACAACAACAACAACATTATTACATTACATATACAATCAAAATCAACACCCCTTTACCTTTAACCTCTCTTAAACGACTCCGATTTCTTCCTTCTCAACAGCATAAAAATCCGCGGGAAAAACGACCGTTTCTTTTTCTTCAAACCCCCCCTCACCTCCGGTGATGATTCCGTTGTGTTGCTGTTACTTTCTGGCAAAACCGTCTTTACGCTCGGCCTTGGAATCTGGGGCGAAGTGCTAACCACATTCTTCGCCACTTCAAAACTTTCTCTTGCACCGGATTTCCGCCTTTGCTCGTGTTCAGCCCTCCACTTCCTCAAATCCTGCTCTACTCCCAGTTTTCCTTCTTTTGCCTTTTCGGCCTTCTGTAATGCGCCATCAAGATCTTGCTTTCTTGCACCCAATTCTAACTTCATTTCTTCGAGTTTACTTAAGCTTTTCGATTCAGACTCTTTTGCAACATCAATTTGCGAGATTGCTTCTGCTACCCTTTTGTTAGCTTCCTCTTCTGCTTCATGGGCTTTCTTACTTAGCTCATAATATTCCTCTACAGAAAGGGTAACTCCAGGTTCCAGCTCGTTATCAGCAGATACGCTCCCATGGAGTGCATCAATGGCTGCCATTGCCAACTTTTCTGAAGCTTTTGCTGCTTCTATCTCCTTCTGTGCAGCAAGTAGTCTGCTTGCCATGGTTCTTGCTCCACCTTTTGCTTGTTCTACTGTTTCTTTCGCTTTCTTTAGCTCTTCATGAGCTTTTTGCACCACTGTTTTTGCTTGATCGGCTTCTTCGGCCGCTCTCTGTAGTTGTTTTGGGATTTCCACCATTTTTTCGCGGGCCTCCTTTTCTTTTGCTTGAATTAGAGCAATTTCTGATCTTGTTCGGTTTAGTTCCGCTTCAAGAGAAGCAACTGCAACAGATGCCATCCCTTCTCTCTGTCTAATGGTGGCGAGTGCTGTCTTTTCTCTCTCGAGCTCAGATTTTAGAGAACTGGCAGCCGTTTTTAAGTAATCGATCTCCTCTGTTGCTTTTGCAATACTTTGTTTCACCTCTTCGACATTCTTCTTTGCCGCTTCTATATCATTCTGGGCGTTGTTATTATTATCATCTTGAGTCAACTTTGATTGCATATAAACCGCCAATTCGGTTTTCAAGTCCTGAAGCAAAGCTGAAGCAGTATCTAGTTTGGATTTGCGATCTTTAGTCGAAACGATCTGTTGGTTGACCTTCTTGAATTCCTCTTCTGCTTGTTTCAATTCTCGTTCCCAATTCAGAGCGTCTTGCTCTCGTGCCATAGCTGCGCCAATTCGGTGTTCTTCGGCCTCCAAATGAGCAGCATGGGTTGATTCTAAAGATTCTTTTGTCATCATCAGTTCGATGGTCAGGTTTTCCACCGTTTTCTCCACTTCTTTTGATGCAGATGCTGCCTCCCGAGCTTTCTTTACAGCTATATCTTTTTCAGACACCAATACAGCATAGTCTTTTTGGAGATCTTCGAGCTCCTTTTTAACAGTTACCAGCTCTGAAACTGCAGCTGCGTGTCTAGCTTGGGCAACCTCGAGCTGTGCCTTGGCGGCAACGCTAGAGTCGTCGGCAATTCCTTGCTCCATTTCTTCAACTCTTAGCCTGACAAGTTCGGAGTCTTGTTTAGCTTGATGTTCTTCAGTTTGTGCTCTCTCCAGGTTCAGTTTCAATTCTTCTATGAGCCTCTTGGTGCTATCTAGCTCCTTTAACACCTGCAGTTTGGCTTCCTCAGCCACTTCCGACTTCTTCTTGAACAACGGAATCTCCTCATTTGCCTTCTCAAGTTCTTGTTCTATATGCTTGCGTTTCTAAATGGCCAACAAAAATTTACAGTAAACCACAATCCCGACTCACCAGATATCTAAAATACTAAAATACCCCAATGGTATGAAATCAGCAACTGTTGTGCACCCAACTCAACTGGAAAGTTCAAATGAGAACCATATGTATTTTGAGAACCATGAAAACCAGTATATGTATATCAACGGATTGCATCTACACTACCAAAATACATATTCTGTCGATTAGTATATTCATGAATGTATATTTATTACATATGCATTGGTGTATATACTCACTAAAATTCAGAAAGTGTATGTGCATCAATGCATATATTGGTTCTCAAAATATTTATGGTTCTTATTTGATCTTTCCTCCCAACTATGCATCATCAAAATTTTGTAATATTTACTTGAGAACTTCCCAAATATAGAAACACTAAATGTTTATAAGGCAAATGGAAGAAGATTATACCTCCGCAGTTTGAACTCTATGGGCTTTCCAGTCAACAATGCCACCGAACTTGGAAACAGCTTCTTTAACAGATTCAAAAGGTGCAGCTGTATCAATATCTCCTACTTTTGAACTCATGTTCTTGAGTTGTTTAACAGGACCACCCATCTCAACCTGCGGAGGATCATCATTGGCCACCACCAAAGACTTGTTATTTTCTAGCTTTGCAAGTCCTGAAGGTGATTCTGTACTTTTGGGAGTATCAACACAGCTAAGGGAGTCATTCGGCAACCCATCATTTGGTTTTGGTGCAGATGATAAAGCTGCTTCTTGAACAAGAGTATTACTTGTGGGGCCATCCTTTTCTGTTCCATCAGGTTTTGTTTCTGAGGATGTAGAAAGATTGTCAAATGCTAGATCAGATGGTTTTGGATCAATGGAGGTTTTTTGTTCAGTTTCAGGGCCATCAGAAGTATTCTCTGCGGGTATTGAGACACCTGAAATGGGATTATTTGGTAAATTTGTAAAACCTTCACCATTTGTAGTTGAACCCTCTACGAGAACCTCCATTTCATCCATTCCAGAAAGTTCAGATCTGAAATTTCATCAAACAGGCACTCATAATTTAGCCTTTTGAGTAGAAATATATGATTGGGTAACAAACAGCACTGAGGTAGATCAACACATATGCTGCACTGGAGTCAGTAATGGCAATCAAATTCCTGGTCAGAATTGTGAAATCACAATTGAAACCATGTTGAAGGATTTAATATGATACCAATGAAGGTAAACATTCTACACTAATGATTCAATGAATTGATACTGGTGTAACAACAGTGAGACTAGAACGGAATTCACAACCAATAACTCAGATGTCGAACAAAACCCTACGGATGCTTTATTAGTTATTACCTCTTTGCCGTTCATAGTTCAATGGGAATTCCTACAAGTTTGTAGATGGCATTTAGAATCTAAGTATCGAAAAACCAAATGCCTCTATGGGGGTCATTGCATGCGAAGCTCCTATCGAGTAACTGATCATCAATCAAAACCCTAAAATGTATTGAACAATGACAATAGAAGGGGTGGCAAGCAACAAGCAGGTAATATTAGCTTCAAATTTGTAGGGATAGCAATCAATTAGATACATTGGGTAGGTTTGGTTTCGATGACAATCAATACCATCAATAATTTGCAGTCATGACAGATATTAGCTTGAAAATTTATCAAGAAAACTAAGTAATTTTCATGGGACATCCCAAATGGAGATCTTTTTGCAAACTTTCATGAGGTGGAGCCAACAAAAGAAGTACAATCTTGGTTGTGTAGTATTTCAAATATCATATAGTTTTCAAAATTCTAAAAAAGAAAGCATATAGGTCTCCTGGTTTTAATATCAACCAAATTGAAGTACTTCATTTACTTCCAGATTACCCTACAAAGTACAAAATCTTTCTTCATCTTCAATCTTCCTCCATTTTTTTTGTTTTGTTATCATTACCAAAATAGTAGGAAGATCAGATAAGGATCAAAAGGAAACAAAAAAGACAAATTAAATGGATCAAGATATTGATTTTGGCTCAACACCATCACTACAATTTCCCACCAACAAATTTAAGATATATGACATGAAGGCGTAATTTGTAACGGAATAAGGGTTTGGGGTTTTAGAAGCTTTGTAATCTCGTAGGCGATTGGCAAATTGAAAAGACTGGAATGGTCGTATGGTTTATAAGCAATCATCTCCGTAATGAACTCAAAACGTATCATATCGACTAATCTCCTCACAGCATACAACAAAGAATCAAGCAAATTAAACTGATTCAAATTGCAAAAATCAAACGATAAATAATCCCAAATCCTGTATTTTTCAAATCAGAGATTGCGTATAGACGGCATACCAGTAAACTCTGGGAGTCAAATCCAGACAAACTTCTCTACCGATATTTCAATAAAATCAACGATTGTAGCTTCGAAATCACTGTAACAGAAGACCCAAATGAAAATGATGATTAATTAATGTAAAACAAAATTGAAGAAAAAGGAAAAAGTGGAATTGAAGCGTGGAGCCTACCTTACAGGGGAATTTGTTTGGAAGAACCATATTCCGTAATTGATTGAACTCGAAATTGAATCCAAAAGAAGTGTGTGTGGGGGCTCAGGAAGACATAATCGGAGAGAAGCAGAGCTGGAATTGGAGTTTTGGTTGTGATTTTTAAATTTTTGGATGGTGGAGAGCATCAGCTGCTATTTCTCCAAGTTGTGGAAAAGTCGTCGCCACACACCAAATTCACACACGCACCCTCCCACACTCTGCTCCTCTTTTCCATTTTTTTTTGGTGACTTTTAATTTCATCTCCATTTATTAATCATGCTTTATAAAGAATCGATGTCATGTCTATTTATGAAAGGGAGATCGTTAATGGAATCCTTGAGGTGTATCAATGACATCCCTAATTCCTATCCCCACTATTTTGTTTTTCTGTTTTTTTACCTTTTGTTTTTTTTTCATACATATATATACTATATTATAAAGCATTTGATAAAAACTTTTAAAAATCACTTTTTATATATGAAGTACTGTATATTAATGCATATTACTTAAAATTCAATATTACAAGTAATTATGCATAAGTACAACTTATTAAAGTTCGATGTTTGAATTCGTATAACTAACTACGGATAAAAATAATCAAATAAAAGATAAACATCTTATTTTAAAATCTAAAATATAATTAAGATAATTATCGAGTTCTAACAAAATAATTAATTGTAATCTTTATAATAAACATTTCGTTATATATGTTGAGGTTTTTTTTTCTTTTTTTACTTTTTAAATTATTTAAACATAAATAAATACTTATTAATATAAACATTACTATTATTTTTTTAAATAATTATATAATTATAAAAACAAAACATAAAAAAATGAGATTTGATATACAAAAAAGACGTAACATAATTTATATAACATTTTTACTTATTCTAAAATAACATTATTTGTAGTACAATTAACACGTAAAAGTTGCGGGTACTTATTTATTTGATCTAAATACGGGGTAGCCCATGCAGCAGCACACGTATAGCAGAAATGAAAAAAATGTGGAGTAATAGTTGGGATCGGGTATTCTTCTGCCAAGTCTAGTTTCACATAATGGTTACAATTAACGTACCCAATTGCAAAACTTGCATGTTGATACCACGGTGGTGGAGTAGACCTATGCAGTAAGTATGTTGAACAATCTGTAATGTCTATAACGTGTAAGATCACATTATACTTTGAAGCAATCAGGACACCGATTTCAGACATTGTCATCCAATGTTCAATTGGGGTACCTCGATCTGATTGAAAAAAGTTTAAAATACTGTATACTGTATTCCAATATTTACTTCCAAATATGTTGAGGTATTCTGTCTTGTATGCATCTAACTCTTCCATCAAGTTAAACCGAATTGTTGGCCTTGCATCTTAATGAAGACCAAGGTGGACAATTATTGCTCGGAATCCATAATTTCCATCACTTCTCACATCATGTACCTCTCTGATGTAAGGGTGAAACATTTATGGAAATTGATTAATATATTGATGTGCATTATAATTATTGTTGAAGAAAAAACTATGTCTCGTTGGTTCCTGATAGCTTATTTCATTCAAGTCAACAAATGATGACATGTTCGAACAACTAAGTCTAAGGGGTCTTTTAGCTGTAAAAGACGGATCAACATGAGTTGTAAAAGACAGATCAACCTTAGCTGTAAAAAACGGATCAACATGAGGTTTTCTGAAAAGTTTATCCTTCAACGAGGGACATCCACGAGTAGTCATGTTAACAACTGGTTCACGAACCCATGTTTTTGATGCATTGATTGTTTTTTAAATTCCTCGATAAACATTTGGACTTCATCTTCACAACCAAAATCATCATCTTGTAAAGATTGGCACGATGATAAATCAAGCTTCGTCCAACATACATCAATCAAATCAATTGGGATAGGATGCCCCTGTTAAATGGAAATTTGGAAGCCAATCCACATCTGTAAACTATAAAACGGAATAAGAGTAATTAAATCAAGAAATATAGTGTCTAGGGTTAGGCCAGGAGGGTCTCTTAATTGAAGGAGGAGGAGGAGGAGGAGGATGAAAAAAATGATATTAGTGTTGGAAATGAAGTAAGGGGTAGATAATATGTAAAGGATAATATATATATATATATATATATATGTGTGTGTGTGTGTGTGTATGTGTGTATGTATATGTATATATAGGGGGCCATTCAAGAAAGAACCGATTAGTTTGTGGTAACCGTGAAATCCAATCTCAACCACAAATCAAAGGTTAATTTAGGAAATTAATAATTTTGATAATTTTAACTTAAAATATTAATTAAAAACATTTTAGATATCTCTTCTCTCCTCTCTTCTCTCTCCTTTCAACTCTCTCAATCAAACACCTCCTCTCCAACGAACATTATATCAACACATGATGCACACTGTGATACGTTCATAAAAAAAACACAGTGTGATACACTTGGTAAACAAAACATTACCTGATATATCGTGTTACACTTCGTAAAACAACAAAAATATAATGTAATACACTTCGTAAAACAACAAAAATATAATGTGATACACTTCGTATAACGACAAAAATACACTGTGATACACACTATGATACCAAATCCGGTTGATGAATACAACTGTGATACACATAGATTACAAAGAATATAAGAGGCTTGCAGCTTTTTAAACGAATCAAAATGGGGGATTTGATTATAATTTTATTATACTTTACCTTGTTTCTGCGATGATTGCACATAGTTGATGATATGGTGAATGAACTTCCATAATTTTTTATTAATAAGGAAACAATATCAATCTCTTTGATTGATAACCGTTATGAAAAATATTAATAAAATTACTAATAAACATTTTTTTAATTAAGGTAATACAATTAATATAATAAAATGATTGACTCATATTGGACCTTACAGTTAACACAAACTAATTACTTCTCATTTGATTATGCTCTTGTATATATATATATATATATATATATATATATATATATATATATATACTAGAAGCGTACTCGCACAATGCAGCGAGATACATCATGATTTTAATATTTCATTTTATTCTTTATCTCAGTAGATGTTATAATATGGCTTTATGTGATTTTGAGAAACCGATGATGTTTTTATTTTTGAATAAAATATATGTTTAAAGATATCATAAAATATTGACAAAAATATATCGATATTAGTATCAAATTAACTATTTGAAATTACTCATTTTTTTGTGTAAGTTTTTAATTCAAATTTTTTATAATTTAATTTATGTACAATAACGAAGTAATTTATATTTGGTTTAATAATATAGTTTTTT
>NC_037530.1:27322516-27326125 GCF_001531365.2 Cynara cardunculus var. scolymus
ATATATATATATGTGTGTGTGTGTGTGTGTGTATGTATATATATATGTATATATATATGTGTGTATGTATATATGTGTGTATATTAATTTATAGATTAAAATGTTATGGAAAAAGAATATAACATCTATTTAGAAATATTATCCGCCCAAGGCCTCAGAGATTTGAAATACTATTTATTGTAAAAATAATTACATTTTTAAAGTCACTATATTTTTAACATGATTTTGAATATAATATTACAATTACTGAAAACAATTTAAATTAAATCGAAACTTGTATTTATATTATGTTCATAAAAAATCACTTTTAAATTGACATTTTTAAAAAATATTTAAATAACTAGGATAAAATTCTAATACTAACGCGCACGCATGCACACACACAAATATATATATATATATATATATAGATAATAAAAATGTAAAAATATAAATGAACATTATGTATAATATATATATATATAATAGTTATATAATATAACTTAAAATCATAATAATGTACACAATATATATGTGTGTGTTGTATATGTATATATATAAAATAATAATAATAATAAAATATAATATATTATTGTTTGAGTTTGACACTTGATGGACTTAAAAAAATGTAATTCCCGAGGCATTCAACACCCCCCTATTAGAGGGTGCCATTAGGACTCCCCTTATAAAGTGTGCTTTCTATTTATGAAAATCCAATCTTGAATGAATTGATTTGACATTCAATTATGATTGATCTAAACGTGAATATATTTTCTTACGTTTCTTATCGGAACCTTACCACTGTATTCCTCACAGATGAAAAGTTTTTTTATTTATATTCTTTAAAATGAAATACATTGATTTTTCATATTTTTGAGATAGAGATAAAATAAAGGGAATATTTTATTTTTATAAATATATGATTTATATTTGTTTTGATAATGTTAAATTGACGGATAGTTTAATAATTTATTAAAATTGTCCGATGTCATTATTTCTTTTTGTCCTTCTTTTCTCATGTTCGGAAGAAAACATATCATTTATTTTTCCTTTTATTCAATTTCTTTCCCACGTGTTTTTTTTGTTTTCCCCTTATTTTTCTTTACTTCTTCTATTCTTTTCCCTTCCCTTTTTAAAAAGTGTACGTGTCTGATTTTTTTAAACTTAGTTTGATATTTTATCAGACAATTAATTCAATATTAAATTAAACTTTATGTATTATCTTGTTCTCACAAACCGTAGAAACACTAATGTGCACCGTGGTCATAAAAATTTTAATGTGACTGATTTCCCTTCTTTTGCAATCAGTTTCGCTACATCCGTCGCAGGGTAAACCATCGCCTCTCAGCTCCCCAATCACATAGTTTGGGCTCCTAAAATATGGCGCCCTTGGGGCTCCTTGCGGATCGGATCATCCATATAATATACAAAGAAAAACTCAAGATATTTGAGATCTTATTAAAATGGTCGTTTCTTAGTGTTAACTACCACCTCACAATCTTGATTTACATTCAAAAAGCAGAGGTAATTCTTTGTTCTTAGAAATGCTCACGTGAGTATCAAGATTCAACTAACTATGGGAGCGATGTTGGTTTAAATTATTGATCGGCATTTTCTGATATTGATGTTTTTTTTTGTCAATTTAGGGGGTGATCCAACCACTCATTTCGGTACAACTACCTTGTTACAACTTCACTCCAGTCACTAGCTCTGCCTTCAGTATCCCCCTATTTGACAAAACTCATATGTGGACAAATGAAAGTTTAACTCCTGGTCATTAATATGATTACTCGCGGAAATTGTGCCCTCTCGGGAGAATAGATGACTGCATTTTTCTGATATCTACGTTTCTTTGTCAATTTAGGGTTTGATCATAGTCAACTCTTATTTGGGATATGCTATTTCATTTGATGCATACATAATTCGGTTTAAAGATTTGTTTCAGCAAGTTTTATGTGAAATAGCTGCCTTACAATATGTTTTCGAACTTTAGTCCGTTGTTTCGAGTGAAAGAGTCACTGAACTTTGTTTTTCCAACACTATTGTAAGCTCCATTTGTGTATAGCCCTTGTTTCTTATGATTTATAGGTTGTGCATTTGTGGTACTCTTGCTTTATGTGTGGGCCATGCCAAATGTTTTCAGCAGAGTTTTATCTGGTTCAAGTGTATATAGCATTGGGTTAAGAGCATGTAGACCTCGTTGGGCGATCAATCATATACCACGGTTAAGTGTCTGATTGGTTTGAGCTTGACTCCAAAGGTCAAAAGTACCAGGCGGTCCAAGGTTCAAATCCAAGGAGAAATAAAAATCCCCTTGTGGCCACGAAGGTTCAAATGCGGTGACTCCGGGCTATCTGCAAAGCAGGTAGTCGTCCTAGGATTAGTCGGCTCGTATAGCGGGTTGGATATCCAGGTTAATAAAAAAAATTAAAGCTAATAACATATGATAAAAGGAACTAAAAGCTTAGAAAATTGAAAATTGTATATAGGTGGGCACTAAAGGCTATTTTGACTCAACAAGACACAAAAAACAACCGTGATTTTGTGAAACCCAAGAACTGATCATCCCCATCATTCTTCTCGTTTTTCGTACCCTAAAATCAAATTGATTCTGGTTTTCTCCTTTTAATGTCGTCTGCTTTCACTAAGACCTGGTTGCAAGGCAGTTCTATCAAATCTAAGATATGAATTCAACTTCACATTTTTAGGTTTCTTTGGTCCATAGGGTACTTACGGAATCTAAATGAACTGGAATTGCTAATCCTGTTGATCAAAATTCATTTGACTGTTTGGTTTACACATGGAATGAAATTGAAACTCCATAGATTTTGTTGTTTATGGATTTCATTATTTCATTGCATATGTGATGGAACTGAATTTCGTTTCTATCTACCTAGTTTTTCAAAAACACAGAACTATTTCCAAAATAACTGTAGCCTATTATATACAAAACACTTTCACCACCCCTATTCCCATCATCACCGTTATTGTTGCTAGTTACCACCACCACCATTGACGACTAATGTCGATGCCTCTACCATGACCGTCCATACGACCACTTCTGCCGCCACCAGCACAACTGTGAACACATTATATAATATTTATAATTTAAACAGGAAAATATGAATATGTCATAAAGGGGTGATTTTGGTCATTTACTTTTATTTCATTACGATTATGAGATTACCTATTGCCAATCAAATATGTAGATTCCAATTTTTTTGACAGACCTTTTGCCAAATCCTGCCAACCAAACACATGATTGAATTCCCATTTTTAAGTAACATGTTAGTCCCGAAGGGAATGACAATCTTACAAGAAGCACTTTCAAGAACAACACAGAGAGTTCTTGAAAGGAAATGAAGAACACCAAAAATTTCTTCGCACACAGGAGAGCAAAGGAGTAGAAGAGAATAGCCGATTGCTTTTAGAATTCACTAAGTAATCTTGCAAAAGCCAGTTGTGTGCATGGGAGATGCACACTGCCTTTTTATACTACCTTCAGCATTTAATGCATGGGGACACTTGTCACTTGAGGATAAGAAGGCAGGGGTTGACTTGACCAATGTTGATATCTCATTTTCATTGTACACAACGTGCATACAACACAGTTCATGCAGAGACAAACTT
>NC_037530.1:27326690-27333203 GCF_001531365.2 Cynara cardunculus var. scolymus
TTTTTAAACTATAAACGTATATACAAACAAATAATGAATCAGAGATAAACAAATAAAGAATGAGAAATTTAAAGTAAATACTGAAAAATCAAATTGCATTTATACTAGACAATGAATTAAATACTTACAGTGAAGAAAGTAGTTCAAGAAGAAGAAATCACATAGGAAAGCTGGCAATCATCATCTACTTCCATAACGTCTGAATCAACCACTGCAAGAACATCTCTTCTCTTCAGTTCATCCGAGATCAATGTATAAAAGACTCTTCCGGCTTCACCAATTTTGATTATACTTAGTATCACGCACAATAGCTGAGAATCAACTATAGGTATCTCAAAAGCTCGGAAAAATCGAAGGCAACTACTCGCGTCCCAAAAGAATATTCCATGCTCAGAAGCGGACAAGATAGTTCCTTCCGGATGACAAACATTTGAAGGAAGGGTAAGATCAAGATGTGAAACATCAGGAGCCTTACCTTCCTTTGATAATTTCTGAATAAGCGAGTCTTGATTCTTGATGGTCTTCGAGGCAGAAGCAGATTTAGAAGAGCCATCTTTGCTTAACATTTGCTTTAGAAAAAAGAGTTGTGGAGGGGAAGGCAGCTTGTAATGCATCTTGATCATTTGTATTTTTTTCAGAAGGCGATACAGATGACTCAAGACAAATTCCTTGTACATACTTCTGCTTTTACTTAGAAACTTGATGATCTCCATCCACTCAGTAAGACCGTAGGAATTGATCCAAGATAGCTTTTCTGTCCTTACTACTCCGTTTTCTCGACCAATAATCACATAGATCAGATTGGAATCATAGGTCAATTTTTGAGGACCTTTGATTCTGGTACTGGCAATTCGAGTAGTAAGGAAGCGTCGGAGAATTGATTCATTAAACCATTTGATTCTTTTCTCTTTGGTTTCTTCATACTCAGAAAGTGGAACCAAGGAGTGAGATCTGTTGGCTTCCTCAAATTGCTTTTGAAGAGCAATTGAGTTGGCCGCATCCTCAACAGAAATACCTAGGAGATGAAGATCAGTTTCTTGAGGACATGAAGCTTTAAGCACAAGTCTATCAGCTGAGGAGACTTCAGATTGAAATCTAGCAATTTTAGCTGCTTTAGCTGCAACAGCTTCTTCATCTGAGGTCATAGGTGTCTTTCCTTCTCTGTGAGATGGGACTAAGTCCCTAGAAGCAATGGGAATATCATCATGAGAAGGTATAGTACCAACATCAACAGATAATGAAAGCATAGAGCACGGTTGCTCCCCCTCAATAGGTACTGTGGCTCTATCATCATGATCAAATAGCTCCCCCTCAATAGGAGCATCACAATCTGACTCAGCTGAGGATGAAGAAGTAGAAGAGGTAGAAGTTGAGTCGTCATCCCCGTTGTCACTGGTAGTAGGATCAACTGTCTTCTCCCCCTCAGTGGTAACAGGGGAAGGTCCACTAGCAGGAACAGAAGAACCCTCCATATTGGCATGTGAGGAAGGCACAAAAGCAGTAACATGAGAAGTGGGAGTAAGGGGAGCACCTGTGGCACGTAGCAGACGTGATATACCACGATGAAGACCGCCAAGAAAAGCATAATCGGACTCAACACGTCGACTGACGTTGGCTAACATAATCCTGTCCTCTTCCGTGAACTGACTGGGACCCAAGTCAACAGATAACTCTGTATCTCTATCCAAGAACAACTTGGATATCTGTGTCTGTGCATCCATCTTGGAGTGAAGATTAGTAAGAGATTGAAGAATGGCCTGATTTGTGGCAGCTTGACTTTCCGATCGAGCACGAAGATTAGCTACAGCTTCAGAGATGCTAGACTGAGAATCGGAGAGAGCAGTCATACGAGCATCAAGAGAATCAACCGTAGCTTTAATAGCAGTGAAAGCAATGCCATGATCTGTCAAGGCGGCACTGTGCTGACGCAGTTCAGATGTAACGCTGGAGGCAAAGCAGTCCAATCTCCCAGATAAATCAGTGCTGAGGGAGGCCTATTGAGAGATGAGCAGCTGACACTGAGATGTGAAAACTGTGAACATGTCCACCACCTCAGTGGGTAGGGCATAGATCACCTCAGGAGGGGAGGGAGCTGAGAACTGAAAGCCCGATGCAGAGGGGGGCCTGAAGGGAGAAACAACAGTTGGAGTAGGGGAGCAAGCTTTGATTGGGCTTGCTGACCTACGTGGAGAAGAAACACCCACACTCTCAGTACCATCGGCGCCCTGAGAGTCACCGATGGGAGTATCACTGATGTTGGCATGAGGCTCAACATATGTATCAACGATATCGGCGTGAGGCTCAATATCTGTATCAGCAACACTGGCGAGAGGCTCAGTGTCTGTATCACCAACACCGGCGAGAGGCTCGGTGTCTGTATCATCGACGCCTACGTGAGGCGGGTCGCCGATTACCACTGTAGTAGAGGTAGTAGGCTGGTAAGGCACACCACCTACATCCATAAGAAGATAATGGAGAAAAGGGATGTCAATATCAGACGGTGCTGATAAATCATCCATCCGTGCAATATCATCAAGATCATCGATCTCGGGTGATAGGCCGTGAATAAATGGAGGAGAGGAGAGACCTCGGAAAGGGGAGGTATCCGAGTCATCACCAAGGTCATGTAGAGATGCCAAGGTGGAGTCATGTGGGATCCCCGTATGTACAACAGTGTCCTTTGAGAGGGCACTGAGGAGCTAGGTGGGTGTATACCAGATGTCCTGGGCTCAGTAGGACCAACTTCAACAACCTTGGACTGTTGAGAGTCCTTGGCTAGAGATGTGTTTTTAGCCCTTTTTGGCTTCTTGGTCTTCGTAAAGGAAGAGCCAAGAGTGGATAGTCTAGAGTGACTCCGCTTTGAGTAAGAGGGGTGAGAGGCGGGGTGAGACTCCGAAGGCGGTTTCGAAGTCATAGCCTCAGAAGCAGATGCGGAGGATGGGGGAAGAAAACTATCTGCCAGCCGTCTCCGGACAGAGGAAGCGGCCTCTTTTGAGGTAGTAGCTGAAGAAGTAGAAGGGAGAGGAGCCACTGACATGGAGGAGTGTTGGGTGACCGGAGCAACATGAGGAAGGTCCCCAGCTACTGTGGTCACAGAGCACTCTTCCCATACAGGGTGAGAAGAGGTGGCAAAAGAAACCATACCTGCTGGAAGAGGAAGATCTGTAGATAATGATGCCTTCTTCAAAGTTTGAATGCCAACTTGAGACACTTTGAGGTCATAGAAATTATCAGTATCGGCCGGCATACATGACCCAAGTTTGTCAGCAATCATCATGGATATAAATCTAATGAAAGGCACAGTAGAGCTTTTGGCACTACCCATCTTCTTTACCAACTCCCCAAACAAATAACCAGCAAAATCAATTTTTCTTTGAAAAATTAGTGCATGAGCTAGTTGGGTAACCGAAGCGGGTGACTGATCCATTCCTCCAGTTTTGGAACTCAAGCATTGAATAAGATGTGAAAAGAAGAAGTTCCAAACACCACTCATATTCTTTCTATAAAGAGTGCTTTGTTTTATCAAAGCAGGGTCTTGCACATAGCCCATAGTGGAAGCAACAATATGAAGATGTTCAACAGATACTAGTTCATCATAAGAGGAGTAAGCAGAAAGATCCAATACTCTTCTTAAATCATCAGCAGTAAACGATACATCATTAGCAGATAATACAGTTGCATGCACAGATTTGATAGATGCATCATATACACAAGTGGCCCAAAAAGCACGAAGTAGAGATTTACTCATCTTTGGAGAATAAGTAAGAGCTTTGTAAAGAGGGCACTTACGAAGAAATTCGATGATGACGTAGAAATCTGGATACTTTTCATTGTGATCCAACAACGCCACAAAATTGCATGGAGAAAATGTAATATCATCAACAGTAAGGGCAACAAATTTCTTAACCTTTGGAGCTTTGGAGGGAGTTCCAAGCTTAGAAGCCATGGTTGAATGACTTGAAAACACACAGTAATCTTGTGAAGAAGATGAGAGATGGAAGAGGTTTTTGAAAGTGAGAAGAGAGAAGAAGTTTAAGAGGGTTTAAAAAAGAGAAGGGAGGAAGGAAATATATATTGGGTAAAAAGGGTTTAACCTAGGAAACCTAAAAACCCTAAAAAGTCAAAAGATTTGACAATGTAAAAAAAAGGTGTAAAGAAATAGGGGTGTAGGTTAGGGTTCTTAGGTGAGGGAGGAGGAAAAGGTGAAGAAAGAAAAATGTTGGGGAAAAGGGGACACAAAGTATTAGGTGTATGGGATGTGAGTAAAAGGTAGGGGATAGGGGTGTGGGTGGGGGTCTTGGGTGAGTGAAAAAGAGAAAGAGGGAAAAGGGTTTTGAAAATAAAAAAAAGTTGGGGAGTGGGGGAAGGGGGGCCGAATGGAGTTTGGTGTGAGGGTGAAATCGGTTTGATGAGGAACCGATTGGAGAGAGAGGTTTGGCCTAGGGAGGGATTAGTATTTAGTAAAGAGAATCGGCTTGTGTAATCGGCTTAGGAGGGAGTGGTAGTGCCGATAGGTCTAAGGGTATGGCCGAAGATGGGAGGCCGAATGGTATGGAGATCGGCTTGAAGGTTTGGAGTGATAGGAGATCGGCTTGAAGGTGTGTGTGAGTGAGAGGAGATCGACTTGGTGGAGGGGGGCGATCGGTATCGGCTTGAAGGTTTGGAAAAAAAAAAGAAGCTGAATGGAGAGGAGGGGTCGGCGTGTGTGCGAGAAACCGAAAGGGAAAGGAGCGTGGTGTGTGAAGGGTTTAGGTTTAAGGGGTAGCCGAATGGAGATGGATCGGTTTGTGTGAGGTAGAGGGAAGCCGAATCGATTTATAGGTGAATGGTGTGAGGCTTCGGTATGAGGGAAGATTAGGGTGAAGATCGGTTTGAGGTGGTCTAGGCCGAAGGAGATGGTGGATCGGCTTGTGGAATCGGTTTGTGGGAGAGGAAATGAGAATGGGATTAGAGGGAGAAGCTGATTAGGTGGCTTTGAGGGAGTAGTCGGCGTGAGAGGAGAAGCCGATTAGGTTGTTTTGGAGGTTTGAAGGCCGAGAGAGAGAGAAGGGGTGTTAAGAGGGAAAGGGGATCAATCAGTTTAAGGGTAGAGGGTGATAGGGTTTAGGTTCGGCCCAAAGACTACACAAGCCGGCCCACTTACACAACCCGGTTTCTAAAAAAATACTTTTAAAACAAAAACAAAGTAATCAAAACCCAAGATAAAATAAACCAAAAAATTAAAATC
This sequence comes from Cynara cardunculus var. scolymus, assembly GCF_001531365.2. Lineage (NCBI taxonomy): Eukaryota > Viridiplantae > Streptophyta > Magnoliopsida > Asterales > Asteraceae > Cynara > Cynara cardunculus. The sequence goes on from NC_037530.1 coordinate 27,331,918, forward strand.
ATTATAGACAAACATAAAATAAATTAAAAAAATACTAATATATATATATATATATATATATATATTAAACAATATAAAAAGAAATCACACAGAGACATTTTAGAGAGAAAAATAGAAAATGATTTTTAAGAAAAAAAATGTATGAGTGTAAAACCCATCATTTTCAAAAAATCAATATTTTAGAAAGAGAGAAACATACTCACACAGATACCAGACTATTTTTGAGCAAATGACACACACCATTTTTAGAGAAGACACACAACCCAAATGAATTAGTGAAGACTCCAAAAAAAATTATTTGTCAACATTTAACATTTCCAACTCACTGATCAAAAAATTAAACCTAGCTTCATCAAGAGGCTTGGTAAACAAGTCAGCAAGTTGATAGTTTGTAGGGATAAAATAAAGTTCAACATCACCTTTCATCACATGGTCTCTGATAAAGTGATATCGAATATCAATATGCTTCGTACGAGAGTGAAGAACTGGATTGTTGGCAATAGCGATGACACTTGAATTGTCACAGAAAATAGGAATTTCTGTGAACAACTGATCGTAATCAGCTAACTGATTTTTCATCCATAATACTTGTGCACAACAGCTACCTGCAGCAACATACTCAGCTTCAGCTGTTGAGGTGCAGAATGTTGCTTCTTGCTAGTCCAACTGACTAACTTTCCACCCAACAACTGACAACTACCAGTTGTACTTTTTCTGTCACCTTTTAGCCTGCATAATCAGAATCTGAAAAACCTGTTAGATCAAAACATGAGTCTTTGGGATACCAAAGACCCAGATTGGGAGTACCCTTCAGGTACCTGAAAATGCGCTTAACGGCTGCCAAGTGAGATTCCTTTGTATTCGCTTGGTATCTTGCACAAAGACACGTGTAGAACATAATATCCGGTCGGCTAGCAGTAAGATAAAGTAAGGAGCCGATCATTCCCTTATAACTGGTCACATTAACCGATTTACCATCGGGGTCTGCATTTAGTTTCAAGGGGGGTGCCATTGGAGTTTTCATGGAAGAACACTCATTAAAATCAAATTTCTTTAAAAGATCTTTAACATATTTGCTTTGATTTATAAAGATTCATTTGTCGGATTGCTTAACTTGCAAACCCAAGAAAAATGTGAGTTCACCCATCATACCCATTTCATATTTACTTTGCATGAGTTTTGAAAACTTTCTACACATAGATTCTTTTGTGGCATCGAATATGATATCATCCACATAAATTTGTACAAGAATAACATTACCTTTATGTTTCCTGAGAAAGAGGGTA
>NC_037530.1:27333243-27334739 GCF_001531365.2 Cynara cardunculus var. scolymus
GTTGCTTCACAAAGACTTTTTCAGTAAGTTTTCCATTCAAGAATGCACTTTTTACATCCATCTGGAAAACTTTGAAGTTCTTGAATGCAGCATAGGCAAGGAAGATTCAGATAGCTTCCAACCTTGCTACAGGAGCAAATGTCTCATCATAATCAATGCCTTCCTCTTGCCTGTATCCTTGGGCAATGAGTCGGGCTTTGTTTCTAGTCACTGTTCCGTTCTCATCTATTTTATTTCTGAAGATCCACTTTGTGCCAATAATTGTTTTGTCGGTTGGTCGAGGGACCAGTCTCCAAACTTTGTTATGCTCGAACTGCAGCAGTTCTTCTTGCATGGCACTGATCCAGCTAGGATCATTAAGGGCTTCTTCAATCCTTTGAGGCTCGATGGGAGATAAAAAAATTGACATACAAACATATATTACCAGCACCACGACGAGTTTGGACACCTGTTTGCTGATCACCAATGATTTGCTCTATTGGGTGATCTTTTGTCCACTTAGTGGCAGGAGGAAGAGGAAGAGGAAGAGGGAGAGAGGTAGAGGCACCGTCAGCATTCGTCAGAGGATTGGAATAAACTACTACTGAGGTTGGGTCACCGATGTCCCTAGTAGAAGATATAGGAACATCGACATCAGTTGAGGGTCCCACACAGGAAAGAGGTGCCGGATCGGCTGGTTCTTGTTCAGGACAGACTGATGGGATATACATGTTGAATGAAAGATCTTCATTCTCATCTTCCTCAGCAGGTGGAACATCATTTCCATTAGAATGTGAAGGTCCACCGAGTGGAGTTGAATTCTCAGAGGAGTGAGATTCCAACCACTTATTAAGCTCAAGATCATCACTTTGGAATGATGATGTTGCAGGCACCGATCCAGATTTATCAAATCTGACATTGACAGATTCATCAATGCATTGACGACGCAAGTTGTACACCCGGTAGGCTTTAGAGAAGAGAGAGTAACCAACAAAGATTCCTTCATCAGATTTAGGATCAAACTTTCCTAACTGATCTATGTCATTCAGAATATAGCATGCACTACCAAACACATGAAGGAAGCTGATGTTTGGTTTTCTGCCATGAAATACTTCATAAGCAGTCTTATTGTGTCTTTTCACAATTATAGACCTATTTTGAGTAAAGCATGCTGTATTGACAACTTCAACCCAAAAATAGGTCGGAAGACTTGCTTCACTTAGCATTGAACGTGCAGCTTCACATAGTGTACGATTTTTCCTTTCAACAACTACATTATGCTGTGGAGTCCGAACTGCTGAGAAATTTTGACAAATACCCTTGTCATCGAAGAAGCTTTCAAGAACACTGTTTTTGAATTCAGTGTCGTTGTCACTTCAAATTGATCTGACAAGTTGACCATTCAAGACTTCAGTCCGCTTCACAAAGTTGATAATTTCTTCAGCTGCATCACTCTTGTGTTGAAGAAAGAAGACCCAAGTATATCTTGAGTACTCATCCACAATTACAAGAGTATA
>NC_037530.1:27335519-27337475 GCF_001531365.2 Cynara cardunculus var. scolymus
TTTACAATGGGTCCATTGGGGTTAGGAGTATCTTCTTCTTTCTTTTCTCTTACTGGCCTAGAGATTCTTTCCTTGGGACAGTTCTTGGCCATGTGAAAAGTGTCACCACAGTTATAACATTTTCGATAAATAAACACAGGTTTAATAGGAATTAAAGGTGTGTGCTTAACCGTGTTAACATGCTATTTGGATTTTTTGAAAGAAGAAGAAGCTTTGGAAGGAAGGACAGAGGAAGAAGAGGGTTTTGGACCAAGAATCCCTTTTTCAGACTCAGGGATAGGTTTCTTAGAAGAAGTAGAAACCTTGGAAGCCTTTTTCAAAGAAACTGGTCTAGGAACGAACTCAATAATAGAAGGTACTGAGGTATTAGTCTGAGAAGCAACAGCTGACTGAGATGAGGTAGCCGAAGGCATATGTTTCATCTTCAGTTTGGATTTTGGCTTCTTATTCTTGATAGGCTTGTCCACAAACTTGCCTTTCTTAGCCGTAGAGAAACGACGATTCAAAGGATGCTTTAGATGCTCAGAAGTTTTAGATTTAGAAGAACATGCATCAKAAGATTCCTTAAGAGAGAGAGAGTTAAACACACAGTCGACAGGAACATTCTTAGATTCAGTGTTTGAACTTTTTCCTTTGACAAAAATTCCGAACTTAAGAGATTTTCCATTTTCATTGGATCTAGGAGAAAGAGATCCAACATAATCAGATAAGTGAGATGGAGAGGAGGAAGAAAGAATGTGAGAAGAAATGCACATAATGTCATCAGGAGCACACAGATCCATATCATCATAACCTACACCAGTCTTTACATCAATAGGAAGTTGATCAAGTAAAATTTTATCTAGGTTTTTGGATGATCTAGCCCATTTTTGAAGAATGACTTTTTCTTTCTCTAGCTTCTCACAGACCTTAGTTTTTTCTTTGTTGTAAGGGTGTCCGGGCCAAAGCCCGACTAATCCCCGACAATTTTGGAGGCTAAACATGGCCCCACTTAAATGTCGCCAACACTCCCCTCCCAGGGCTGGAACTCGGGTTCATGACTATGTCATGCCCAAGCCTTTACCACTAGGCTGGAAGGTCTTTGACTTTTTTTTTCTTTATTAAGAACATTGTTTATTAACTTTTGTTCTTTAAGGTCATTTTTCAAAGTTTTTCAGTTGATTTATCATTTATGTAACTGATTAGTTAGACTTTTGATTTCAAGGTCAGCTTTCTTCTTAGCAGATCTAGCATTGTAAAGATCAACAGATAAAGAATCATAAGCTTGAACCTTTTCAGATTCAGAGAGAGAGGAGAAGTTGTTTACCTTCTTTAGTTTGACCAGATCTTTGGCATCCTTTGAGGTAGAAGGTAGATCAGCAGCAGCAGTAGAGGAGGAGTCCTTGATAGAGTCTTCTATCTCCTGGATGTTGGCCATAAGACACAGATGTGCCATGTCCTCATCACTGGAGGAAGAGGTTGACTCATCAATCCAGTCATGAGTCTCAGCGATGAGACCCTTACCTTTTCTTTGAAGGCTCAGGTTCTTTGCTTTTTCTCTCTTGTACTTTGCCTTGTACTTATCGTGAGAGGAACGGCTAGAGGGATGAGAAGGATGACGCTTAGAGATCCTTTTGCTTTTGCACTCAACAGCAAAGTGACATTTCTTGCTACAGTTGAAGCACTCCTCATTTGACAGTTCAAGAGGAGCTGACTTAGATTGATCTAAGGTTCTTCGCTCGGTGACCTTAGATCTGGGAGAGAAGGTAGAAGAGTCCTTTTTGGCATACCTTTTGAAGTTCGTAGCCATCATGGCCATGTTGTCAGCCAAGTCATTAACTGAGAGTTCATCACCCTCATCATCAGCATCATCAGCATGACTTTCAGCAAGTTCTTCTTTTCTGACAGCATCTTCTTCAGTGTCAGATAGATAAGTGATACGAGGTTCACTGACTGGCTTCCTCGTATCGTTGGAGA
>NC_037530.1:27338960-27341369 GCF_001531365.2 Cynara cardunculus var. scolymus
AATCTTGAGTCCATGAAGATTTTCAATCTTCGGTCTATGAAGATCTTCCTTCAATCGGCTTGTAGCTTCAAAATATTTTCAAAATGCATTTCAGCTACTTCGGAGTCTTGGTGTGTATATTAGACAGTTGATCCACAACACCGCATCAGTGACCTTCTGTCTTCACATCGGTTAGTCTTCGATTTTGCCAATGGCTTTAAGTATGTACCAAGACACCAATTTACAAAGAACCAATAACTACTAAGTGTTGCTAAGGTAGATGAACAGATCAGTGGGTCATCACCAAATCAATAGGTGACCCAACATAACAGATTGTCGAAATTGACATCATTGGATTCCATTTCCTCTAAAGCTCTATCCTATTAAAATGACAAGTATTTTTCTTTTTCAGGTGTCCAATAACTTTTGATTTTAGAAAGCTTTTTTTATTAGAATTATCAATTATACTAAGGAGTTGTTTATTTGCGGTTTAATTAGGTTTATTGGTCTATCTGGCTTATTCAAACAGTTCATTTGAGTTGTTTAGTTACGACTTATTCGCATAGAACATGGCTTAATCGCACAGATAGAAATTGTGTGTTGTCCCCATTCAGTCACAAAAATGACACCCCTACCCCTTATTTGAAGCACCACGTCCTCATATGAGACACTCCATATTCGGCTTCTTTATAATTTTTTGTTTTGATGTTCAAATAATTAATATTAGAAGGTAAATCGATCATTTATGTTATTAAGACTGTTGGTTCAGATAAAAAAACACTCATTTAACCAGACAGACAAATTTATCCGAATAAACAAATTTTTCAATACAAAACTTACCTCATCCAATATACTTACATATTTGGAGTATATGTATATTTTCAGTTAGATGTAACATGCTTTGAGGAGGCTAACATCAATAAGGTAGTACAATAATTTGACTCTTGGAGGCTCTCTTTGTAAGGAAAAAGATGTCTACATTTATATCATTTACCTTTGTTGAATCACAATCAACACTTGGGACCAGGGGTGATCAAAAACCCGACCAATCCGATCAACGCAATACAACACGAAATAATTCAACTCTTAGCAACCCGATGTCTAATAGAGTTGTACAATTGTCAAACCGTAGGTATTGGATTGATATTGGGTTACTATTATTTGAACCCAACCCAACCCCATGAACTCAATATCTTTTATTTCTTGGATTTAATATGATTGTTGAATTTCTATTAATATGTACAACAATTACACTATCATGTATGCTCTTCATATACACATATTTTCAATCTATTCACATCTTTATATAACTCAATTGTATATATGTTCAGTAACTGTGAACATATATATGTAAATTGAAAAAATTAACTGAATGTGATATACGTAAGAAGTATGGATATGTTGTATCAAATGGTTGATGATGAAATTTTTTTTTTAAGTAGAGAAATAACATATGCTAGGTTAAAAGAATATTTTAATGTACCAAATTATCAACCCGACCAACTCGTACGGGTTGGGTTGGGTTGGGTAAAGATTTTCCAAACCGCAAGCATTGAGTTGGGTTGTTCAAATATCTTCAACCCGATCAACCAAACCCATGAGCACCCCTACTTGAGACCATACGAGAATTTTTATCTTTCGTGAGAACCTATTCAAAGCCGTTCGATAGTTTTTTCCGTTTGATTGAAAGGCTAAAAAAAATACTGTGGTATGGACGTAATTAAGTGGAACTTCGGTCGGATGGATATACACAGACCTTAAATACCCTTTTTGTTACATCTGCTTCGAATGCAAGTATTTATGGAAAGAACATATGACCAAACAACCCCTCTCTCTCATAAAATATTAAACCTCTTGTTAGTTGTTCAATTGTTCTTTCAAATTTCCCAAGTTTTTTTAATAGTTTTTCGTTGCATAATTTGCTTGCACACTAGATAATTTACACAATTTGGAGCCATGTACAAATGAAAACCATAAATATTTAAAAGAAAACGAGGAATCAATCTCAATTGTTCAACACATTAAATCCTGCAAATCTTGAAGGTTAATATGGTTGCCTTTTTACCCTTCCAATAAATTCATGGAGAGAATGTGCATCTGAGGTCTCCATGGTCTTTGTATGAATATAAATATAACATATATTCGTTAAATTATAAAGTATTTGACAAAAACTCTTAAAAACAATCTTTTATACATGAAATACTATTTATTAATGCATATTACTTAAAATTCAATAGTACAAGTAAATTTTACGTAAATACAACTTATTAAAACTTTATTTTTAGAATTCGTGTAACTAATTGCAGATAAACATAATCAAATACAGGATAAACATCTTATTTTAAATATAAAAAATTTAAATATAATTAAAATAATCATTGAGTTTTAACATAATACTTAATTATTATCCTTATAAAAATTATATTATTA
>NC_037530.1:27341569-27366270 GCF_001531365.2 Cynara cardunculus var. scolymus
AACTTTTAAATAGTTAATTTAATACTAATATCGATATATTTTTTTTCAAATTTATATTTCGTTCAAAAATAAAAATATTATTGTTTTCTAAAACTACGTAAAACCATATTATATCGAAAGAGAAAATGAATAAAATGAAAAATTAAAATCTAGATATATCTCGCTGCATTACGCGGATACCCTTCTAATATTCATTAATGAATATAATGTGGATTCATTAGCATTGTTCCAAGCTAGTGAGTGAATCCATTTAAGGCTCTACACCTTGTGTTAACAAACCACACTTTATATAGGATTCACTGGGTCCAGTTACACAGCAAATGACCCACACTGCCCTTCATCCAGAAAGTACGATCCACTTCTGGTGTTGGTAACTCAAATCTACTACTTTTCAAATTAGGATCGACATAGATGATAATAGGAATACATGATAGTTTAATGTAGTTATCATTTCTCACTACAAAACAAACAATTTCTATGGAATTTTTCTATCTAAATCATAACTCATATTTGACACTCGAAAGTCAAAACACAAACTGTTGTATGGGACTAAACAAAAAACAAGAAACATACCTGTTTTTCTCACAAGACTGGAAAAATGGCTACATTTGTTGGGTCTGCTTTGCATCATGGCTTATTATGAACCGATTCTTTCTACGCTTTTACCACTTCCTGCAAGTGTTGGGAGTGACTTTTACCAGGGGGGATAAAAATCAGATCTTCCCAACCCGAATTTTTCTCACTCGTCTGCCATCCAAGCCATACATAATGTTAGATAATCATATACTACAGCAAGAAATGATTGGAACACATGAAATACGCATTAGGTTAGTTACCTCCATTTTCTTCAAAACATCTTCCAGACTTCCGACCTGCAAGAGGAATAGAAATGGCACGCACTCTCAGTAGAAAAAAAGGAGATCTTAGAATGATCGAATAAACAATATTGTAGGTTTAGAAATCAAGTAACTAGAACTTTTAGCCTGAAAAAATCGGATATGTAAAACCTTTGATTCATCTAGAACTTGTTCAATATGATGAATTTAATGAACATATTTCCATTTATATATAAGAAACATGAATGTGAAAAAGTTTGCAATACCATGATATGTTGTGACATCCCTGGTCCTCTTGGTCCACGTGGAACCATTAACAATTCTTTCTCGATATCCTCCTAAGCATACATTCAAGTTTCAATCAGTATAGCATTTTAACCGAATCTCCCATCCCACCAGCTCTGGGTTGTTAGAAAATTCAAATACAAACCTTCCGAAAGTATATAGGACAGTAACGTTTGTTCCTCTTCTTTACAACTAAGAGGTCCGACTACACAAAGAAACAAAAAAGGGCAAACATAAATTTATTGGAAAAGCGATGATCCACATCCAGAACAGTTTTGTACGCACATCATTTAGTTCAGATCCGGCAACAATTAAAACAAGTAGAGGAAGAAAGAAAAATGTTGGTGTACGAACAAGGCTTTAAGCATTTCAACTGTTCATCATTGTATCCCCAATGCATATTTTCATGTTTTAGTAACATATAAAAACTGAGTAATACCATATAAGAAGTCCCATATTACAAGAAAAAAATATAAAAAATGAAAATTCACCCTGATTTTGCACCAGCCATTGCTAGATCATTTACTCATTATTGTTACAAGTGGGTGTTTTGTGTGTTAAAACTTGTTGGCTGGATTTCTGTGCTTGCGCATTAGATTGAACATTAATTTGAAAGAGTTGGTGCGATGTGTAAAGTGTCGAGTGTAACAGCATTGTCACTTTACAGAAAGAGAACTCACTAGATTACAGATAAGAAGTAATTCCACATACCTGAAAAACAGGTACTCCATCAAACCCACTCTTTGTAGCAGAAGATTTTAGCTATAAACATGACAATAAGAACTACTCAGAATTAGAATACCAAGATCAAAATCAGTAGCAAGTTGAATATTAATGGAATACAATGGGTTTTAGTTCGAGTACTTCATTGATATATGTGACATTGTGGGTACTGAACTTTTGAGAGGACGTCTACAGAACAACTGTCTTTTTCATGTATATCAATAGGAAAATAGAATACCACCATTTAATTCACGATCCTACTCCAATACTGTAGACTCTGTCCTAGGATTCATGTGTCACATTTGCTGATTCTAAGAAACCTGACGTATAGACCATTTGCATATGCTTAAAGTTAGCCCAATAACTTGCTTCAAGAAAAAGTCTTGGTGATTCGGTACTCTATCAACACGACAGAATACTTTTATCTATTTTTGAGACTAGGCACTTCAAATAGAAGTGGTTCTTTTTGGTATGCCAATGTAGCATCAACTCAGAAAAGAATGCCATTGTAAATTACATGATGATACAAGGTATAGGCATGCATAGTGATTATTGACTGCAGCTGCATTTTAACTAGGATGGCTAAATGATCAATGATTCACAATGAACTCTGGAAATAAGATTGATTTATTGTCTAAAACACCGATACTTTTCTATTATTCTTGTCCTGACACTTGAAAGTAGATGAACTACAGGAACCATCTCCATGAAAAGGTATCCATGACCTGCCTGCTCTACGTAGAAAGTTAAAAAAGGATGCAAACTAAAAAAGGATGTGAACAGTTAGACCCTTGATGTTGATGTTATCTAATTAGTCATTGAATAAATCAGTAAATGTAAAGCACCAACCTCCATTGCATTCTTAAGTTGAACAGGATCAGGCAAAAATCGGAATGCAATTCCTTCAACCTTCAACAAATAAACCTAGAAATAAAGAATGGATACAAATATCAGAAACTGAACATTAAGTGTAATAGAGGTGAAGCTGCACTTCCATATCTATCATCAAACCAACACTTTTCAAATGCAAAATTAAGATGGATTCTGTGGCCAATTTACAGCCAACATCCTTCAATTTGGAGTACTTGTACAAAGTTTAATGTGATTATGATGTTTTCTCAATAAACCCTAGAATCTACAACAAATTTACTATTGAGATGGCTCATTTCACTATCAAAGTGAAGCACAGTTGTTTTGTTTGATCAAATTTTAAGAAAATATTCATCCATTGCCATCAAAATAAGCATCCAAAAGAGCAAACATGAACCAAAATAACTATGCAATTTTAATTAACTTCAACGCTCTAGATTCCAAAATGATCACCTGGTCAAGTGCAATAGGTACAACCTTTGCGCGCCCTCTCAGCTCCCCTTTCCTCAATCGAACCTGCAATTCAAATGTGCATATACAATGAACATATATAACTCGTTACTCGCACGCACGCACGCACACACACAAACACACGACACTAGCACCTGAGCGAGAAATGCTTCAGCGTCTTCTTTACGAAAACAAAGCAATCCAATTGACTTGAGTCCGTTAGGATCAGAAATTAGCACGAATTCATTGTCGGAATTACTGACTGTGTACAACTCCGTTCCGGCGAGCGTCTTGGACACATGTTCAGAGCTTAAAGCCAAGTCAAACACATGTTTCCCACCACGAAGCTTGTTGTCATCTTGGTATTGCTGTGACTGTGACTCTGACAACGAAGCAAAAGGCAATGATGAACGCTGGTGCTTAGGTGGTGGAAACGGGAAAAGATTTTTGGCAATCTCCCGCCGTGTTTCATCGAAACGGGAGGCGATATCGGAGCCTAGTCGGAGGAAATGTTGGTGGAAGAAGGCGAAGGGATTGGGTGTTGCAGAGGAAGAGGGGTTTGGAGACCCCATTACCGAGGAGAAAAGGGAGAAATGAACGAGGAATGGAGTTGCTTGTATTCCAATATTTCATCTTGGTGGGCCTTCATGGTCCGGCCCAACTATGCTGCTATTCATAATTTGGGCTATTTTTATTTTTATCATGAGTATCGTAAAGTTTGAGAATCTTATCGGGTAATAGGCATAAAAAGAACCAGTAATCTTATTCTGTAAGCGAAAGAGAAGACTCTTATACAGTTAGCGATTATCAGGTAAGAGACATTTGCCATTTTAGGGGCTGAGAATGTTACTGATAAGGAAAATGAGGGTGATGTAACACCCCTGTTTTCTTATTATAAATATGGAATTCTTGGAATTGTCGAGTTGATTTTGTTTTCAAAGTAGGAATATTTGACCTTCGATCGTGAGTTTCCGTGTTACGTTACGGGGTCAAAAAAGATGTCAAATATTGAGTTTGGTTATAGCGCTAGCGATAGTGACATCGTGTCATGATAACATCAGATGTACCGAGTGTGTGTACGTCTGATGTGATAGTGACAGAGATAGTGATGACATGTCACAATAGCGAACACAAGAGCGTATCGAGGTTTTGTACGTCCAAGCGATACAATCATGGGCATGATAATTCATGGGCCTTAAAGCATAAAAAGTTGTTTTTTGAGACTAGGGTTTATCATTTTCTTGATCTCGTTCATTTATCTCTTAACGAAGACGATTCGGGAAGCTTTTGGGGTGATTTTGGAAGTGTGTTGGAGCCATTCAAGGTTTGGATTTAGAGTGAGGATTAAAGCTTCAAGATTTCTCTACCCAAAATATAAGATTTTGATAGGTTTCTAGGTTTTAGCTAACCTAGCTTGGTGAGTTCATCTTAATTTTGTAAGACTTTATACATATAAAAAACATCTTTCTTTATGATTTAGAACTATATATATATATATATATATATAAGTGGATTATTATACAACCCTTTACATTTGTACAATCAATACAACTCAATCTCAATCATCCATTTAATTTGGTGAATATGTGACTTCATATAAGTTATGATTGTTTCATAATATAAAATATTGATCATAATTAATGAACCTTATTCATCTTCCATAAATAATCAAATCATAATAAATGAACTCTCATTATTTATATAAATATATCAATTAATTGGGTTGCATTGATTGTACAAATATACATGGTTGTATTTGAAATATACCATATATATATATGGTATATATATATATATATATATGGGCCYATTCAAGRGAGAACTGACTAGTTTGTGGTAACCGTGAGATCCAATCTCAACCACAAATCAATAGATAAATTAAGAAATTTATAATTTTGGTTATTTTGAATTAAAATTTTAATGCAAGAACATTTTAGGTATTTTCTCTTCTCTCTCCGTCCTCCGGCCACCGTCCTCTGATGATACCACTGTGATACCTAAAAATATTGACTCTGTTAAACAAAAGACACAGTGTGATACCCAATTACATATAAGATGCATTTTGATACCCCTGTGTTACATCTCCGATCGACCACACAAATAATCTTAGTGTGATACCCAAGCACATATAAGATGCATCGTGATACCACTGTGGTATCACCGGAAGACGGTGGCCGAAGGACGGAGGACGGAGAGAGAAGAGAGGAGAGAGGAGGGATGAGAGTTTTAAAATACTTAAAATGTCATTGCATTAAAATTTTAATTCAAAATTACCAAAATTATAAATTTCTTAATTTATCTATTGATTTGTGGTTGAGATTGGATCTCATGGTTATCACAAACTATATATATATATATAGATATATATATATATATAGATATATAGATATATATATATAGATATATATATATATATATATATAGATAGATAGATAGATAGATAGATAGATAGATAGAGGCGATCAAATGCAAACTACCCCCCTTTTGTGCAAACCCTACAAACCAATCTCATCAATCTATTTTTTTGAATCAATGGTCATAATTAAAATGTGTTATATTTGGAAAGTAAAATAAAAAATAAAATAAAAGGTTTAATATTGAATCAGAAAGGGTAAAATTGGCAAACTATTTTTAACTTCCAGCCATATTGTTCGATTTTTTGCCGTTTTCAAATAATTTTATTTTGTAAACTGAATAGTTTTATTTATTCAGTGAAACCGGTGTCATGACTAAAACGTTTCAGAAACTAAATAAAATGACTTCATTCGTGAAATTGAGTTCATGTTCAATATTCAAAAAAGAATTACACTCGGATTCATCTTCATTTGATCAAACATTATTGAATTTGACAAACATTTCATTAGTGAGATCGGTTTTAAGAATGAATTTTTTTTGCAAAATAAATAATACGATTTCATTAATGAAATTGGTTTCATCAATAAAACATTTTGGAAACTATATCTCATTTTTTCGTTAGTGAAATTTGTTTCATTATTCGTCTGTATAATGAAATTTGAGCCAAATATGGTTCAGTCAATTGAACATTTTTCAAAAACTTGAATAACATGTTTTCATTAATGAAATTTGTTTCATCATTGAAATTGGTTTCATGGACTCCATAATTCTAAAAACTGAATAACATTGTTTCAGCAGTGAAAATTGTTGAAATGTTTTCTAACCAAAATAGAATCAAGTTTCATTGTTTCTAACCTAGATGAACTCAATTTTACATATTAAACTAAATATTGTTCAGTCAATGAAACACTTCAAGAACTGAATAATAATATTTCATTCATTTAAAAAAATCATGTTTCCAAGCTAACCAAAATGGAATCGGTTTCATGATTTATAGCCAAGATTAAATTGGTTTTATTAATAAAACCAAATATAGTTCAGTCAATAAAACATTTCAAGACCTGAATACTATTACTTCATTAATGAAAATAGTTTCATGGTTCCTAACTAAAATGAATTTAGTTTCATTTTTAAAACATTTTGAAAACTGTATAACATTGTTTCATTAATGAAATTTGTTTTACGAATGAAAACAAAATAATGTACTCAAAATCTGGAAAATATCACAACTATATTATTAATAAATCAGTAACCACTTGTTGCTTGAAAAAAATACCGATTCTTTTGTTATTATGACGATGAAATAAATATTTCATAAGAATTAAATTATTAATATTATATATTAAAATCAATTGATATAGAATTTCCTTAAAAAAGTTACTCTATTTAATCTTCCATATTTAAAAACAATTAAAATGTAACACCCTCGTCCTGCTTGGTCAAAAACCGGAGATGCCACAATTGGTTTAAAAAAAATCAACTTACTATATAAAAAAGAGCAGCTAATAAAATTTACCAAAAGATAATTACATAACCACTTACGAAGATAATGTGTCTCAAAATGCGGTCCCAAATTACCAATATATATACACTAGTCATCAAAAGTTAACAAAAATATGACTTAATGGTTAATTTTCAGTATTGTTATCTCCGTAGCTCTCACCCCAAAATCTCTGCTAAGTCATGTACCTGCCGAGGACAAGAAAATCTCGGATGAGTTTAATGCTCAGTGAATGGATAATAATATAACTAAACAATGAATATGAGATAACAAGTTCAAAAATAATTTATAACGCTAAGTGATAATCCAAAAGAAAGTGAAAATACCCCGAAGGCATGTCAAGGGTCCGAAGACCAAACCGCATCACGAGGACTCGTTGTTCCCAAAGGATGATCAGTCCATTCAGGCATCAGTGAGAAAAAGGGTGCGAGCACAACACAACAATTCTCTCCGTGGATTTAACCATGACCATAATTTATTATCCGATAACGGTTCCTAGCATCGATCCATACGTCCTCTATTCGACCGGTATATAATCAAGTCCACCTTTAAGGACTATAAAAATGAGGACGTCATGATCGTTTTAGTCACCATGGAAAATCTCAATACCGATGCTCCGGTTATTGAGTCTATAGTAAAAATATTTCACAAATGAAGTAATCAAACAAATCAAATGATCAAAATGATCCATGTTCCAAATAAGAATGTAAATCATATTTTGAAAGGAAATAAAACCTCAATAGCAATTGATGAGCACAATGAGAATTTAGAACCAATATATTCAGATTAGGAAGCCTTATATAAACGGCTATCCCCGTGTCAAGTGAGTTATGAAATCCGTACATTAACCGAATTTGACAATTAACGCACGATCAAACGAAAATTCACGATCAAGTTTGATTTGTCCACATGCCAAACGAATGCATAAACGGGTTACTATTTACAAAACATATAAACCGTAACATAATTATTCTAATAAAATTACTTAGGTCTTAATGTAATTAAACAACGTAGACGTCAAGAAGGACAACCGGATATGAATTGAAAACTCAAACGTAAAACTTAGCCTTATTCTCTTTCGATCCAACCGCTTCTGTGTCTCTTATTTCTAAGCATTTTTTCTCTACTTGAGACCAATACAAATTATATTGTCTAAATAAAAGTGTAAATAGCCCTGAAAATACACTGTTTTGAGCCACTTAGAGTCATAACTGGATTTTCGACCCTTCATGAAAGTTGTAGTATGCAGTAAAATCTTTTTGAATGCAAAATACGAGCTTATTCTGACTTACAGTTTGTGAGTTATACATTGTCAAAGTACGGGAGTTGCATTGTCGGTAAAATTCGATTCCGCAATTCCCGACTAACTTTTATGATCCATCTTCCATGATTCGCTACATTTACATGTTATAAACATACTTCAACATACTAAACAGTAAAACAAGTCTAATGGTCGCTAACCTAAGCTTAATCATGCATTTTAACTCTTTTCAACATTTAACCGAACAATTGATGTACGGTTAAACATATACCCACAATCTAACCATATTGAAACTATAATATATCCTTTTAATTTCTACATCAATTAACCAGTCCTAGCATTCTAAGCATCAAATATATCATAATTTTGATAACATCAATCCGTAAACTTAGACATAAACATAATTTATAAACCGGTCTCAAGAACCCTAAAGTAAACACCATAATAAAAATGAATGAAATTTATACCTTTAAAAAGGGTTCAGAGAGTGAATTCTGAACATATATTTGTTAACTTCGATCCCCTTAATAACTTGACATAAAATTTAAATAGAAGACGAGAGTTTTAGAAAGAGAGAAAAATTAGAGAATGAGGCGGTGATAAAAACCGTCATTCATGCATCCATGTATATATATATATATATATATATATATATATTTATTTATTTATTTTCTTATATATATAAAGTTTAATCATTTGACGATTTTAATCCTTCAAGTCTAGATTCTCAACTTTATGCCAAAATAGGTATAAACTCAACTTTTGACACAAAACTAGTACAAGGTACAAGTTGGTTAAGCATAAGGTACAAATATGTTATGCATAATTTTACCAAAAATTTACTTAATTCAATTTGTACGAGTTAATAGAACACAAATATTATAATCCTCCTCTCCTAAAAAGAATATTTCGTCCTCAAAATTTAGATAGGTTTAGAGGACTTACATGACTCGAATAGATATGGGTACTCCTTTCACATAGATTCCTCTGTTTCCAATGTGGCTTCTCGCTTGGAATGATTTTGCCATAACACTTTAACAAACGGTATTGACATTCGTCATATTTGTCTCTATTCTCGACTAATTATCGCATCTGGTTCTTCAATATAAGAGAGATCTTTCTCAACTTTGTCCAACGGATAATCAATCACATGGAAAGGGTGATAATGATATTTGCGGAGTGATGAGATATGAAAAATGTTATGAATATGTGATAGTTGAGGAGGTAACGCCAGGCGATACGCCACCTCTCCAATCCGTTTAAGTATTTCAAGGGGTCCAATATATCTCGGACTAAAATTACCTTTAATTCCAAACCTACGAAAACCTCGTAACGGTGAAACTTTTAGGAAGATGTGATCACCCGTTTGGAACTCTAAATGTTTTTTATGCTTGTCAACGTAACTTTTCTGCCAAGATTGAGCCTCTTTCATTTTCTGTCTTGCAATCTCGACTTGTTCAGTAGTAATTTGGACAAGTTCGGGTCCTTCAATAGCTCGTTCCTCCACTTCATTCCAACAGATCGGTGTTCTACATTTCCGACCGTATAACGCTTGGTACAGGGCCATGCCTATACTAGCTTGCCAACTATTGTTATACGCGAATTCCAGAAGATTAAAGACTCATCCCAACCACCAGACCACTCAAGAGCACAAGCCTGTAACATATCTTCTAGAGTTTGAATAGTTCGTTTAGTTTGACCATCTGTTTGTGGATGAAAAGTTGAACTCATAGTCAATCGCGTATCCCAAGCCTGGTGAAGACTTTTTCAGAATCGAGAAGTGAATCACGGATCTCGGTCCGATATGATAGAAACTGGCGTGCCATGCAACCTCATGATTTCTCGATGGAATAGATCGGACAGTTTACTAACAGGGTACGTTTCTTGTATAGGTAGGAAATGAGCCAATTTTGTCAAATGGTCAACTACTACCCATATATCATCATGTCGTCTCGGAGTTTTCGGCAGTACTGTCACAAAATCCTTAGAGATATGTTTCCATTTCCAAACTGAAATCTCTAATGGTTGTAACAATCCGCTAGTTCGTTGATGTTCAATCTTCACTTTCTAGCAAGTAAGACATTTTGCCACATATTCTGCTATATCTCGTTTCATACCATTCCACCAAAATTATTGTTTTAGATCTCAGTACATCTTAGTGGACCCGGGATGAATTGAGAACAACGAATTATGAACTTCACTCATAACTGCTTCTTTGAGTTCAGGATTGTCGGGTACACAAAGTCGATTTGAAAACCAGACAATACCTTTATCATCTTTAGCCTTTTGTAAGATAGCCCAAAGTTCTCCATCCTCTTGTTGAGCCTCTTTGATTTGAGATACAAGAGTTGGTTCAACCGTGAGACTAACCAAAACTTCATCTCTACCATGATAACACAAAGTAATACCCATACCTTCTATATCTGAAGCAATATGGGACTGAACGGTTAAAGACGATACATTACCAATGCTTTTACGGCTAAGGGCATCGGCGACTACATTGGCTTTGCCTGGATGATATTGAATTCGGACGTCGTAGTCCGTAAGAAGTTCAAGCCACCGTCGTTGATGCATATTCAACTCTTTTTACGTGAAGATGTACTTTAAATACAAATAGTGACGCCATAGTTTGAGTACAAATAGTGACGCCATAGTTTGAGTGCAAAAATGACTGCTGCCAATTCAAGATCATGAGTAGGGTAGTTTAATTCATAAGGTTTGAGCTAACGAGAGGCATACGCAATCACTTTGCCATGCTGCATTAGAACACAACCAATACCACTTTTAGAAGCATCATTATAAACCTGAATACCTCCCGACCCAGATGGCAATGCAAGAACATGCATTGTAATTAATCTCTTTCTCAGTTCTTCAAAACTCTTTTCCTGTTCTTCACCCCAAACAAATTTAAATTGTTTTCGAAGAAGTTTAGTCATAGGGAGCGCGATCTGGGAAAAGTTTTCAACGAACCGTCGATAGTAACCTACCAGACCTAGGTAACTTCATACTTCAGAAACATTTGTTGGTTATGGCCAATTAGTGATAGACTCAACCTTTGTAGGATCGACTTTAATGCCTTCGCCAGAGATAATGTGACAAAAAAATGCCACTTGATGCAAGTAGAATTCACACTTACAAAACTTTGCGTACAACTTCTTATTTTGAAGAGTTTCTAAAGTAGTACGTAAGTGAGTTTCATGATTTTCTTTCGACTTTGAATATATGAGAATATCGTCAATAAAAACGATAACAAAGTCATCCAAATAATCTTTGAAAGCCCGGTTCATAAGATCCATAAAAATTGTTGGAGCATTATTTAACGCGAATGGCATAACAATGAATTCATAATGATCATATCGAGTACGGAATGCAGTTTTATAACATTATCGACAATGATAGTGAACACCCTCTCAAGACCCATTTTTTTAAACACGACTTAATAGCTTTTTCTATTGTCTCTCCTTTGTGGTTAGACACTTGACAAAAGTTCAAGATCCTCTTCTGAATTTTCTAATCAGAATCTATGAAATGGGCTGCTAATACCATACATACAACATTCTAAGTAGAAGTCCAAGTATCCATGGTGAGGGAAACTCTTTGTGAATTTTGAATGAAAAAGGACCTCATTTTTTTCTTTTCATCATTATAGAGATTCATAATATCCTTACCTATTGTAATGCGCGATGAAAGTTCAAATTTAGGACATGCAACACTACAAAATGATTTGAACCCTTATTGTTCAACAAATCTAAAAGGTAACTCGTCAATCACAATTATTTTTGCACAAGCTTTTCAACATGCTTTTTGACTAAACCCAACAGATACAAGACTACCCCTTTCCTTCACGTTATTCTTTTGAAAAGACAAAAATCTTTGCTTCTTATCCTCTAATCTAAATGGGTACTTTTTACATTGATGGTTAAGATGGTTCCCAAGGGTGCTAGTTCCATTTTTTTCTTATCACCTGCATAATCTTTAGCATAGTAATTACACACAACCCTTGGGTCATTTTGGTTAGTCTCATTTCTCGTAAAATGGTCTCATACTTCAAAACATTGTCTGCTTTTTTTTCTCTGTCTTTGGATTTAGGTGGGAAAGGAGGTTTAGAAACACCGATTGCGTCTATACTTTGTGTTTGAGAGGGTATTTCCATCTAAAACGCATAAATAGACACCCAAACAAAAAAAGTAGAAAACAAACATAAGCTACAATATGCTCAATATAGGAAATAAGATTTCATAGAAACATCACTAATACTTTAAATATAACAGTAATCATTGATCAAAGACCCATTATAGATAGAAGTTTCTTAAAGCAACAAAAAAGTTTCATAAAATGATAAAACATGACTTACAAATCTGGATTTGGAGACTTGATTTGCCAATTTGAAGACTTGGTCTTGATGTGCGGTGAAGTCAGAATCTGGAATGGAAAGAGTTGAGCAATTTCAAAATTTGGAGAGTTCTCGAGGGATTTCAAAATTTAGAGACCGTCAATGTCAAATGTGTCGATATGTTTACTGGTTTAGGGATTTTTAGGCGCCGATTCATTTGGATTTGATTATGTTAGATGTTAGGCTTTATGTTGGGATTAGGGATATATTTGGGCCATAGCCCATAAGTTAAAAAAGTTGGGCTTGCTAATACTAATATATATATATATATATATATATGGGAAGGGTTCGAACGAGAACCCCTGTCATTTACGAGAATACGAGAACACCCTATTAACCTCATATTGTGATAACAATAAAAATTAAAAGATTTTTTTAAATTAAAAATAAATTAAAACAATTAAAAAAGTTTTGTGAGTCAAAAGGATAATATTGAGAATCAAAATGATAAAATTTTAAAAACCAGATAACCCTGTAAATTAGAGTTATCTTTTATTGTCGATTATTCAACAGTTATCGAATCCTTACTTTAACAGTTATTGATTTTGCAAACTCATGAGAACGTATCGATTTCAAACTGAGAAGAATAAGGTATCGAAAGAATTTCAAGGAGAAATTGAAGATCAAGAAGCTGTAACATTTGGATGCAGGAATCGAACAACAAGAAGAAGCCGTAAGAACAATTGATAGAAGATAATTTATTAAGGTATCTATCACTATTGTTCGATTTGAACATGCTTTCATTCAATTAGGATTAGAGAATCACACATTTATCATAACGATTACGCTCGGCTAAGGATCGACTACAACATTTGGTGTGATATGAGTGTGATAATCATGTGATATCAGTATTATAACATCACTTGCTCATAGTCGCACTCGATTTGATCATGGTTTACATCGGTTAGGTTTAAAAAATCACACAATTGTCACAAGAATTCTGCTTGACTAGGGTTAACTTAGGGAATCGACTACTTAATTTGGTGTGATATGGGTGTGATAATCATGTGATATCACTATTATAATCATTGATTTGGTGTTAGAAATTGAAGGTGAAATTGACCAGCTTGATTATAATATAGCTGTCTTTTTTCACTTGCTGATTTATGTTATTTACTAGCATCAATCATATGTCTATTGGACTGCAAAATTCTGCATTTGCATTTGCATTTTTCTATCATATGAACTCCATTCTTCATCACTAGCTACGCACCACTTTAAGTGATTCAGAAGTAGTTTGAGTTGAGATTTGTTAGCAATTAACTTTCTTTTGATCAAATCATATATATATATATATATATATATATCATAGTTATCACATAAATGAATTTCTTTGGTTTATGGTGCACATCAGTGAGCAGTAGTGATACAAGCAGTGATGAAACTACGAACAAAGTGAGGGATTAATCAATGGGTTGAGCTGAAAGACAGGTGGTCTGCAATTAACTTTCAGATGGAACAATGACAATATCACAACTCTTTGCTCACTTTGTTTCATCAAATCAGGATGAACTTGACAACTGGATATTCATCTTTACTTTAACTCACCCAATTATACTGACAAATAACTTAATACCTCATTCAATGCTAGAAAATTCAGTAATATACTTTGAATCATAACATTGACAGGCTATAAGAGTTTTGAAGTCTTAAGGAAGTTATTAGAATATAGAATTATATTATATACCTTTTCTTCTAGTCCATGAAAACGTAAGTCAATATCATAAACATGGAACCTGTGATACAATATAAATAGTAAATGAAATGACAAAGTACATGTATGAAAACAGAGACATGGCCTACAAAAACTTACGACAATGTCTGAACCACCTCAAAATGATAAGTGATTATAACTTTCTTAATCCACTGGGAGTTTAATGAATTTACATGGAAACTCTTTATTTCTTTGTCTTCATGTAATTATTAAACAACAATTAGTGACTAGAATTTGCTTACTTTTCCGACTATTTTCTGCCAATATATGCCACAAATATTTTTATTTTCCTTTAAATAGATTAAGTCTGAATTAAATTTATCACACCATTATCACATTTCCTGTTATGAATAATATAAGGATCACTGATAATTGTTTGGATCGATATGCACAGATAATTGTTTCTGTTATATGCTTTGAGCGATCAATATGCTGTGAGTATTCTAATTGGTGCTTTTTAACAAGCTTGCATGTTCTACTTGAATAATATTAGGACCACTAATTGTATTCAAACCTTAATAATATTTGTATAAGTGGTTGTGATTTATAAGTGGAATTTGCTTCCTATTCCGACTATTTTCAGCCAATATGTGCTACAAATATTTTTATTTTCCTTTATATAGATAAAGTCTAAATTAAATTTATCACACCGTTATCACATTATTATCACATTTCCTGTGATGAACAATATTAGGATCACTGATAATTGTTTAAATCGATATGCACAGATAATTGTTTATGTTATATGCTTTGAGCGATCAATATGTTGTGAGTATTCTAATTGGTGCTTTTTAACAAGCTTGCATGTTCTATTTGAATAATATTAGGATCACTAATTATATTCAAACCTTAATAATATTTGTATAAGAGTTTGTGATGTATCACATTGTTAGCGCAACAATCTAACACTGTTATTATACCATATGGATGCAAAATGATTGTTTTCACACTTTTATCACATTATTATCATACCTAATAGTGTACCAACTACAAATTTAGGGGTATAGTAGCAATGCGGAGGAGCTATAGGTTACTATCAAACCAGAATGGATCAAAATTTTCTAACACAACAGAGAACCCTATGGATGTGGGCGAGGAAATTGCAATATTGAACGTCGTTGAAGGGAAACAAAGTGTGACTGATTGTTCATCTAGAAAAGATAGAATACTATTTTTTTCTCCCTCAATAACCATGAGATTTGCCAAAAAAAAAAAAAAATTTGGTAACATGAATGACATGAATTGTACCATAACTGTGTTAATCTCATGTATGCCATTGACATCACAGCACATTGATTATTGCACTTGATTAACATGATATTATATTTTATTAAATGTATTACTGGTTGTCACATACAAAGTATTTACAAAAGCATGATATCTTAGATAACAAAATACAATTCCTGTGCAGATACTATTTGTAAAAGGCCCCCAACGTCAAGGGAAGATTCTAAAGGTGATGACGACTTTGAGGTTCAATACGAAAACATAAGGAAAAAGGTGAAAAGTGTCAAAAGGAGATGCTAAGGGAAGAAAAGATAATGTCAAAGGTCCGATTAGAACCTATCTTGCTCTTCGTACTAGAACATCGACTAAACCCCTTTACACAATGATTCAAAATCTATCCCCATCACAAAGAGAGTGTGTAAAAGAAATGGGGTTTAAAGGCCTTCTGAACATGAAGACAGATGGTATACCTGCAAAGCTTGGCTATTATGTATTTGATTTGTTCGACCCTCAAAACATGCTGATTAAACTCGAAAATGGTGTGATCCCAATCACGGTTAAAAAAAATACATGACGTGATTGATGCACCGATTGGTATAACTACTTTGGATACTTTAGTTGATGACAATTGCGGAGTTAGTATAGTAGAGCAACGGAAAAGCCGATACTTGAAGCAATCCTTACGTGTCACAAAAATAGTAAGCGAGATTATCACCTCAGATAATGGTGATTGGAATTTCAAGCTAGACTTCATAATGGTCTTCTGCAATGTAATGGGCCAATGGAAATCAAATGACATTTGTGACCTAAGCGTTCTTTCATATCTATCACCAAAAACTTGATTCGCAGAAATCCATTGGTGTGATTATGTCTTCTAATGCTTAAAGATAAGCAAAACCACATGGAAGCCAGGCCCGATAGAGTGTTACTACAGTGGCCCATTAACTACACTGAAGGTATGTTTACTTCATATTTTACTATATATATATATATGGCCATTTATTATCAATGGGTATTTATTATGAATGAATAATCACGAAATATAAATTGTTGACGATAATTTTACTTCTTGCACTTTTAAATGAAGCTTTTGTACGTCGACACCATTCAATGTGATTCTGTGCACATCATATGCGAAAGACCATGCATTGCAAGTTGGTCAATGGATATTTTAAGAAGACGAGAAGCAATAGAAATTTTTACCGGTGGTTTCGGGATTGGGAATGCTGTAAAACCATTGGTTGATGCACAATGTGAAGATAGCTCAAGAGAGAACGAAGAAAGTGACATTAAGGTAAAGATGATAATATACTAATTTGCATTCTTTTATATTTTATTCAAAACAATATTTTGAACCAATTAATATATCTTACTTATGACATGATTACACAACTTACTTATCACATATATACACCATAGGTATCACATGATTTTCATAAAGTAACAAATAAAATCACTTACTTGCATTGTTTTATATTCTAATTAAATCAATATTTTGAACACATTAACATGTATTGCTTATCACATGATTACGTATACTTATCACAAATATGCACCATAGTCATCATATCATTATCACAACTTACGTATCATATGATTATCACAAATCTAGCTAGGGTTCATTCACAATGTCTAATGCATATAAATTTCAGTTTGCTTGCATATCACAATCTAGTTAGGACAAAATAGATTAATGTATAATGTAAAAAATGGCCACATTGCTTATTTATCACATGATTATCACAACTTACTTATCACATATATCCACCATAGTTATCAAATAATTTTCATAAAGTAAGAAATAAAATCACTACTTATGAAATACCTTCACATGTCATTTGTTTGTGGGTTTGTGTAGAGATACTTGGATGGGATCGAACACATCTTCAATAGGTTGAAGACGTTGAAGAGTGATTTCGACGAGATTCTAAAAAAAGCCAGAACTAGTTACCCCGCCTCTGTGGAGTTCGAAGGTTGGCAAAAAAATTTGATAGATTTGGTAGTAGATGACAACATGGACTGTGATGCCTCGATGAACATGCCACTTGCTAAAAGTGGTGGAACAAAACAAGCATCAACTAGTGATTCATGGCAAGGTGTTATGGAGGGCGCACAAGATATTGTTGAGACACCAACACAATTCTTCTCACATGTGGAAATAATTAAGAGAGTTGAAAAAGCAATTAAAGTATATGAGAAGTTACAGATGCTGGATTTTAGTCTAGGTCTCACTCAAGAGTTGGGAGAAGTTGCTGATGCGAAGGAAAATGATCCTAATAGAAAATGTTGTGGTTCTTAATGTGAAACCAATAAGTGAGATATACACCCATTCAATTCATCGAAGAGCTTCAAAGGCGAGAGAAAAAATATGTTCACCGTATATGAATAGACAAATGGACGCACACCGGCCTAACATAAAAGTTGAGTTAATCCTTTCTAACCTAATATTCGCTATGGATGGCTATTAGATGTAAGTTCATCTAACTACTGGACACTAACATTTGCATATGACTATCACACGATTAGCTATATCACATTTGATTATCACATACACACAATCACTTTAGTATAAATGAGTAACATACTTTAACACTTATTAGCGTTAGCAGATTTTATCACAAGTTATCACAGTTTATCACACCTTATTTTTATTCACAGCTTATCACACCTTATTTTTGTTACACTGTTACTTTGACACGAAATTTAAGCATACATATACCATCACCATGGTTGGGCTGTGAAGGTTAAATGTTATTTAAGTAATCTCATGTCTAAAACAGTTTGGCCTCACAAATAGTTAGCTTAAATATCACAAGCGTCTGACCTTCTACGAGGTTTACAAACAAACATTTCTCACAAGTTATCACATGGTTACCAGGTCATTACATAATGAAAACAAAGTAAAAACATTTTACCGCATCTTATCACATAATATCACAACACTCGATTAAGTTGAATTATCACATATTTTTTGGTTATAACTTATTAAATCTATGACATTTATTTTCGTATGAAAATCTACTAATCAAATAATTTATTAACTTACAGGGACCCGATATACTTTACTTCGGAGAGTATGCGCCACATTATATTTTCGAGAGCATGGTTGAGGATACTTGCATATTCGGCGGTGTGATTGACGTATGGACAACAATGTTGAACAATAATGAACAATACAGAAGCAAGTCTTCCTCTCGAAGGTTATTTTGTAACACCACAAAGATAGTATGTGATATTAATATTTGATCGCTTAATATAAATTTGTTTGATAGAGTCACTGATTTAACATTATCACTTAACAAAAAAGACGGATGACATGCTACCACCAAAATTGAGCTACGAAAGCATGTATAATATGTTTGAAACCATCTTGGAGGCTGCAATGAAAAACAATAAGGAACTAGAAACCTTAAGAAATGTAGATATGGTATATTTTCTCGATTATTTTACTAATTACACAATTATTAAACAAGGTGGCGACATAAATGGTTGAAAGAAACTAATGGAGTTCATTTGTAGATTTTTTCCCCATTCGAAGGCGAAGACACTTCTACCTAATTGTGTTCAACCTCAAAAATCTGGGCTTCTTAATATTCGATAACACGAAAACAAAGGTTGACATAGGAAGAAAGTATGGGGAACTACCACTCCAATTGGTAAGAGTTTACGAACTTTATCACATGACAAGTTAAAAATATCTGTACATGAAATTACTACATGACTAATGAAAATACAACTTTGAAACGTAGCATAAGGCGCTTAATGACTACTTGAAATCAGTGAGGCACCCTAAAGAAAAAATCATGACTAATGTCACCGCCAATGTCTGCAACCTAAAATGGAGTACGGTAGGAAACGATGTTGATTGCAGAATCTTCATAATGCGACACATGGAGCATTATATGGGACAAGCGATAAACCGTTGGGATTGTGGTTTCTTTTAAGAGGGTTGTGGACATGAACAACAACTATGACGTTTAAGGAGAACATACCTTACAAAGATCCTGCTTTCAAATAGCAACTTTTTAAAGTATGCACTGTATAAACAGGCACTTGAATTTGATAAATTGGATTATAGTCTGAAGAAATCAATCCTCACATCTGCATTCAACACAAAGGAGACGCGTTTCAGAAAAGAGTCAATAGGTAGAAAGTTACAGGAAGTTGGATGTTTGCTCATATCATTTGTAGTTTAGCATTTTTTTTACTTTCATCACTAGTAGAACAAAGGGAAGACTATAACAAAAACAATTGTGTTGAATTTGCATATATTTTGGAAATTATGTTTCTATGACAAATCATATTTGCATAAGCATAGTCATGATGTGAAACTATACAAAACGCTTATCACATTTGTGGAGTAACAATATTTGTTATAAATTATAGCAGACATTTTTTAGTTGGGTTATTTTTCCAATCACACAACAATAACATAATTTCCGATTTAACCGTCATAACATGTGATATGTTCAAAGATATCACAGGGCATAAACGAGTATATCAGGGTTGATAAGATCCATAAAGTGAGAAGATTCCCAAATGTATATAATTATCAAGTACTAAAATGTTTTATATATAATTATCAAATACTAAAATGTTTTATTATAAGATACAATGTGTCATCTAACAAAAAAACAGATTGCAAGTATATATATGAAACGTGATCAACAAAGATATCACATATGATATTCTAAAATTGAAGTACCACTAAAGTTTGATATGAAAGCCTTCTATTTACTAACATCATGTAATTGTGATTGATAATCATTTTAAAACAACCATTATTGACATCCAAATTCAAAAGAACTAAATAAAATAATATGTTCCAATATTGTTAGAACCACAAAAAAAAAACCCTAATTCATTAAGAGATGGAAAAACGTTAATTGGAAGTGGCTTTCCTCACGGGGCAATTTCGTATATCATGATTGACAAGCTCCTTGCATCCTCGACATGGTCTTTTCGGCCGTTTGCTTTTTGTTATGGCTCTCTCTCCCGCCCCAATCAGACGCTTACTAGTGCCACAACCTTTGTTATGAATGCCTTGAGGGGGAAGAATATCAATTTTCTCCGGTAGAGGAACACCTACCAACGACTGAAGCACATCATATTTGTTGGTAAAATCGAGTTTCTTAGGCACATCGCTTAGCACAACTGACTTCCATGAACGGATATTGTCAAGAAAGGCAGTTAACTTCTCCTCGTTACCTTTTAAATTCATTAAACATTGACCAACCTCAAGATACACGTCATTAGATAATTTTTCAACCCGACTATGGCTTCCAATTGATATATGTCGATTACGCAACACATCAACAGGTATGACCCCCCTCATCTAAGGCCTAAGAATATATTGTTGCAGAATTTCATCAAAATCAAGGTTAAACAAGACAGTGAACACATGTTGACATAAAGTTCCATAGTACTCAAAATGGCGGCAACCACAATATATTAAGTCATCTGAATGCGATTGAACAACCTAACATACAACATAATTGGTGATACAAGATTATAACAACAAACTAAACTATTACATGTGATATTTAACACGACATAGAATATCATATGTGATAAAGTTAAACAAATAATTAATAATACTGATAATGTACCTTAAACTCAAGCTTCGTGGAACAATGTTTTTTCTTCTCCCTTATTGTATAAACTGTGAAACCCATTTCAGAATTAGCTTGCCACTGGGAACAAAATCTATAACCCTTGAAGATCTTCTGTTGGACCTTGAAGAAAATAGCACGAGTATACACCTTTGCTGCATGATACTCGATCAATGTATCTGTCTTGAAGGTAGGTGTGGTGGTATTCGTCTTATGATCTTCATTGCGCTGCATATTCCTCTATTTGTCTATCGCAGTGCCATGGGACAAAATGAACTCTAACAAAATATTAGAATGCTTACCAAATTTTCGAAAAAATGAGTTGGTGCTCTCAAATCTGGAGGTGGTTTTCATTAAACAACACAAAGGTATCTCCCTAAAATAGGAAATAATCCAACTCGTTCGCATTTCAAAGACGTCCTCAAACCATGGGTGAGTATGAAGGTCAAACTCATTCAACAAAAATGCCTATTTAACCTCAAATTCATTAGGTTCAAGGTGTACACTCCATACTAATTTTAATAACCGTTTTCAGAAGTTTGTATTCAAAATGATATTAGAACCAACCTTCATCATAACATGATTATAAGGAAATTAAATTTGCAACTCACATACGATACACAACTACAGTCACATTATTATCACATGATTATCACCAATAACTCTGAATATAATATTACGTTCAATCATATGTGTTAAAATCCAGTAAGAAACCAAATCTAGCAATTTCAAACTAAATTTCACGCATTTCTATGATTTAAATTATACCCTAATTTTAAACATGGAAATATCAAGTCATATGAGCAAAACAATAAAACATTCAATACCTTGGCAAGGAGCTTCTTCATGATATGCCACATACATAGTCGATGTCTAGCATCAGGAAACACAATCGGGATTGCTTCCTTAATGGAAACATCTTGATCAGTCAAAACAAGGGTCGGTTGACGACCATGAACCTTCAAGAATAACTCCAACAGTTAGATATATGCTTGGATAGTTTCTTCAGTGATCAATCTTGACCCAAAAACAACAGATCTCCTATGGTTATCAATACCGGTGGATGGTACAAAAACCATGTTATACCTACGATGACAAAAAATTGAAAATATAAGTCGATACCATAAAAATTAAAAAATCCATATTATGATAACATTAAATTAACTTACTTGTTGAAACGATATGTCGCATCAAATGACATAACATCACCGAACACTGTGTAGTTCAACCTTGTCAACTCATTGGCCCAAAACATTGATACCAAACGACCATTGTCAATTTTGTACTCAAATGCAAAGTTTGTCCCATATTCTCTTCTGTCGTTCAACATGTTTACAACCATTTGTACGTCTTCATCACCAACATAGTTATTGAGATCCCTCTTGAAATTCTTATAATCAACAACACTAGAACCAACATCATCGTAGCCACCTTTCAAACAAACCTGCAACTTGTGGACTTTTACATGCCCAATATTTGACCTCGCCGACCGGTGTACCATAACTTTGTCATCATAGCTAAGTTGTCTACTCTTACGTGATAAAATTGTATCAGCATCATCAATCAAATCATGGTTATGGTTGGGACAAAAATAGTATAATCTATATGATGATTGAGACCCCTCTATGTACTTAAACCTAACAGACGCTTTACAATCTGTAACTTTAAAGTTCGTATTTCGTACTTGTCTACGATGTCCATCCACTTCAACAGAGTCAACCTACCTATTTTTTGGTTTTCCATGCTTATGACAAACAACATATTTTAGTTTGACTATACCACCATTCCTTGTCTTCTAGGTTGATAGTCGAATGTCAAACCCGACGATGTCGGCATATCTTCGATATTTTTCAATTCCAACCTCCAATGATTCAAAGATTAAACCAACAACCGGTTGAAATTCACTTGGAACAGATGGTATACTACCTCCATCACCACAAAGACTTCCAATCACTCCTTGAGCTGGTAACACGAAATGATCTGTGAAACAATTACCCATGTGTTGTAAATAAAAAAAATCAATATACATATAAACCAAATTAACGAAGTCTCATGTGTCATAATAAAACTAAACATAATTACTATTAAATTAAATGAAAACAAAATCAACCTCATCAAGAAGCATTACAGTAACATATAATTGCAACTATGGGATGTTTATCACATGTGATAATATCAAAATGCTCAATTACAAAACTACAATAACATTAAACTCAAACCAACATATACCAATAACTATAAATGAACAAAAAATGTTGACATTCACAACTCGATGTACCTTTTATCACATGTGATAAAAAACCCATATCATTCAAACTTGAAAATTGATGGCAGCCTTTTACACATCAAACTATTATCGATCCTTCAACCAAATTGGGATGCCTATCACATGTGATAAACATCAATTTCTAACACCAAATCAATGATTATAATAGTGATATCACACCCACATCACACCAACTTAAGTAGTTTATTAGAGTTAATTTCAATAGCTATGCTCTGTATATGATGGTCATGAGATAAACTTGTTTAGATTTGGCTTGGGGTTTTCAAGTAATGAAGGAGGTGTCGTAGAAGTACTCCATGGATTAAAAATTGTTTGCACTTATAAATTAGTTAGTTGATGGAACCTATCGTTTATCTTGCAAAAATCAAACAAGGAAATTCATTTATGTGATAACGATGTGATAAATGTGATTGATATATATGATATAATCAAAAGCAAGTTAATTGCTAGCAAATCTCAAATCAAACTACTTCTGAATCACGAAAAAAACTATATAATTTTCATGTTATCAGATTATTATCGTACCTTTATCATCATTATCAGAACTGCTTTCAAAAATACTGTCTTCAAAAAAACAATCTTCAGAAAAGCCCCCAGAATCGTCGTTCGAATAACTCGATCCTTTACAAGCTTTTTTACCAACAACATTCAGGTCCTCCATTATAGATCAACAAAAATATGGATACTATGAACGATCTGAAGAAAAGGATATAAGAAAGTCGTGTGAAGGAAACCAACTAGAGAAGAGAATGCAAAAGAACGTGATCAAGGCACCAGGTGATCAATCCAGAAAAAAAATAATTATAATTAATTGAAATAAAATAAAAATTATTAAAAATACTTAATTACATTACTGCTCTTATTGACTTATTTATTTTCAATTTAAGTTAATTTATTAATCAAAAAAGTTTGAGCTTAGTGGATTGTTCTTGTGTTCTCGTAAATCACAGGGGTTCTCGTTTAAATATATATATATATATATATATATATTAGTTGTGTACCCGCGCAATGCGGCGGAAGCCATGAATTTTAACGATTTTGAAGCTCCACTGGTTTTATAAGATAAGATTTAACGATGATATAGGTTACACTTGGTCTTTACATATTAATACAATTTGAATAAATAAGAGTTATGGTTCCAATTACAAACTATCGAAGAAAAAAATTGTATGACAGTTTAAAATCCA
>NC_037530.1:27367975-27397789 GCF_001531365.2 Cynara cardunculus var. scolymus
TAATAATAACCGTTTGATGATAAAATGAACGATCAAGATCGGTTCACATAGTTTGTACCATATGGTTGGTTTCTATTTGAACCAGCCCCTATATAGATATATATATATATATATATATATATTTTACGGTCGGTTTGGTCCAAACTGCTCAAAAAAGATTCCAGACCGTAGATCGGACCGGACCACCCGGTTTTGCTATTTTCCAAACCGCTAGACCGCTCAAACCACCAAAAACGGTCCGGCTTGACTTGGTTCGGCCGGTTTGAGCGATCCAACAGTTCTTTTGAACACCCCTAACTTTACATATCATAGTTAATTTAATAATTCTAAAAAAAATATTAAATTAAAATATATATCAAAGTTCTATTATTTTTTAAACAAAAGAAACATATTACTTTAACTTTTATATAATTTATAATTTGTTAAAATTATTATATTTTATGTGACAACTGAAGAACTATCTTAGTTTTTCATATTTGAAAAAGTACATTCTTCTCTCATTCTTTCAGTATTAACAAATTTGTCACCAACCATATTGTTTAGAATTAAATGTCTTACATTCTTAGTTTCCACAACGAATCTGTAATCTTTGTTTTAATACAAAATATATAACTGAAAATTGAAAATCTATTGCATTTATATTCAACCCCTATCTACAACATATCATGTATAAGTTATTACTTTCTAGGACCAACACATAGTAATACTGATGTATAAATGCTTGGCAACGATTTTAAATAAAAGTACAAGGCCACTTATTGGGGTTTAAACACTAGTAATAGTGTTAGTTTGATAAATGGAGAAATAAATCAAGAAGTTAGCATTATACTTCAAGTTAATTATTGTTTAGTATGCCAATGGTAAATTGGTAAGTTATTTGTGAAGTAAGGCAAAAAAAAATCTAGAAAATGGATTAGAAATGAATTGTATAGGCCTAAATTGTAAGTTTGAACCGACCCTATCTCATTACCATGCAACGATTTAGTAAGCGATATATCTGAAGTTGTGTGCCAAGGTCGGGATTATATTTTATCATAGCGACTTGCCTAAAAGTAGATCTAAAGCTATGACAAGCCAGAGACCATGTACGAGGTCTACTATAACACCCTTTAATGCCCTTGAAGGCATACATCATACTCATCTTACAAATATCCATGATATGCAATAACATCTTAACTTAAACAATACGCAACATAAATATTCTAACAACTAAAAGTTGAAATGATAAACCCAAACTCAAACAAACTCAAGTCTGATAAAACATGGTCCTTAACTTGAACAAAACATCGATGTTAAGAAAAACGTGAAACATATCTAAAATCGACTAAGTCTAATAGATTGATACTTTCTTCTTGACTTTTATCAAACCCTGACTTTATGTCCCATTCCAGTCCCTAGGGCCTAAATCAATTAGCTTGTAAATCAAGGACCGAACCAAAAGAAAGACAAAATAAGAACTATACCGGTCAAAGCTTGATGAAAGGGTATTTATGGAAGGTTCGTACTTGCTTACATGGAATTAACTAGGCACTTTATCTAATAGAAAAACTAAATCGAGCTTGGTTAGTATCATTTAGGACCATCAAGCTAAATTGGTCCTAGTTCCAGACCAAAGATCGACTACCTTGTGCATCTCTAGTATAAACTACAAAACATAGATAAAGCTACAAGAGAGTGATCAAGTGAAAGCATATGCCAAATTGGATTTTAAATCCTTTTACAGGTTGGGGTGTATTTACTTGAGTAGTCGGGCATATGCCAAATTGGATTTTAAATCCTTTTACAGGTTGGGGTGTATTTACTTGAGTAGTCGGGTTACCCAGCCAGATCTTCAATCTATCCTATGACATTAAGAAATCTCTAATAGGATGCATTAGTAGTTCAACCTATAGGGGCAACGCTAAGTGGTGGAGTCAGTTCCAACAACAACCCATAAAGACAAAGGTCTGCAATAAGACTTTGTAACTATAAATTTCTTAAAAGAAAAAAGAAGAAAGATCGTAGCCAAGTCTTGCTTACTATCTCTTAAGAGAAGTGCGAAAGTGTTAGTTTACAGTATCTCAAGCACAACGGAAAATAAAACTGTAACCCTCCAAGGACCCATACGAACCAGAATAAATTGGATGTTTCGAAATTATACCTTACAGTTAGAGATACTTTGAATCACAACAACAAACAAGACTTGATGCCTCCACGGTTCCACACGAACAATCTGAAACCTTTGTCTTCTCGTGATACTACTCACAGTTTCAAAACTTAGAAAGAACAACTTACTTGCATAAAATGTCATACATATAAATGGTTATGGATGTATGGCCTAAGACCACCACCATCTCTACACCTTTCTTGAGTGTAAGAATGGCCACACACTATCACTTTTCTTTTGAAGACCATCACGAGTCAACGAATTTATGTCCAACAGAAATAATATTTGATTTGTATTTAATTAGACTAAATCAATACAAATCAGATTTAATAATTAAACATTTTAATTATTGATACTTCTTATTCCTGTTTAAATTGTCTCATTTTTAAGGGTGTTACATTTACCATTTTTTCTTTTGTATTGATCGTTTCCTCATTACTTGATTCAACTGGAATCCAGACTGTAGGAAGATCATGAGGATCCCTTGAATACCTTTATTTCTTTGGTAGTTTAGACCATTGTGACAAAACCAGTTGAAATCTTTCTTTAATGTACTATGACCTTCTCACTCGAGATCGACGGTCCATTTTACATCCTATATAAAATCGATTTTTATTTTATTTTATCAAAACTCATTTTAATTTGTAAAACTCCTTTTACTTGTATACTTTAAAGTCATGTTTTTGTTTTAAAACGTTATAAAAGTATCACATATATACAACCACACATAATATATCACAATATATATAAAGTGCAAAATAAATGTGAAATGGTTACAACCCCCCTATGTGATATTCATAGAGCCAAGTATGAATACCATTACATAAAATAAAGTCGTATGATTCTAAGCCTTCTCATAACGCCTATATTTCTTGATTTCTTTTATACAAAATATTTTACATTGCAAACAAAGAAACCCTCGAGTTATATTCGAGGGGATTAGATGAGAGGAGAATATACAAAGAGAGTATATAGAGAAAGACACACGGTGCAAGTCATATTTATCAAATATATGTTTACATCCGTGACTAAGGGCTATAACCATTCATCAAGCAAGTCACATTATATATATTCAATCACATTGAAACATAAAACCAATTTGCAACACCACCATATGAAAATAATATAAAATTCATACGATGTCGAAAAAAGGTGATTCAAAGTTCTTTGGAATATTAACAAAAAGATCTACATCTTTTATGTTTTAGAATTTCAGAGATGTAGAACCCTCATGGGTTGAAATCCCAGTCAAACCCGTAGTAGGTTCGATTTTCGAATAGCATTACGACGCTATCATGGAAAAAATCATACAAAATTCATACTAAGTCTAAATGATGCGATTCAAAATCTTGTGAAAAGGTAACATAAAGATATATATTTTTATGTTTTAAGTTTTCGTAAATTCAGAATATTTCTCAGACGAAAAAACCAAAACAGTTTCGAAACAAAAACATAAACAGGAAAACAATTTTTGATAAATCATAAATGTCACGAAAACCGATTTAGAGGTTCGTAAGTAGCTCTGATACCTTTATTGGGTTACGGGATCTCAAGCACATTGGAAAATAAAACTGTAACCCTCCAAGGACCATATAAACCAGAATGAATCCGGTGTTTCGAAATTATACCTCACAGTTAGAGGGACTTTGAATCACAACAACAAACAAGGCTTGATGCCTCCACGGTATCCACGCGGACAATCTGAATCTTTTGTCTTCTTATGATGCTAGTCACGATTTCAAAAACTTAGAAAGAAAAGGGAGCATATGTTGTAGGTGATTTCTAGAGAGAATTGCAAGAACAATTTACTTGCATAATGTGATACATATAAATGGTTATGGAAGTATAGCCTTAGACCACCACCATCTCTACACCTTACTTGAGTGTAAGAGTGGTCATACACTATCACTCTTCTTCTGAAGATCATCCATAGTCAATCATTTTATGTCCAACATAAATAATATCTGATTTTTATTTAATCAAATTAAATCAATAGAATTCAGATATAACAATTAAACATTTTAAGTATTGAAATTCCTTATTCAGATATGTTCAAAGCATGTGACTCAATGGGTTCTCGACATGTTGGTAATAAGTATAAATCTCATATTTATATTTATAAACGATGAGCGGTATCTAGTAATATATCATCGTCACCCAAATGACGAGAATAATGATGCAACAAATTATCGGTTTGTAGTCAATTTTAGTTTACACATTTAATTTTTTTCTCCTTGATGTCCAACTTGAACACGAGAAATTGAATGTATCATTCTCGTTATGTCCAATTTCTAGTTTTTTGATTCTCAAATATACTAATAAAACAGATCATAATATCTCATATTAATTACCTGAGCATGTATGCATTTTCTCAATATATATTTATCAAGGAGTTTAGAGACATCAATCTCGTCATAAAGGAAGGACCAATCC
This sequence comes from Cynara cardunculus var. scolymus, assembly GCF_001531365.2. Taxonomy (NCBI): domain Eukaryota; kingdom Viridiplantae; phylum Streptophyta; class Magnoliopsida; order Asterales; family Asteraceae; genus Cynara; species Cynara cardunculus. The sequence continues at coordinate 27,372,555 of NC_037530.1, forward strand.
TATCTAAATACATGCTAGTTCTACTGAGTGATATATAAAATATCCAATAATCATTCTATCACCCAGTTACAAAATGATTAAAATAAATGTCAGTATACTTCACTCACACACAACAAACTCTATGTTCTCAAGTTAAAGAATTACATGTACATTGACTACATTAGAAACAATTATGACATCCAATGCAATGTTCTCATAGTAAATCATGTCCGGTATACAAAATCTCAAACTTATACCCATATGTAAATTCAATATCTCTATATGATTCCTTATATATGCTAGTCATTATCATATTATTTCAACCTTAAACTCTATAATATATAAACTATGGCATTTATAATACATTATTTTAAGGTTATTTATTATGAATAATTAAAAGACATAATATAATATAGACATAATAAAATAGACAATTTTATTTATTTATTTATTTATTAATTTCATGAACAAAACTCAAAATTACATTAATCATATAATTGGTTTGGTTTGAACTTTTGCCATTCTAGCATTCCTATTCACCTTTCACAAAAAGGTTTACAAAAATGATGAATTTGTTATTTCATAAAATAAAGTGGACATAATCATAAATTTCAGAACTTAGGTGACTAGATTGTCAATATAGTAAAACTAGGTTGACCAAAATTTAAAATTTCAATTGTCGAACGATATGGACTATGGAGCGAGTGGTAGATAGGAGAGCACAAGTGTGTGGTGTCAGTTTCTCATCAACAAACTGCAACCTGCTCCGCCACCGCTCTCCGTCCTCCACCTGACAGGTACTATTTCCGATCACCAGCTCCGGTTTTCTTCCTTCAATCTGTAGAAACTGTTTACTCTATCCGCCTGCAATCTGCAGCAAGCTACATTCATCGCAAAAGTATGGTTGCTATTGTACGATTGCACTTTTATGCTGTTTTACTGATGAGAATAGATAACTATGTGCATCATGATTCTGTCTGTTTTGGCCTAAAAATATTTCCGACGTTAGGACTCTTGGAGACGATTTTCCTCGAGGTAAATTGTTCTCGTACGACCAGGTCGAGTTCATGGAACATGAACCGGAATCGGAAAAAAAATTACGTCGTTGAGATAAGGAGATGAATTCCGTTGTGATCAATTAGTAAAAATCTATAATTCCTGTTTCCCTCTGCATCTTGATTTCGTTTTTAGATGCATGACATTTTAATTGACAGTTTGTTTTGTTTATCTGGTAGAGGCTTCTTGATACAAGAATTCATGATATCGATGAGTTGTAATTGTTTCGATTGATCAAATCATTTACCTGCCAGGCTTTTATTGGTAGTATTGCTATGCATGAGTAACTTTATCTTTTTTTATGCAATGTTTTGGCAACCATAACCTAACACTTTTTTTTTGGCCTTATTGAAAAACCCTGGTTTGTTATAAGCTAGTACTTCAAACAGCTTCGACAAGCTCCTGTGGCTTTTTTTTTTCTAATTATGTCCCATATATTTTTTCAATTAAATTTTCGACATGTTCTTTTAGGTCATCTATTTTATCATTTTAGGTCATCTATTTTATCAGCTAGTGTTCACCACATGACAAGCTTGTCAGCTTCAACTAACAATTAGCTTTTCAACTAGTTTGACCAACATAGCCTTAGTAAAATTATATTGCCTGGTTTTGTTTTGCCATCCTAGGAGTAGAGTAGAAGAGGTGGGGTTGCAAAAATTGGGTACTTGAAGTGATTTGAATGCATACTTACTTGCCGAAAGGTAACAAACCTGGTTTTGTTTCTGGTTCATGACCACTCCTTGTTACCTAACTAGCTTAAAGCATGTGCATTGCAAACATGCTAATTTATATAGTTTAAATTAAATAATATTCCCATGGTACTTAAAAAATTATATTAGAGAAGTAAAAGGTCAAACCCTATCTATATATAAGGAAAAACATGAAAACGTAAATGGAAATACAATTCAATCAAGATAATTTATGCAAATGTGACTCCAACATTAGGAAAAGTTTAAGACTTCAATTTGAACACAGTTACATAACATGTATGACTTTCAATATAACTAAAAATATTTTACATCATAAGTACTGCCAAATATATGTTCAATCTTTTTTCCAAGTTTTTGAGTGACCTGTTTAGACCCGAAAGGAGGTCCATTTTATGCACAAACCAAGCAAGGAAAATAACATACAGGTGAGGTCTCCAAAGTATATATGTGTGTATTTTACTTCGCTTCAAAGTATCTTCTTTCTAAGCTGGGCCTTCTTGTACTCGATCTTTTGATATAGGTAAATTGCTCCTAGAGTCCTAGCCCGTGCTGTGGATCTTTAGATCATATTAATGAAATCAGACAACCCTTAGACGTGTAAATCATTCTTTTGAAACAGTAGTTATAGAATAGGGTGGATGTATAACAATTACAAATGGGTAAAGTGGCAACTTTGGCTTGAAATTTTTGAAAATAAATAAATGCTGCATTTAATTTAGGACATCTTCAAAAGGGAACTGTTACATTTATTCGAAGGGAATATGATGTATTTGCCTTATTGTTTCATTACTTCTTACAGTTGATGTACCAAGAATTGTGCATTATCCTGAGATACCAATATACTTGGGTGAACAACACCTGGAAAGCTCTATCGTCTACTTTGTTGTGCACATTGTGAAGGTTTATTCAACCTAGAAACATTTAATCCAATGTCTTGGTCTATACATGCTGCAGTGCAGAAGCAGAGAATTTTACCTCACCAAACCCTTTTTAGTTTCGCTAAACTTCAGAACATGAAAACAGAATTTAAGAATCCTTCAACTTTTCTTTCTTCTCCTCTAGATAGAAGTTCCATGAGATCATGGCATTTGAAGGATAAAACTCCATATGATAATAGAAGTACAGTTTCACAGTATCAGCCAATCCAATGTATGGCTAATGGAGATCTAGAAGAGTTGTCTGATGAAGATGAGGAACTGTGCCCTGTTGAATGTGTCAGAGAAATCAAGAAGGATGAAGAATTACTTGCAGTTCTAGAAAAAGCAAAACAAGCCAAGACCTTGGTTGTGGTCGATTTCTATCGCACATCATGTGGTAGTTGCAAATACATAGAACAGGGATTTGCAAAATTGTGCAAGGGGTCGGGCAACGAAGATGCTGCAGTTATCTTCTTAAAGCATAATGTGAGTTCTATTCATTCCATATTCATGATTTGCTTATAAATACTCCCATCATTCCGTGGAAATGTCTTAAGTTGACTTATGAGGGTCAAACAAACTTCCAAAAAGAATTTGAACTAATCATTATGCCATGAAGGGTCATTGGCCCAGTTCAAGGGCTCAAACCTCACCAAAAGTGATGAGTGTGCATGAATATTTGTTGTGTATAAATATTAAATACTTCAAAAAAAATGTAAAATGTGGCAGTTTTTCGTTGTCTTGTGATATGTTTTGTTCTATAGACCATTTTGAAGTGATCATGAAGTTCTGATTCATGCTGCATGCTACAGGTGATTGATGAATATGATGAGCAATCAGATATAGCAGAACGACTTCGAATTAAGGTATGATATATACCATGTTCTTCAAGTATTTATAAGTTATACCGAAGAAAAAACCTCTCTTGATTACTGCTCAACTCTTTGGGTAGAGGTGAGGTCTACCTACATCATACCCTTCAGATCCCACTTTCAAATGGGATAATACTGTTGGTTGTTCTGTACACATATTAAATTTATGGTGATAAAATGCAGACGGTGCCTCTTTTTCACTTCTATAAAGACGGGATCCTATTGGAAGCTTTTCCGACCCGAGACAAGGAGCGGATCAAAGCCGCTATAGAGAAATACACGGCAGCTGCTCCTGCTACTGCTCAAAATGCGTAAGCCATTCTGGTAATAATTGCTCAGCAAATCATAGTTAGATATATACCTGGCATGGTCCTATATATAATTCAAATCCATGCTGCATTGTAACAACATAGCAAATTGTTTTTTGTTTGTGCTTAAAATTAAGATACTATTCTTTTGGTCAATTAATAATAAATTAATTTTGTGGGTCCCAAAGCAAAATGAAAACCATTTTGAGATCACGTCAGATGCTATTCTTTTGGAACGTTCTATTTTTCTTTCTAAAAGAGTTATTCTCTCTCCTCCCCCCCCCTCTCTCTCTCTCTCTCTCTCTATATATATATATAATATGCACACAGGTGGTTGGTTTGTTATCAACTGATGATGTGAGAGATTCCAATTGAAAGCTATATCACTTGTATCGCCTAGTGATGGCCAAACAGGCCCGGCCCGGTCTGAAACCGTCGGATGATCGGGATGGGGACCGGCCAAGGACAGGACAGGACCGGTCCGGGATTGGTAAGGACCGGTTATAGGAACGTGTGCATATGAAGGCCCGGTGAAAAACGTTGCTAACCGAACCTTATGCTTTATGAAGGGCCGGTCCAATAATTGGACCTTTTTCCGAATTTGAGAAAGATGCTTGATAATAAATAAATGAGGTTGATTTTGGTCTATAAATTTGTTGTTTCGAGTTTTATAGGTATTTTGATGATTACAAGACTTTGACTAAAATACATGTCCAATCTCTTAAAATCTTGAAGGTGATGTGAACTTGTAATGGAATGGAGGGGAGAAAATTCAGATTTGAAAAGCTACAAACTCTATTACATTTAAGATTTAGTGATTGTAGAGACCAAAATAATAAATATTGATTAAAAAACATCTATCCATGACTTTGGCTCGCTATGGAATGAAATGGTGAATGTCCCTTTTTCCCCTTTAGGGCCAACTAAATGCACAAGTAGGATGGATATTAGATTGGATATGATATAACTTGACAAAAGGCTTTATAGAACAACCGGTGTAGGACTAAACATGACAAAATTGGCTAGAATAAAATGTATGTCTGATGTTTGGTATGATTAGGGCTAGATAGCACATGACAAGACAATTGTTCTTAAAATTTGTTTAATGATTTTATAATATCATATAATAGGTATAAATAACACAATCAAGTCGATAGTTAAACAAATAAACATTTTTACACAATTTTTATTTACATACATACATACATACATAATAGTATCAAATTTGATCGCAAAATTTTATATAATTGATAGTAGTTTGAAAAAACTTGGTTCGTGTAAAATAAATACTATATTTTATTCGGGTTGGAAGAGACTTGTGAACTGTTGTAGGCACGTTGGAGACTGGGAGGTTGTTGCAACTACAATGCTGGTGGAGGTAGAGGCGGTTGTGACTGATGGACGATAGTGACTATGGAGGATAGTGGTGGTTGGCTGTGATGGTTGCCAGTGGTGGAGGAGGTAGTTGTGACTGATGTGGTGGAGATAGAGGTGGTCGTGGGCGGTGGTCGTGGTGGTAGTGGAGGACAACGGTGATTGTGGATGATGTAAAGATGGCAGATAAGATGCATGGTGGAGGTTGTTGCAACGATAATAGTGGTGGAGGTAGAGGCGACAATAGCTGGTAGATGACACTGATTGTGGAGGATGTAGAGATGGTGGGTAATGGTAGTGGTGGCAATTGGCAATGATGGAGGAGGTAGTTGGGGCTAACATGCAGAGGGTAGAGGGTAGTGGCGATGATAGTGGTAGCTGATGGTGGTGGTGATTATAGTGGAGGTGTTTGATGGTGGTTGTGGATGAGGTTGTAATAGTGGAGGTGGCCGACGGTGGTCGGTGATGACTGTCAGTTGCCACTGGTGGTGGCTATGACGAGGGGTGACGTTAACCATTAAAACAAATATAATATTAAGGTTGATATCAAATGATAGTAGATTGGCAAAATTTTAGTTTATCTCTCATCTTTTTCCTACCTAATTTGGTTTGTACTACATTGTCCCTATCACATGTCAAGGCAAAGGTGGAATGGTGAGTTTTTGTCCTGCCTCATGTTCCCTAAACATCGGATAATGAGATTTGTCTTGTCCCATCATGTCCCGTCCCGTTTCATGTACCAAACGCAACTTAAATGTGCGCTTGATATACATGACGATGAGACAGACCATACAAAAACTTGTTATCTCATGCTTGACGCGATATTAGATTGAGATTAACAAGTCTAAGTGGTACAAACATGCATTTTTTATGTCCCACCAAAATAAGAAAAAGCAAAAATCGGAGAGATGTAACAAGATTAGTAAATTATTTAACTACCCATGTAAAATTAAAACTTTCAACAATCCTTTCATCTGATCGTCTATCCCTAACCGGTCCCATCCCGTTCTGTACAGTCCAATTCCAGTGGCGGACTCAAGATTTTTACCGAGCGGGTGCATCTTTAAATACCCGTAAAGTTGCTGGATGTGTTTAGTCGAATTCCGTGTTTGAGTTTTTTTTTAAAGTTTTTTGGTTGACTTCAAAGAATTTTTAAATTTTTTGATTGATTTCGAGAGAATTTTTTGATTTATTTCAACACATGTGTACCTTTAACCGTTCTAAAACTCTAATATCTCGAAGCACACCCCAAACTTTAGTAGATGCACCTTACATAACCAAACAAATTTCCTTCTTACAAATTAAGGTTGAGTAGTAGCACGAGACCCCTCATGTGAAGGTAGGTCCGCCCAGTCCAATTCAGTCTGTTCTTGAGTTATATACCAGAACCGTTTGGCTTGATTTCGTTTTTACCCATTTCAACAAAACTGAATAATAAATGGTATACATATACATCACCCTTCGAAGCGCACCCATTGCAATGTTACCACGGACATCATGGGGATGTTTACGAAAATGGAAAATACAAAGTGTTTGCAATATGAAGATATTGTTGAATTCCAAGTGCTTCCTATATCCTTCAGACAAGTTTTTAGTGTACGGAAGGCCATGGATCTAAAGAAACCCTAACAGAAGGTCATTTTAACCAAAGGACCCTATTCTACTGTGACTCATGATGAACATTTGTGCATAGGTATTATCATTTCTGGTAAGGCTGCTATGAAATATAAAAGCGAATTCTATTGGAACTTAACATTTCAATTAGCTCTCAAAGGCTAAGGTCGTTGCTTCTTGTGAGATAGCATTATGATAACTTCCCTCATCTTCGACTTAGGAAACTAAACTCGAGTAACTAAAACATGATTGAAAGAACCTAGTTTTTCAAAGATGACGTTTGTTAAATCATTTGAATCCTGATCTCAATCTATTACAAACCATTTCTTTTTTAAGAGCCCAATCTATTCGTGCCAGAAATGACCAAACCAAACAAACCCAATACATCCTACTCGAAAGTAGGATCAAGAGGAGTAATATGTATACATACCCTTGGTTTGTGTACTGTGTTGGATATGGAGATTGATTTAGGGTGCCCTTGGTTCGGATGGGTATTCCATTCCATTTCAATTTTCTTGCTTGGATGAAAAATAGAGATCAAACAAATATTTGTTGGTCAGGGATTAAGGTTTCTCTCTGTTTTAAAATGAGATGTTTATCCTCTATTTGATTATGTCATGATGTATGTTTTCTAAAAAACGTGATTTTTTTTCGATTTAACTTTAGATTTTATATCTTAACAAACTCGGCTAATCACACCGTTTAAGGTTTCTTAGATTCACACATGTCTGTCATGAAATCAAGGTTAACACGAAGTTGTAAATCCTTTCAAGCTTTATTTTGAATATTCGATCACAAACTTTTTATATAATAGTAATTAATTTATATGAACGTAATTTTTTTTAATATCATTGTATTATTAAATAATAAATAGAAAACATATATATAATTATAGATGTCAAATAAATTTGACGTCTTATGTTACGTATTAAAAAACGCACGTACTCGCCGTGGCATGTAAAAGGCTTAAGGCTTAATTAGGTTATCGTCACATCACGCCTCATGCCATTTTGAACGTGTGACTTTTTTCAATTTTTTTATTTTTTTAATTTAATTTTTTAACCTTTGTGTTTTTGAACTTCTAATTTTAGAGATTATATCTTTACAAACTTAGCTAATCACATCAATCACAATTTCTTTGATTCACAGATGTCAGAGACTCATGATTAAAACAAAGTTATAAAACATTTCCAAATCTTATTTTAACCATCTGATCACAAATTTTTTATATAATACTAGTTAATATATATATATATAGAGAGAGAGAGAGAGAGAAAGAGAGAGAGAGAGAGAGAGAGAGAGTTTGTTTCAAATACAATCCGTCGCATTTGTACAACCAATGCAACCCAATAAATTGAGATATTTATGAAAATGATGAGAGTTCATTTATCATGATTTGAATATTTATGTAATATGAACATGGTTCATTAATTATGATCAATACTTTATATTATGAAACAATCAAAACTTCTATGAAATAACATATTAATCAAATGAAATGAACGGTTGAGATTGGGTTGTATTGGTTGCACAAATGTCAATGGTTGTATAATAACCAAACTCTCTCTCTCTCTCTCTCTCTCTATATATATATATATATATATATATATATATAGAGGNGTATAATAACCAAACTCTCTCTCTCTCTCTCTCTCTCTATATATATATATATATATATATATATATATAGAGGTTGGTTATTATACAACCCTTGACATTTGTACAACCAATACAACCCAATCTCAACCGTCCATTTCATTTGATTAATATATGATTTCATAAAAGTTTTGATTGTTTCCTAATATAAAGTATTGATCATAATTAATTAACCATATTCATCTTTCATAAATATTCAAATCATAATAAATGAACTCTCATCATTTCTATAAATATCTCAATTAATGTTCAGATCTGACGATTGTAAATCTAATCCAAGGGTTGAAAATTGGTCTTACGGGTCTCATGAAAAACCATTGGTCTCACATGATCCCAAGTCTCTCTCTCTCTATATATATATATATATATATATATATGAATATTTAACACATGATTTAGCAGTTCGTTGAACAATTGTTGCGGACAAACACAAATAGCAAGCAAAGTCTTGGCTTCCTTCGTGGATCCAACTGCACTCACAAAAATTTTAATATCATTATATTGTTAGATACTAAATAAAAAACATGAGTATAAGCATATATATCTATACTATATTATAAAACATTTGACAAAAACTCCTAAAACATTTTTTATGCATGAAGTATTGTTTATTGATGTATATTACTTAAAATTYAAAATTACAAGTAAATTGCGCGTAGGTACAACTTATTAAAGCTTCATGTTTGAATTCATGTAACTAACTGCAGATAATCATAATCAAATAGAGAATAAACATCTCATTTTAAATATAAAAAAGGGCAAAATGCGCAAAATAGCAACCTACTTTACAAATTTCCTTATTATAGCATTCTACTTTTAGTTTTTCTTATTACAACAATGTACTTTCAAAATATTTTTTATTAGGGCATTGTACTTTCAAAAATTTACCCGTTATAGCATTGGGTAACCTTTTAAATTAAATTTACCCATTATACCAGGTTTCTTTGCCACCTCATCGTCCACGTAGGCTGTCCACTTGTACGATAATGCTGACATGACATTTTTTATTACAGCATTGTACTTTCAAAATTACTTTATTATAAATCACCAATTTCTATTACAACATTATACTTTTAATTTTAATATTTTTATCATTTAAACATTGTAAATTTAATGGCAAAATGCGCAAAAAATATAATAACATAAATTAAACATGTTTATAAAATATCACTATTTCACGAATAAAAATATCAAAAAAAAAAAACCATTCATTCATCGAGTTCATCATAAATTTCATGGCTTACTTTGTAATACCAAAACCTAAACAAGTAGACATTTTTTCAACAAAAAAAATCATCCTATTCACATTCGTCTAACAATGTTATTTAATCAAGTGGAACCGCTTTGTCACAACTACTACCTTCTCCATCTTTCTCAACGGTATTTTTCCATAGGTTGTTCAAAGTTATCATTTCACTTGACCTCCTTTTTTTTGGGATGAGCTTTGGTCGTGATTCCACTTTAGATGGTTGTCGTTCAAATTAGTGAACAAATTAGTATGCAATTGATATATAAAATTAATATGAAACTCGAAGATTTTACATTACCTTTCTAACATCCCTTTGTGAACCTGTTCCGCCTCGTGCACCCCCTTTACTGCTTTGTCCATGAATATTAGTCCTAGGTCTGCCTGGTGGGCTAACATCTTTCAGTGGTGCATCTTTTTTCTCATTCTTGCATGATCTACTGTTATGACCTGCTTCATTACATTTGGTACATGTCATTCTTCTTCCTTGTCTTCCAATATGTCCTGTTGAAGTCAATAATCTTTCCACTGCATCCCTTCTTCTTTTAAGTTTTGGCCTTCCAGGCAATCTTTTTGGCAACGGCGGCAAGGGGCTGATATGATTGGTTTTCAGCCACATTTTGATTCCATTTAAAGGTCTTAAATAATGATTGTGTGACTGAATAAACATGCTTTTTTAAAACAATCTGGAACATAACTTTCTAGAATCTTGTTTACGTACAAGATTGCAGCCATAGCATGGGCACATGGCAAACCCGATAGTTGCCACATTCTACAAGTACATGATCTTTCGTCTACATCAACTATGAAAGCATCTAACCCTCTTTTAACCTCAAAAAGATCACCCCCACATGGAAGTACATGCCAAAATCTACATGGAAATGAGAAGTTAGTGAATTTATAAACAATGAGTACTAAAGCATATAAGTGACAAAATAATACCTTTGTTGTTCCTTTAAGTGCTCAAATTTTTTCCTAATAGCAGGGCATATATCATCCACCCATTTCCGAGATCTCTCTCTCATTTTATCCCTTCTTTCAATCATTATCACTCTAATAGCTTCGAGCAATGTAAGGATTGGTTTTCTTCTAGCATTTACCAATAGTGAGTTAAAACACTCATTAATGCCATTTTCGACAGCATCACATGCTCTATGCGTCTCAAAAAATGCACGAGACCAAGTATGAGGTGCTTTCTCCATAAGGTACAAATATGCATCAAGGTTGGCCGCTTTGGTTTCACATTGAAAAAAATCAAAACAGTTAAGAAAAGCATAAAAGGACAGTTCTAACAGCCTAAATACATTTTAACAACTTAAAACAATAACAAACAGCTTATAATAGCTTAAAAACAACTTAAAACAGTTTTGAAAGTGTAAATACCTTTGATTTCAGACATCACTTCTTCAAATTGTTGTTCATATGACGCTTTAAAGGCTGTCCAGAAAAGGTTTCTGAATTGTACACCGCTAAACTTCTTCCTAAAATTTGCATAAATATGTCTAGCACATTGTCTGTGTTCAGCTACCGGGAGCACATCCTTGACAGCCTCAATCAGCCCCTGCTTAAGAAACAAAAAGTTATTTTTTTGATTAAAAATAATTATAAGAGGCATAAAAAACACACTTAAAACGATGTAGAAACGACAAAACAAAATGTACCTTATGTTGATCTGAAATCAAAGTTGTACCAACACCATCATTCAAAGATAAGTCTTCTTTCAACAAGTTAATAAACCACGTCCAGTTTTCTTTGTTTTCAATATTCACCACCGCCCAGGCAATTGGGAATATTTGATTATTGGCATCTCGACCAACGGCTGAAAGCAACTCTCCTTTGCATGTTGTCTTTAAAAAGCACCCATCAAGCCCAATTACTCTTCTACATCCACTAATCCAACCTTCTTTCAATCCTTGTAAACATATATAAAAGCCTTGAAAGTAAGTTTTCCCATCGGGATTGACTTCAACACTCATTTTTACTGTAGATCCAGGATTGGTTCTTCTAATTTCTTCACCATACTCCCAAAGTTTATCATAATGTTTCTTCATGCCTTGCTCAAATTCACTAATCGCATGTGTCCTAGCCCTAGCACATTGGTTGATGCTCACTAGACACTTGTATTTCTTCATCACAGCAGATTGCAAGTCCACTAACTTCATATCAGGATTTTCCCTCAATCTACTGGCAAACTTCTTAGCAATAAACTTATAGTTCATCAATGAACCAAATTTAAAGTTTTTTTGCACACATATGCTCATCCACAAGAGATTTCACTTGGAACGATCTCTCATTTGCCATCCAAGTTGCCCATAATCTCCAAGGACATTTCGGTTGATCATCACTAACTTCCCTTCTACATCTTGCTAATAGCTTAGTGTGATCATTCCTTTCGAAACATATTTGATAACCATTGGCTAATGTATAATTTGTTATGCATTCTTTGAGTTGTGTTGGGCTTTCATATCTCTCACCTAGTATAGGTTTCATGATCTTCCAATGTGTTTTTGGATTATGCATTGGATATTTTCCACCTTCTTGTGCGAGGTCATGCTCTTCATCATCATTATTTATATTGGTCTTAATAATATTATCCCTTTTTAACTCCCCATTAAAATCATTTAAAAACTTTTCATGCTCAAAAGCCATCAATTTTCTTCTCTCACATTATAATGATCTTCTCCAATATATTCTTGTGTCACTAAACCATGCCCAATTTTTTGTCTAAATTCAATTATTTCATCTTCACCTTCGGATATATGATCTAAAGAAGGAGCATCAGAAACATCGTCATCATCATCACTAGATGAACTGTCACTATCACTATCACTACCATCTTGTCTCAAATACTCTGTTAAGTCTTCAGCAAAATCATCTAAATACACATCAATTATCTCCCTACTTTTGAGTCCATATTCAATAAAACTCTTAAAATCCACATCACATTTAAGTTTTCTTAAACCATTTTCTAAGCCCTTACCAAGTTTATAAAAGTATATGTTTTCACACAATGTATGTGTTTCATTCTTCAAAAAAGCAACAAAATCCATGTATTCGATGTTGCCAATGTCAAAAGTTTCAAAAAATATTCTCAACCCATTAGCATATTCAAGTGGCCAAAATACAAAAACACCTGTGTAATGTACCTCAAAAGATATTGATGAAGATGCCATCCTGAAGATAAAGAAACAAAAAGAAACATTAACACTATTGATGAAGATGTATCTTATGGTTTGTTTCTATTATGTTCATCCTTCTAAATTTCTTTTGACAACTGACAAGAACAAGCTATAGAGTAAAAAAGTTGCTGGACCATTTTGGTGCTACTGCAAGTGAGGTGTGTGCCATGGAACTTTCATCTATCATATACCTTGTACCATCACTTGTGTTTTATTTTAATCCACATAAATTATTAATTTCTTTGAATCATATTCCTTTGTTCCATAATAAATAAATAAAAAATTGATATCCAACAGGCTATAATCAACCACCCTTCTTTTAATATATAGACAATACACAATACACAATACACAATACACAATAGACAATAGACAATAGACAATAGATAATAGACATGGATTTAACAATCAAAAGCAGCAACAAAAACTACCTTGAATTGTTAACAGAACAAGTGTCTTTTAAGTTGAGATCTAACTTCTTATTTGAAGGCTAAATAGACGAAGGGAGATCCAAGGTATGATTAGTTCTATGAACCACAGTCAAGGGGGCAAAACAAGAACCACTCCACTACTATTTTTTTTTGTAATGGATGCCTTAAGAAAGCATTATAGTGGTGGATTAGGTATGATGAGATGATGAGAAACATGTAACTGACAGCTTATCATTATAGGCACCTCTCCTTCTCATTTGCTAATGTCAATGACGAAATGTGGGTGTAGTACCAAATGTACCCAAGATAAGAAATCCCATAGATAGATAGTCATGGCTTCTATTAGTAACCAGTACTAAAACAGAAAATGTACATATACATTGTTGTAAAACATATTGAACTTACTTGTTGGAAGAGGATGCGCGATGAGGAAATCGATGAGATTGAGTCGATTAGGGTTTAGATTTGATAAGGAAGAAGATGGTGAGGGTCGATTAGGTCAAAGAGGAAGACAATGTGTGCGATTAAGGGATTGAGGGACTGTGGGTGAACCAACAGTCATCATCAGGAAGAGGAAGAGAAGGAATAGTCTAAACAATGAGAGGGATTGACGTTTTTTATTTTCAAAAATTGTTTTTAAATTAAAATTTTCTTTTAAATGACACGTAGGATATCCATGTGTAATATGTTATCCTACATGGTTTTCATGTCATTTTACATTTGACACGTCAACAAAGAAAAACCTGTTCAAAAGGTAACAGGTTACCTAATGCTATAATGGGTAAATTTTTGAAAGTACAATGCTCTAATAAAAAATATTTTGAAAGTACATTGCTGTAATAAGAAAAACTGAAAGTAGAATGCTATAATAAGGAAATTTGTAAAAGTAGGTCGCTATTTTGCGCATTTTGCCCTATAAAAAATCTAAAATATGATTAGAATAATTATTGAGTTCTAACAAAATACTTAATTATTATCTTTATAAAAAATTATATTATTAAACCAAAAATTAAAAAAAAAATGAATTAAAGATATACACAAAAAAATAGAAATTTTAAATAGTTAGTTTGGTACCAATATCAATATATTTTTTTAATTTTGTTATGATATATCATTATATTTATATTTTATTCAAAAATAAAAACGTTATTTTTTTCTTAAACCGTATTATAACACTGACTGAGACAAAAAATAATATTAAAATCGAGATGTATCTCGCTCCATTGTGCGAATACTTTTCTAGTATATATATATATATATATATATATGGAAATGTTCAAACGAGAACACCTTCATTTTACGAGAACGCATGTGATATTAAATTAGAAATGCGGATGATTTTCGATGCGATCATTGTTGCGGGCCAAGTCGTCCTTACACCACTAAGCCCCCTCACAAGTATTATCACATGTGATAAAGGTGTTGTTGATATAATACTATAATCCATCAAGACCATCACATGTGACGTTAAATCATAAACGCAGACATCCTTTGGCGCGGCCTAAGTCGTAGAACACGTCGTTCGCACATCATAGGGTCCCCTTACGCGTATTATCACATGTGATAAGGCACTACAACAAAAAGGGGTTTATAGGACACTTTTTTGGGACACTTTTCGAAAGCCGTCCTTTAAAAAGGCTAATACGACTTATTATTTTATGAGTCTTATTTGACTTAATCTTATAGGACTCTTACTTTTGATGTCTTATTAACATATCTTGACGTCATGTCATGTAATCTAATACGACACTTTTGAATGTCATATTATTTTATGGTCTAATAGGACACTTTTAAGTGTCGTATTATTTTAAAGACCAATATCTTATTTTAAATGCTAACATGACACTTTCAATTATCCTATTTTTTTAAAAGCTAATACAACACGGTTGGTTGTCCTATTAGAGATTAAGAGCTAATAGGACACTTTTAAGTGTCCATTAAAATTTAAAATAATATGAATATAATTATATATTTAGAAATATATTTTTGTCTTCCAAAGTTTTAAGCTATTTTACATAAACTACTTAACTTAAAACAAAAACATTGGGCCAAAATACTTGTTAGAAAGCCCAAATACTTGTTGCAGCAAAAATGGACTTGAAGGTTTAAAACAACTTTACTATTTTTACGTTGAAAGCCCAAATACTTGATAAGCAAAAACACTTCTTTTCAGAAAGCCCAAAACCTCAAATCCTGCCTAGAATCCGGTTGCAACTTGCGATCATCATCGAGATCTGCCTGAGAATCCGTTTGCGATCGAAACATCTAAACCCTGAGAATCTCAAAGCCTGGTTGTTTGCGATCGACTCCTCTGCACTGTTTGAGATCCGTCAAGCCCTCGGTCTTTGAAGCCCTAGCTGTTCGTCAAATTTTGAGAAAGTTTTCGGTTGCAACATTGACGGTAACAAAATCAAACCGACTAGTATTTTTTCTAACTTAAATTTGTAGTGCAGTTAATTGTGATACCGATATTGGATGATATGCGCAGTAATTATATTAATTGTGTTAATAGGAAAATATTGCAATGATCTACAGCCCTTGACTTGAACGAACCATCATCGAGTCCTCTACAGCCCTCACTGTTTGCCATCATCGATTCCTCTACACTCCTCTGCACGCTGAGAATCTCAAACTTAAAGCCCTCACTGTTTGCGGTATGTCGTTGAAAAACTGACATTTTAATTTCTGTCCAGCTTTCATGTGTCAACTTCATCACTATTTTTGACTATCAAGCAGATTCATTGAGACAAAACACAAAACGTAAACATTGAACTCCAGCCTCTTAGCTTTTCATGAATCTCTGATTCATCCATTTTGGATGAGAATTGAGTGAGTTGTGCATGTTTTCTCACAGCTGCGCAAAACAGTCGTTAAACAAACATTTGTCTTTGCAAACCTCGTTCACTAAACTTTGAAGCTCAGAGCTTGAAACTTTAAGATCAAATTAGGGAGTGACATATAATATATCAAAATCGTAGCTTGAATCTATGAAGAACAGACGAGAGAACACCGTTCTGAAATTAGGAAGAAAGGAGTAAAGTACATAGCTTCTGTCCAGCACCCATCTATAGACTTTGACGTAGAATAAGTCTTATCTGCACATTGAATTTGAGAAAACTCAAAATCTCAAAGATGTAGATATATGTTTTATCTTTCAAATGCAACTTGAATCATGAATTTTGGAGCTTCGAGATGAAAGTTGTGCGGAAAAAGCTACAGCAGAGCAAAGCTGACAGCAAGCTTTTAAAAAATGGGTTGATTTATTTTAGAGATTTTAACTTTTCGTTATCTAGTTTGGAGTATATATAAAGAATTTGTTGGAGATGCTCTGATTAACTAGTCATGTTTGATCAACTAAATGATAATGTAAACTAACCTAAAAAACTCTAAATAGAACATATGTTGGATTTAAAGATGGTCCCTAACATTTCTGTTCCGGAGATATATAGGAGGTTGTTGCCATGGTTACTGAAACATTATAGTGGATGTGATGATATTTTTCTGCATTTGACATTTCTGAGCATAGGGCTCTCGGCACTGGGTAAAACTTGGCAAGTGTCTTGACGGGGCAACCTGAATGTGTTGCAGCCATGGTGATTTCTGATCCCCTTTGTCTGAACCCAGATCTGCAGATCTGAGCCTCATTCAATTTCATTGTTCCTCCAAAAGTGGATTGAAAGGATGCATTTCGGTTTGTAATGTAAACAACTCCACACTCAGATAACATGAGGCATTTTCAGAAGGGATGAAGATGATGGTTCCTAAGGGTGGTTGCCCCTCTCTGATCGTACCAAATTCTGATTTTGACTTCATTTGGTCAAACATCATTCTTTTTTCACTTTTTTCTTTTTAAAACAAGTGTTACACTATTTTGTTGGCGTACTTGTAAAATTCTTGATTAGTGACTTTCAATCACATTTTTATGCTAGTCTAATGGAGCTTAAGTCTCGAATATTATAGCTGGAAAATTTGAACTTCTGTCAAGAGACCAAGTTACTGCCAATGGAAAGACCAAAGAAGAAAATGCTTGAACAAGCCTTCGATTTGAGTGGATCAACATTTCGGTTGTAACAGAAGATAGGGTCTTGGTGCCTTTAAGGTATGCATGCAAACTCCTCCTTTCTGTTCCATTCCATTCCTAGGGTAAAGTAGTTCCTTAGCTAGTTAAACACTTTCGTAGTTGATCACTGGACGGTCTTTTTCATTATGATTCATTTCCCTTTGATCCAACTTGGGGAATATGGAGTTGATGGGGTCAAGTTTAATCATTTATCTTACAAGATTATTATGGAACTTAATAAAATATTATAATCTTGTTCTTCAATCACGTTTTTTGTAGGTTGGGGATGTTGTTCATCATAAAGAAGGGAAAGTTTGGTTAGAGCATATGGATTGTTTATTACAATTGCAGACGCTATTGGAGCAACAATCGCATAGCCTTGTCCTTTCACTTTGGTATGTTAATCTTTTAACACTTCGGAGTTTTAGCAAGCGTAGAATTTTTTTTATTACATCACTTCAAGCTCATATACCTGTTTTTTAATTGTAGATTGTGCATGATGAAGATTGATATCTCTCGTTTGTACGACACAAGAAGATTTTTTGTATTTGCGTAATTATTGTTCAGTACTTCGTTTTGTCATGATACAACTTTGTGGTGGATACATAGCTTGGTAGTTGGTACTCATATAAGTACTTGTACCACTTTGAATTTTGTTTTATCAAATCAATTCGTAAAACTTTCATATATGCTTCTAAATATAATATTACAGAAGGATTTTATAATTGGATGATGCGTCTCGTATTATAGTCATTTAGAACGCTTTTAGTGTTAATTATTATAGCCTATTAGGACACTTTTTTAGTATTACTTAGTTCATTTTATAGGACACTAAAGTTTGTTTCATAATTATATAACTTATTAAGACACATATTTTGGTACTATATAATTGTTTTAGCGACATTGAATTTTGTCCTATAAAAGCATTTTTTGGGACGCCCATATTTGTTTCTAAATGTAAACATTTTGTGACAACATAAAGTGTCCTAGAGTTTTTTTAGGACACTCAAATTCATCCTATTAACCTAATACAACACCTTTAGATGAGACACACACATTTATTGTCCTATAAACTTAAAAGTCCTATTAACAACCTTATTAGGACACTAATGAGTGTCCTATAAAGCCCTTTTTGTTGTAGTGAGGGTGTTCTCGCGTTCTCGTAAAATGGAGGTGTTTTCGTTTGAACCTCCACCTATATATATATATATATATATATATATATATATATATATATATTAGAAGGATACTCGTGCAATGCAGCGAGATATATTTCGATTTTAATGTTTCGTTTTATTCTTTATCTGGAGATGTTATATAACGGTTTTTATGTGGTTTTAAGAAGGGGATAATGTTTTTATTTTTGAATAAAATATACATTTGAAAATATCATAAACTTTCGAAAATAAATATATCAATATTAGTATCAAATTAATTATTTAAAAGTTATTGATTTTGTGTAATTTTCTAATTCAATTTTTTTATTAGAATTTAATTTAGATTTAATAACAAAGTAATTTATTTTNAACTTAATGATTATCTTAATTATATTTTAAAAAAATTATATTTAAAATATGATATTTATCTGGAATTTGATTATGTTTATCTGCAATTAGTTAAACGAATTCAAAAATGAAGCTTTAATAAGTTGTACTTATGCATAATTTACTTGTAATCTTAAATTTTAAGTAATATGCATTAATAAACAATACTTCATGCATAAAGAATGGGTTTTAAGAGTTTTGTCAAATGCTTTATAATATAGTACAGATAATAATTAAGTATTCTGTTAGAACTCAATGATTATCTTAATTATATTTTAGATTTTTTTATATGTAAAATGAGATGTTTATCTTGTATTTGATTATGTTTATCTGCAGTTAGTTATACAAATTCAGATATGAAGCTTTAATAAGTTGTACTTACGCACAATCTACTTGCAATCTTGAGTTTTAAGTAATATGCTTTAATAAACAGTACTTTACGTATAAAAAGTGGTTTTTAAGAGTTTTTGTCAAATACTTTATAATATAGTATATATATATATATATATATATGCATGTATGTATGTATGACATACAAATTTGTCGTCTTATATCACGTTTTAAAATATTCTAGACCGTCATCGTGGCTTGTGCTCGTCGTCATGCTTCACGTCATTTTAAAACTAGACCCAAAATCAGATATAAACCCAACCAGTCCGTCTTAGCACTGATCTATAATCTAATTTGAATTTTAAAATCAAAAGGGCAGTTTAGTAAATGTACACGGTTAATTATGAACTTCCTTAATTATCTAACGATCGATTTCTTAAAAGAACTACTACAAGGGTACTCGCGCAATGCAGCGAGATACATCTTAATGTTAATATTTCATTCTTTATCTCAGTCGATATTATAATATGGTATTGTGTGATTTTGAAAAGGCGATGATATTTTTAGTTTTGAATAAAATATAAATTTGAAGATATCATAAAAATTTGACAAAAATATATCGATATTAGTATCAAATTAACTATTTAAAATTTCTCATATTTTGTGTAATTTTTTTAATCAATTTTTTTATTATAATTTAATTTTAGTTCAATAATGAAGTGATTTATATTTGGCTTAATAATATAAATTTTCTTATAAAGATAATAATTAATTATTTTGTTAAAACTTGATATTGTTATAACCAGGTTTCAAACAACCTGAGTTGAGGTAAATTATACGTGATTATTATTTGAAGATACATAAATGGCATGAATGGTAAATAAATACATAAGTAGCATGCACATATGTGAAAAGATGGCATGATGTATATGTAATTTATACATGCATATATGTGGTATGAAGCATGCATGCGACTGCGATTATCTTATTAGAAAAATAAGGTATAATCTTCATAGTGAAGAAAGGTGATTTTTAGAATAAAATAAGTTCCACCGCCTAAACCATTTTTATAATAAAAGGAAATCCTCCACCGCCTAGTGAGGATATTTAAAAAAAGGGATAAGGTTCTAACTTTATCACTTTATGTTGAAAAGAAATTTATAGAGAAAAGAGAGAGCTTTGTGGCGGTGAGAAACAATCTTGAAGAAAATTGTTGATTCAAAGTTATTTGAAGATCTTACGTTTTGCTGTGTGATATTATCTGCAGAATATGTGTTTGATTTAAGGTGAGTTTTAAAATTACTGTTGATTATAAACTGTTGGGTTTGATGATTGTTGATTTTTTTAGAACAAATCTAGTAAATACTGTTTTCTAAACAGTTTAAACCAAGTATTTATGATTTTGGATTAAAAACTATTTTGAAAAGATAGAAGCAGAAACTGTTCTTTAAAAACAGTTTTGGGAATGGTATGTTGTATTATGGATTTAAAAAGGATTAGATGATTTGAGAAATCATCTACAGAACAGATTGTTCTTGAGGTTTAAAAAGGTTTTTTAATATAAACCTATTTTGAGAACATGATTGGTTAAAACTATGGACGAGGTTCACTTTGACGTATATGACTTCGTTCCGTCATTGGATGAAATAGTGTACAACTTTTGATTAAAACTATGAACGAGGTTCACTCTGACAAAAATGACTGCAACCTGTCATTGGATGAAATAGTTCATAAGAATTTCAGGGGAAATAAGGGTGGTCGTTGTGTGTGATGGATATAGTTGTTGCTATTAAGGGGAATTTTGGATATAATAAGGATGGTCGTTGTGTGTGCATGATATAACTATTGCTATTATATCTTTTAAGATTACAACAGATTGGAGTTCTCACTTCTTAGTGATTTGAGAATTCAGAGATGTTGTTCTTATTGGAAATAATAGTATTGATGTTATGGTAATGGGAAAAATATGGCCTATGGTCATTGGTTTTGGTTAAAAGTGTTTTGGATCATAATGTTCATTTTATGATGAATCAGAGTGGCTCTGGTTGTTCCTTGTAAGGAAACAGAGGGGGTATGGTTGGACCTCAATATAGAACCAGAGGGTTCTCGATGATGGTTTGAAAATTATACAAGTCTTTTACAAAGTCTTAGTTAAACCAGAGGCTCTGTATTCGTAAGAAACGAGCTCTGTGTCAAATTTACATTTTAAAGATATTTCAAAGATTTTTATACTTAGAAACTTTTCTTATGAAAACATACCAGAGGGGCTCTGGTTGGCCTATACGGGTTGAAYYAGAGRCTCTGGTTGGTCTTGCATGAAGATATAGAAGCTCTGGCTAGTAGAACCCGAGGCTATGGTCCTATATGATATTTTCAAAATATGATTTCTATCCYTGKAAAATATATGTTAATAYCTATGATGTTGATCGATGWAYATTTTTGGGAATTTTATTCAAGTAAGAGGTTCTGGTTAGTTTAACCAGAAGCTCTGGTAGAKKWACMAGAGGGKCTCTKGTYYTCTTATGAGTWAAAATATTTTMTAAGTGTGGTCTTTGGAACYARAGGTCCGATGGACTCAAACAGAATATGTTCTAAGTGTGTTCTTTGAAACTAGAGGTCCGATGGACTCAAACARAATKTGGTTTTATCCTTCATTATATGAAATGGTTTAAATATTTTGGTGATCTTCACTTTGCATTACATAAAAAGAGAACCTCACTAGACATTCATGTCTAACCCTCATTTTGTGTTTTCAAATATGTGTGCAGGTAATGATAATAAAGGAAAGAGAATTCTATGATTATTTCCCTATGTGCTTAAATTATGAAGACCATGTTTGAATAAGTTTTTAGAGAATGGATATTATATAAGAGCATGGTTTTTGAATTTTTGTATTGTGTATTTTGTATCATAGACTTTTGTATTATGGACCTTTGTGGGTTTGATCATATGTTTTATATGAAATACATATGCAATGTATGATTTGGGGGTGTTACAGAGTTGGTATCAGAGCCTAGGGTTAAGAGATTTGGGTATTCACATGCATGATGCCTATACTTAAACTGTTTCATTGTATATTAAGGTCTCAGACATAGTTAGCACCTTTGGAATAAATATGATAAGTTAAGAGAACAGTGTGTAAGGTATATTCGGGTTACATCTGGCCAATGTAATTTTGAATCTACAGGTACATAACTGAACTTGAAAACTTTATTATATTTGGGAATATGTAAACATGTGTATTAACTTTGTTGTCTACAGATGACTAGTAGATCCAGAAGGTCAGAAAGGTTCACCCGCCCCAATCCCAATGAAGAAGAGGATTCTCCTATTTTTGCCCCTATTGGCACATCTGATGGCAGAGGTAGAGGCAGAGACAGAGGTAGAGGCAGAGGCCAAAACAGAGGACAGACCAAAGGCAGAGCTAGCCAAGTAGATGTTCATACCAATAAAAAAGAATCAAATTCTGAAAATATGAACCAAGAACAAGTACCATAACCAGAATATGTGACAA
The DNA here is from genome assembly GCF_001531365.2 of Cynara cardunculus var. scolymus. NCBI lineage: Eukaryota > Viridiplantae > Streptophyta > Magnoliopsida > Asterales > Asteraceae > Cynara > Cynara cardunculus. Next base: position 27,395,345 of record NC_037530.1, read on the forward strand.
GAGATATGCTGGCAGAGGAAATGGGAAAGTTAAGGGAAACCTTAACATCGATCATGAGGATACCCGCGAGGGTTGAAACAGAGCGGATGGAGATTAACCCTCCTGTACTAACTACAAACACCAGAGGAGGAGACATCAAAATGTTCCTTGCATGCAAACTGCCAAACTTTGCTGGTGAGCGAGATCCCGACCAAAACTATGTGTTGTATAAAGGAAATTGAGTCAGTATTCAACACTATTCGTTGTCCAGAAGCTGATAAGGTCAGATTTGCTGTATCAGTACTAAAATCCAATGCTTTATTCTGGTGGGAAGTAGAATCCCTGGCAAGAACAGATGTTTTGCAAACCTTATCTTGGGCAGAATTTGTGAATAGATTCAAAGAGCAGTTCTGTCCCAAAACAGCTCAGACAGATGGAAGAGGACTTTTTAAAGTTGGAACAAAACTCTGGGTTAGTCAAAGAATATACAGAGAAATTTATAGAGTATTCTAGATTCGCCTAACATTACATCTCAACGAAGGCTAGAAAAGTGGAGCGGTATATCCAGGGTCTAAAGCCGTCAATCCGAGAATTTGTTATCGCAATGTTCCATTGGCAGTAGATACAGCAAAGATCACAGAAAGAAACAAGAATAAAAGTGAAGAAGGAAAGCAATTCGAGAAAAGGAAATGGGAGGGGTCCTCGGCAAGATATCGAGGATCAAAAACTGTTAAATTTAATAATAGATCAATACAGAGACGAATGGAGAGAGCATGTCCCCGGTGTCGACAATACCACCGAGGAGAATGCAGAACAGAGGCAATAAAATGTTTTAATTATGGTGAAACTGGGCATACTTCGAGTTCCTGTCGACTAAGCAGAAAATGTTTTCACTGCAATTCACTAGACCATTTCAATAACAATTGCCCACAGTTGAAAKCTCTACAACTTACCATGGGGAACAATACATCGATTGGCCGTGGGAGACCGAGTATGAGCAGAGGAGGATCAAGTGGGGCGTGGGGTCGATCTTTTCAAATGACCAAACATGAAGCCGAAACTACACCTGATGTAGTGACATGTACATTTTTCGTGAACTCGTTACATGCTAAAGTGTTATTTGACTCGGGTGCAAACTTCTCGTTTGTATCCCCATCATTTGCCTTATGTGCTCATATGAAATCTGTGCCACTTGATGATAAGTAAGTAGTTGATACTACTAATGGTCAAGTATCTATGAATTGCATGTTCAATAACTGCACTATTATGATTGAGGGGTGTGAACTACCGATTAGACTGTTTCCCATGCCTATGAAAGAGTTTGATGTGGTAATAAGGATGGGTTGGTTGGCAGAAAACCAGGCCAGTATTGTTTGTGATAAGAAGATGATTAAAATAATACTACCAGACAGAGGGACAATTGTTATTTATGGTGATCATCAGGGTCATCGCACCAGTCTGTTATCAGTTATGAAAGCCAGAAAATGTGTTCAAAAGAAATGTCCGGGAATTCTAGCTTATATCATTGATACCAAGAAAGAAAAGGGTAAGCAGGAATTAATTTCGGTTGTTAGCAACTATCCTGAAGTCTTTCCAAAAGATTTATCTGGATTACCACCAGACAGAGTTATTGAATTCGGAATTGATCTGATACCCGGAGCCACACCTATAGCCAAAGCACCGTATCGATTAGCTCGGTCTGAACTTAAAGAATTGGTCACACAGTTGAAGGATTTACTTGACAAAGGATTCATCAAGCCGAGTACTTCACCATGGGGAGCTCCGGTTTTGTTTGTGAAAAAGAAAGATGGCACTATGCGTATGTGTATTGACTATCGAGAGCTAAACAAACTGACCATAAATAACAAATATCCATTGCCCAGAATTGATGATTTGTTTGATCAACTAGTGGGAGCTAGTTACTTCTCCCAAAAAGAAGATGATATTGCAAAAACAGCATTCCGAACTGTAACACCCTCATTTTTTTTTTTTTTTGAGAATGTTATGTAATCTGAAACAAATTCCTAAATAAATACTCCAAAAGACGGCTAAAATAAAACCGTTTAAACCATTTACAGCGGAAGTCTTTGAATCAACCAAACATTAACTTAAGTTCTAACCCACCTCATACCAGGTTAAGTTACAAAAGATCGACACAACGCTGCTAGACAAAAGACTAAAAATAAAATGATAATTAGCAACTCTCTAAGCGTGTCATTTTCCCTTATCCAACCTCGAACTACCTGGCCCTGAGATGCATACTATAGTCAGCTTATAAAGCTCAGTGAGTTCATGGTTTGCGTGAATAAAATCATATCTTGACATATATATATGGCATATATGCATGCTTTATAATAAAAGTCATAGCTTAATATATATATATATAGATTTGGGATCATGTGAGACCAGCCTGTTTTCGTGAGACCCGTGAGACCAACATTTTACACTTGAAACTTCACAGCAAAA
>NC_037530.1:27397819-27398935 GCF_001531365.2 Cynara cardunculus var. scolymus
AAACCTTCACAGTGTTTTTGCTGTGAAGGTTCGACTTTTTTTTTAAACCTTCACAGTGTTTTTGCTGTGAAGGTTACGTGTAAAAATATGGTCTCACGAAAACATACTGGTCTCACGTGAACCCAACCCTATATATATATATATATATATATATAACACTGAAAATAAGAGATCTCATATAATGTTTAGTCGAGTATGGGTCATTTAGTCACAAACACGCCCTGGGTTGATATGTCATTCTTATTTGATCACCCACTTATCCGGGTCGTGTTTTATACTGGTCGTGACTTACTGGTCAAATGTTCACCCTTAAATCATAAAACTTTAATATGAAATAGCATGCTAGAATTGTTCGAAAACTGATTAAACACATACCATGTAACCATTCACAATAACATACATGTAAAATATATCATAACATGTATGTAATTGAAATATCATGCATACATACACATCATCAACAATTCATATCATGCAAAAATAATTTGTACTTAGGTATGCATCTCAGTGAAATCTCATGAAGACTCACCTGATAACGAAGGTTGCTTAACTAATGTCGCTGACTGGTAACCTACAATTTATAATAGTGAATAGCATATAAATGATTAATTTCTTCAAAGGCTAACATAAGAGTCAACTTACGGTCAACTACGTCGACTAGGGTCAACTATGCTTAAGAACGCTCCTCACATTAATTAAAATTATAAGAACCGTGAGTTCCGACATAAGGTGTATCGTCTAGCTATATATTTTAAAACGACATCATAAACGTGATTATTAAGTTATCTATTATATGATAGACATGTTAATAATTACATATTTCGAGTTAAAAGTGTTCTAATAAATTTTCAACTCGAGTAACACTTCGTATAGTCAATTATTCATTTTATAACTCCATAAAATCATTTTTTATAAAATAAATGTCTTGTGACGAAAACGTCTCGTTTAAGATTTGCATGTAAGTAAAGGTGACAACATGTCACACACATATAAATAACAGTCGTTCCATAACTTTAAAGTCCAACATAATTAATACTCGAAATAATGTTTAAAATACCAATTTTCCAAGTCTAGGGCATTTCGGTTATCTTAAGAAGCCGAATACCAAAGGTATAG
>NC_037530.1:27399390-27409867 GCF_001531365.2 Cynara cardunculus var. scolymus
ACCAATCCCCAAGATAAATGGTTATTTCGGTAAATTTTGGAAGCAAATACGTAAAGTATTGCTAAAATATCGATTTCCCACTTATAGGGTCATTTTGGTAACTAAATGAAATAAATAATTGAAACTGGATCAAAGTTTGCGTTTCACAAACTCCAAATAAATTTGATGAAAGCCTTATAAACTTATTATGGGAAAAATAACTTTATGAAACTTTAGGGAGTAAATGCAAATTTCTGAAACTTAAATATTCAGTGCATATTAATAATAAAAATGCATTATATATAACAAAATTAAACTTAGCGTTCTAGTTAACGCTTGCAACTTCAAGCTGAGGTCACGGGTTTGATTCCCGCCCTCAACAACTTTATCCCAATATTTTTAAATAAGGGTAAATGGACGCGGGTTCTGGGTCAGGCCGACCCGGTCCGTGGCCCAGCAACAAGAACGGCCCAAGACGAAAACGGCCCAAGAAAAAAAAAACTGCAAGTCTGCAGCCTGGCTACTCGTTTTCGAGCATGAAAATGGCTCGTTTCTTGACATTTTTTTTCATTCTTTTTGCACCAAACTCTTGGTAATATTTTTACCAACACTTTGACATAAAGAACATGAATTTTTATCAAGAAATGAGTTCCATTTACTCATTTAAAGTTTGTTTTTAAAACTAAACTTAACAACTTAAAAACATAAAAATCGAACAACGAAAACACAAATATGAGACATGAGGCTACTGAGGTTTGATAGAGGACCTAAAAACGAAACTATAGACATAAAAATCAAGAGATTTGGTTAAGAATCTTACCCAAAATCGGTGAAAAACCGAGATTTTTGATTTCGAACTTCAAACTCAGATTTCTCTCTCAAAACTCAACAATTTTTCGAGCTATTTCAACCAAAACGTTCCTAAGCCAGAGCTCTACGATTTATATGCCAAGAGTTTTGGCTTATTAGTTGAAGAAATCGGACAAATCGCAAGTTTTAGGCTGATGGGTCGTTTTCTTTAAACATATATGTACTATTGGCAAAACAGATCTCTAATCTTTGAAAAAGATGAGATTCGGCCCCCTCAAGTTTCTAACAATTACCATCAGACCCCTCCTGACGTAATATCTTACTTTTTTGGTCCAATAATTAAAAGAAAACAATTTTACTTTATTTTTCTTTTTGTCTTTCTTTTCATTATTTATTTATTCAAGATTTCTATAATTATTTACTTTAGTTTATTACGTAAATCTTTTAACACTTCAAATAAATTTTTAAAAAATATATCTGAAGGTTCATATAATATTATTTATATATTTAAAAAATGGGTTTTACACGAACCAGGTACGGGCACCATGAATTCTTAGTTTTGCAATTTGGTTTGACTAACGCACATGCAGCTTTCATGGATTTGATAAATTTGTCATTGTATTTGTCGATGATATTCTCATATAGTCTAAAACCAAAGAAGAGCACGCAGAACACCTACGGTTGATACTTGAGCTCTTGAAAAGAGAAAAGTTATACGCAAAACTGTCAAAATATGAATTCTAGATAAGATAATTTCAATTTTTGGGACATGTTATATCTGAGGAAGAGGTAAAGGTAGACCCAACAAAGATTGAGGTTGTTGCAAAATGGGAGGCACCAAAGATATCGTCTGAAATCTGAAGCTTTTTGAGATTAGCAGGCTATTACCGCAAGTTCATCCAAGATTTCTCCAAAATAGCCGTGCCTTTGACAAAGTTAACTCGAAAGAATGTCAAATTCCAATGGGAAGAAGAATAGCAAAAAGTTTTCTAGTTATTAAAAGACCATCTTTGCAGTGCTCCAATACTATCTCTACTAGATGGAACTGAAGATATTATGGTATACAGTGATGCATCAAAGTTAGGTTTGGGCTGTGTCTTGATGCAAAGAAGGAAAGTTATATCATATGCATCTCGACAACTTAAATATCATGAAAAACAGTAACCAAATCATGATATGGAATTAGCAATCGTAGTCTTCGGATTGAAAATATGGAGACATTACCTCTTGGGAACCAAATACCAGATTTACACCGATCACAAAAGTTTGCAACACCTGTTCAACCAAAAGGAATTGAATATGAGGCAGCGTCGATGGATCGAACTTGTTAATGACTATGACTGTGAAATACTCTACCATCCGAGAAAAGCAAATGTGGTGGCCGATTTAAGCAGAAAAGAAAGAAGTGGAACCATCAAGTCAGTAGCAATGAGAATAAATCTAACTCTTAATATTCATCAAAGATTTTGAGCCATCAGAAAGAGGCCGTTAAGGAAGAACATGTGAAAACAGAAAAAGTGGGTAAAATGATTTCCATCTTAGAACCGAATATTGAAGGAATCTTATGTTTCCATGGTCGAATATGGGTACCAGTTTACGGAAATACGTAAAAAACCATCCTGAATGAAAGCCACAAGTTCCGTTATTCAACTCATCCAGGTACCAACAAGATGTATAAAGATTTGAAGGTATTTTATTGGTGGTCAGGTCTCAAGAAAGACATAGCAAAATATGTGGAACGATACTTAACTTGCCTGCAAGTTAAAATTGAGCATCAGAGACCCCATGAAAATCTACAATCAGTGGAAATACCGGTCTGGAAATGGGATCACATTACGATGGACTTTATCATGAAGTTACCCCGAACTCCGAAAGGTTATGATGCAATATGGGTAATAGTGGATCGTCTATCAAAATCTGCACATTTTCTACCGATGAAAGAAACCTATTCATTGGAAAGATTGGCTCAAATATACATCAAAGAAATTGTGACCAGACATGGAGCTCCTTTGTCCATCATATCTGATAGAGACAGTTGTTTTACTTCAAAATTCTGGGAAAGTTTGCAAAGAGCCTTGGGATCACATATCAGATTAATTACGGCTTATCATCCACAAACAGACGGGCAGAGTGAAAGAACCATCCAGACTCTCGAAGATATGGTGAGAACTTGGGTCATTGACTTCGGGGGATCATGGGAGGAACACTTGCCATTGATAGAATTTGCATACAATAACAATTATCACTCCAGCATCCAAGCGACACCTTATGAAGTCTTATATGGAAGAAAATGTTGAACGTCGTTGTAATGAGGTGGGCGAAAAACAATTGACAGGTCCCGAGATTGTGCAAGTAACATCTGAAAAGATTGAACAGATTTGGGCGAGAATCAAGACTGCCCAAGATCGACAGAAAAGTTATGCCGACAAACGAAGGAAACCAATTGAATTCAACGTGGAAGACTTTGTGATGATAAAAGTCTCTCCATAGAAGGGTGTTATGAGATTTGGGAAGAAATGAAAACTTAGTCCGAGGTATATTGGACTATTCAGAATCTGCAAAAGGGTTGGACTGGTAGCTTATTAGTTGGAATTACCATAAGAACTTAGTCAGATTCACAATACCTTTCATGTATCGAATCTATGCAAGTGTTTGGCAGACCCAAGTCTAGCAATACCACTTCTTGAGATCAAACTTGACAATAAGTTGAATTTCATCAAGACACCAAAGGCAGTAACTGACAGAAAGACCAGGATATTGAGAAATAAAGAGATCAGCCTAGTAAATGTACAGTGGCGTTTTCATAAGGGTTCAGAAGCAACATGGGAACTGGAATCTGATATGATAACCCGATATCCGTGGTTATTTGAGTGAATTTCGGGACGGAATTCTTTTAAGGGGGGAAAAATGTTATAACCAGGTTTCAAACAACCTGAGTTGAGGTAAATTATATGTGATTATTATTTGAAAAATACATAAATGGCATGCATGGTAATAAATACATAAGTAGCATGCACATATGTGAAAAGATGGCATGAGGTCTATGTGATTTATACATGCATATATGTCATCTTAAGCATGCATGCGGCTACGATTATCTTATTAGAAAAATAAGGTGTAATCTTCATAGTGAAGAAAGGTGATTTTTAGAATAAAATAAGTTCCACCGCCTAAACCATTTTTATAATAAAAAGAAATCCTCCATCGCCTGGTGATGATATTTAAAGAAAGGGATAAGGTTCTAACCTTATCACTTTATGTTGAAAAAAATTTATAGAGAAAAGAGAGAGCTTTGTGGCGGTGAGAAACAATCTTGTAGAAAATTGTTGATTCAAAGTTATTTGAAGATCTTACGTTTTGTTGTGTGATATTATCTGCAGAATCTGTGTTTGATTTAAGGTGAGTTTTAAAATAACTGTTAATAATAAACTGTTTGGTTTTGATGATTGTGGATTTTTTTTTTAGAACAAATTTGGTAAATACTGTTTTCTAAGCAGTTTAAACCAAGTATTTATGATTTTGGATTAAAAACTATTTTGAAAAGATAGAAGCAGAAACGGTTCTTTAAAAACAGTTTTGGGATGATATAAACCTATTTTGAGAACATGATTTACAGAACAGATTGTTCTTGAGGTTTAACAAGGTTTTTTTAATATAAACCTATTTTGAGAACATGATTGGTTAAAAATATGGACGAGATTCACTTTGACGTTGTTCTGTCATTGGATGAAATAGTCTATATATTTTGATTAAAACTATGAACGAGATTCACTCTGACAGAAATGACTGCAGCCTGTCATTGGATGAAATAGTTCATAAGAATTTCAGGGGAAATAAGGGTGGTCGTTGTGTGTGATGGATATAGTTGTTGCTATTAAGAGGAATTTTGGATGTAATGATGGATGAAATAGTTATAACTATTGCTATTATATCTTTTAAGATTACAACAGATTGGAGTTCACACTTCTTGGTGATTAGAGAATTCAGATATGTTGTTCTTATTAGAAATAATAGTATTGATGTTATGGTTACGGGAAAAATATGGCATATGGTCATTGGTTTTGGTTAAAAGTGTTTTGGATCATAATGTTCATTTTATGAGGAATCAGAGGGGCTCTGGTTGTTCCTTGTAAGAAAACAGAGGGGCTCTGGTTGGACCTCAATATAGAACCAGAGGGTTTTGGATGATGGTTTGAAAATTATACAAGTCTTTTACAAAGTCTTAGTTAAACCAGAGGCTCTGTATTCGTAAGAAACGAGCTCTGTGTCAAATTTACATTTTAAAGATATTTCAAAGATATTTATACTTAGAAACTTTTCTTATGAAAACATACCAGAGGGGCTCTGGTTGGCCTATACGGGTTGAATCAGAGGCTCTGGTTGGTCTTGCATGAAGATATAGAAGCTCTGGCTAGTAGAACCAGAGGCTCTGGTCCTACATGATATTTTCAAAATATGATTTCTATCCTTGTAAAATATATGTTAATATCTATGATGTTGATCGATGAACATTTTTGGGAATTTTATTCAAGTAAGAGGTTCTGGTTAGTTTAACCAGAAGCTCTGGTAGAGTTACAAGAGGGGCTCTGGTTCTCTTATGAGTTAAAATATTTTATAAGTGTGGTCTTTGGAACCAAAGGTCCGATGGACTCAAACAGAATATGTTCTAAGTGTGTTCTTTGAAACTAGAGGTCCGATGGACTCAAACAGAATGTGGTTTTATCCTTCATTATATGAAATGGTTTAAATATTTTGGTGATCTTCATCTTGCATTACATAAAAAGGGAACCTCATTAGACATTCATGTCTAACCTTCATTTTGTGTTTTCAAATATGTGTGCAGGTAATGATAATAAAGGAAAGAGCATTCTATGATTATTTCCATATGTGCTTAGATTATGAAGACCATGTCTGAATAAGTTTTTGGAGAATGGATATTATACAAGAGTATGTATTTTGAATTTTTGTATTGTGTATTTTGTATCATAGACTCTTGTATTATGGACCTTTGTGGGCTTGATCATATGTTTTATATGAAATACATGTTATATGCAATGTATGATTTGGGTTGGGGGTGTTACATATATTTTTCTTAATTATATTTTAGATTTTTTATATTTTAAAATGAGATGTTTATCATTTATTTGATTTTGTTTATCCGTAGTTAGTTACACGAATTCAAACATACAACTTTAATAAGTTGTACTTATAAATAATTTACTTGTAATCTTGGATTTTAAGTAATGTGCATTATTAAACAGTACTTCAAATATAAAAAATGGTTTTTAAGAATTTTTATCAAATGCTTTATAATATAGTATAGATATATTAATCTATTTTCAGTCAACTAATTATCTAACATTGTTTTATATAGATATTAAGTGAAAATATCGTTTTTTAGAGCTTTCAATCTTCTAAATTGTTTTGAGGGATTTGAATTTCGTAAAAGGATTTGAAATGGGAGCAATATGGATTTATAACAATTTGGAATATTTGGTAGGTTTGATGTGTAGGATTTGAAATGTAATTGAATCCGTTTTTAATAAATAATTTATAAAAACAAATTATTAGTAATTAAATTACTATTTTATTAATTGATTATTACAAACAAGACAAAGAATTGTGTGAGAAGTAGAGTTAAGATGAGAAACGTGACAATGATCGAAACGTTATTTTTTTCACGGTTATTATTTGGGACCTTCATAGTTACGCAGATGCATCTTTCGTACCCAAAAAAGATTCTACTTAAGAGAGTAAGTTGAGCGGGTGTACAAGACCCGCTCGATGCTTAATAGGTCCACCCTTGACTACTAGAGATGGCCAAATGGGCCCGGCCCGGCCCGGCCCGGGACCGCCGGAGGACCGTGACCGGTTACGCCGGGACCGGTTACGCCGGGACCGGTTACGCCGGGACCGGTTATGGCCAGTTATGAGAATGGTGAGGACCGATTGGGACCGGCCCGGGACCGGGTTTTGGCCATCTCTATTGACTACTATCGAACTTGAACTTTTACCTGTTTATCCAAGTATACCACCCTGAAACCAATTGTGACAAGTTTATAGCTTTGGAGACGGTTATAAAATGAAGTAATTGATGTGAATAATTATAGCCAACCAAAACCCTTGTTTGGAAGAGTTTTCTTAAAGCTTTGATTCACGAGTGAACTACAAAGCTATCAGTTAAACCACAAACTAATGAATGAACTACCAACAAGAATAGATACTTGTGCTACAGATCGACTAGATGCCGAAGAACCATATGCACGCTTACGACAAAATAAGAAAAGAAAAACGTTTGATCAACCTAATTATCTTCATCTTCCAAGCCCGAATAGGACATCCTCGTGTTGATTCTTGATTCATCTCTTCGTTATCATATAAATGTACAACTTTACCATTTAAGATGCCAAAACCGTTCTCGTGTACACATGGGTTAATAGTCTTGGTTACGAACATATGAATAGTCAAGGTCTGAAACAGCTCTCATTTGTGCTCTTTTGTCACCAATAACCAGTATGGGAAACCGATGAGTCCTTGATTTACTCTTTTGGGGAAACGTAAGTATCAGCGATTTCAGTTGCAGGTGAAGTGCAAAACGGAACAACCTGATTAAAGAAATTTAAATGAGATCAAGATTTAACGAACACAGCATAACTGGCAAATAAAGTGTCTCCTCAGGCCACTGTGGATTTTCTTGGCTGTTATCTTAGAGCGCATAAGATTAGTTGAGGACACACAATTCCCCAAGAAAAAACACCATAATTTTTTATACAACAGCTTTTCAAATTACCTGATCATTGCTTGCGTGAGCAGCGATACAAGTTCTCATCCTCTTTCTGCTGTGCGTTCTGTGTATCGATGTGTCTTCAACAAAGTTTTGATCCGTCACCTCTGAATGGTCAAATTTAGGACGAAAATATGAATCAGTTTAAAGGGGCTTTGATACAATCTTTAAAAACTCCTTACTAATTCAAAGATACTTGTGAAAATCTATTAAGCAATAATGGAGGTTTAACTTATACGTAGAAGAGTCATTAATATGGATAGGTAAGACGATAGCATGTCGATAGTCGATTATAGCCATCAAAAAAGATAAATGGATATATACATAAAACATGCTAATTGCTAAACTGTAAGTAGCTCAAAAGTACCTGCTGAATCTTGATGCAACTGAGACTCAGGTACAGGAGATTGCAGTGAAATTGCAGTTGATGATGGTCTTTCTTGGAGGGTAGGGAATGCTACAGCCCCATGCCTGCTTCCATTTGTGAAATGCTGGATCCATGGATTGCCTGGAGAAACATGGGGTTTATCTGCATCTTTCAGCTGTGAATTTTCTCTCCTGAAATTTTTCTTTGACCATCGGCCAGCCTGAAGAACCTTAAACTGACAAATATAAAATTGAATCAAGAAATATTGATAAGACGTATAAATAGGAAAAGGAAGTATACGGTGCCGAATGGATAAGATTTAAAACCTGGCCAGAAGTGTTGCCATTGTTTTTCCAAGATGATATTGCATCCGAGGAGCAGGTTTTTTGTGTGTGACAACTTTGGATATCCAAAGAGTTATATAACTGGTCAACGAACGAGGCTTCTATTGACTTGAGATATAAACTATGTTTCTCGTTGGTCCATTCTGATGAATCTTTTTTCTGGGATCCCTGATACAACAATTATTAATATCTCATATTAGAAAAGAGTACATAAAGATTAAAAAACATGAGAATGGAATTTGAGCAGAGAGTAATCTATATACAAATGCTCATCGATCTGCCTTAATGAGATTATAAGCAACTTGCAAGTGCTGAAGAACATACAACAAAACAGAAGTGCATCAATGTTTACAGAACTAGATGTCAATAGAAAAACACCCCTGAAATTAGCTAAATAACCCCTCAAGAGGCAATAGTAGCCTTTTCAAAAAACAAATCCACTACAGCATGAACCTAAGCTTGCTTCTTTGAGTATTTCATGACAAATGGATAAGAACTAATGAACTATAACAGGTGAAGGATTGACATATTAATCATGGCTCTCCATATATGACTATCAAGAAGACTCATAAGCCTTTTTAAATCGTTAGGCACACAATTGTACAAACATTCAGACTTTTGTTTCAAATCAACACTGATTCTGAACTTCAAGGCCCTTAGACCTTAGTAATGAAGTATGAAATTCAATACGCGTAGATGATATTTAGTGATCCCTTAGACCTTAGTAATGAAGTATGAAATTCAATACGCGTAGATGATATTTAGTGATTCCACTATGCCTTGATCGGAATAATGAGTAATGACCTAGTACTATTCAAACCAAACCAAACTAATCCGGTAAATTTCAGGCAGAGGTAGGGACTGGGGGTATGTGATCTCAATGATTGTAATTGCAAACACCTTTTTAATCCATAAGCAACTACAATACGTGATGACTACTAATCCTCTAAGTCAAAAGTTGGTTGAAGTTTGAAGCCCTAAAGATCTCACCAGCTTTTCCATACATCGATAGAGTCAAAACACTCTGCATAGCAACACAGAGCAGGAAGGAGGATACCAAAAGTAACAGCTAAAACCAGATATCCATTCAGAGCATGAAATTCGAGGTTTGAATATAGAATTGAATTGGAACTCTTTTATTTCGATTAAAAAGAGAGTACGTTCCAGTTCCAGTTCCAGTTCCAGTTCCAGTTCCAGTTCCAGTTCAGTTCCAATTCAAACCATAGCAGCCATAGCATACACACCATATGAGATCTTAATTTACAAAACATAATCATTCCGACAAAAAAATGATAACAAAACAACTACAATAATAGTGATAGAAAACAAAATTTACAACCGATAATTCAAATCAAAAGGGTAAAAAAAAAAAAACCTAAAATTACATCTTTTTTCACAAAGAAAAATACAAAGTAACAGATCTCAAAACTATTGAACACAAATCCAACATCATGTAAAATAAAACACACGATCAAACAAAGAGTAAAAATAGTACCATAATTGAACTCTCCTCCTGCTCCACGAAATCAGTCCGTAACACGTTGTTGCCGGTCATCTCCGACGCCACCAAACACGTTTGCTTCACCATCGCCGGAGAAGAAACTCTATCTTTCATATCAAAAATAAAGATGTTACCAAATCAAGAAAAAGCGAGAGAGAGAGAGAGAGAGAGAGAAATCGCTGTAGATTTGGATATTTTTGTGGTGAGAAAAAAGTGCGTTCAAGAGGGCCTGCGAGGGGGTAGGAATAAAAAGAGCCAGCTGTCAATGCTTTTACACGTGTCATGGTGTGCCCAAGGAGCCACATCATCATTTTGTCCACGTCGGTTTTTAGATATTTTTCCTGCCGTTGATTTTTATTTTTTTGAACCAGATATTTTATGCGATCACAAAATATCACCCGATTCCAGCCAGCTTCTATCCTATTTCCGAAATTACGCTTTTGCCCATAACCTTACGTATTTATCCAAAAATTTAATTTATTTTTTAATTGCGGCAACATTATATCCTTCTATAAACGTTACTTTCTGAGATGGTGCTTTTATGAATTAGAAATTCCATTTTAATATTTGTTTTACTTTAGGAATGTATTAAATTACTTTGCTATAATTGGTTCTTATTTATTAAATTTATGATTAAATTAAAGTTAAGCTTATATTTTAATTATGAAATTATGTTTCAAATGATTATTTAT
>NC_037530.1:27418238-27420165 GCF_001531365.2 Cynara cardunculus var. scolymus
GGACTTCTGTGTTACTAGGTAAAGTACCAAGGGCTCTATTGTTATGATTGAGAGCAAGTTGACTGACTTGCGTTTCTAGGTTTCTGATGGCAGCACTTTGTTGATTGAACAAAGATTGATTTTGAGAGTTCTGTTGGGTTATCAAAGCTTGATTTTGAGATTTCTGTTGGGTTATCAAAGCTTGATTTTGAGATTGAGCTTGTGCAAATAACCCTTTTATCATTACTTCCAAAGAAGATGATAAATCGGTTTGTGAAGGTGGCTTGTTTTGAAAAGGTGGTTGAGTAGTTTGAAAACTTTGGTGATGAGTTTGAGAACTRCTTGCATGCTGTTGAGGTTGAAAATTAGAGGTTCCTTGTTGCTTATGACCGGGTGGATTCAAACTTGGACTGTTCCATGAAAAATTTGGGTGTTGTTTCCAACTTGCATTGTAATTGTTGGTATAGGGACCAGATCCATTATGAACAAAGTTTATRGATTCAGAATTATGAGGACAGTGTTCATACGAATGTTCCCCACCACAACAAACACATTGCACTAAAAGGACTTTTGGAATAGGTGTAGTAACAGCTGGCTGCACTCCTTGGCCAGAAGTAAGGTTTTTAAGCATGGTGGCCATGGAAGTGAGTTGTGTTGTTAATGCAGTATATGCATCTACATCATGTATTCCAACAGTCTTCTTTTGCGATTGAGCACGTGGATCAGCCCAATGTCCATTGTTCGCAGAAATTTTCTCTAGGATCTCATATCCTTCATTGTAGGTCATAGCTGTAAAGGCTCCGCCCGCAGTCGCATCGAGCATTTGTTTTGCCATAGGATTTAACTCATTGTAAAACGTCTCGAGTTGAATATAGTACGGGATGCCATGGTGAGGGCATCTCATTAACAACTTTTTGAACCTTTCCCAAGCGTCAGGAACAGCTTCATCGTCCATTTGTTTAAAAAGGCAAATTTCATTTCTGGACTTAGCGTTCCTAATTGGTGGGAAATATTTTCGCAAAAACTTTTCCGCCATATTACTCCATGAAGGCACAGACCCCGGAGTTAATGAATTGAACCATGCCTTAGCCCAATCCCTCAGAGAAAATGGGAATAAAGTGAGTCTCAGAGCGTCATTAGACACTCCCGGGATCAGGAAAACATCAGTGATTTCCATAAAGGATTTCAAATGTAAGTGTGGGTCCTCCGAAGGTAATCCGGCAAATTGTCTGTTTGTTTGCAGCATGTGAAACATAATCGGTTTTAGTTCAAAATGAAGAGCGGTCATATGCGGTCTAACTATCCCAGAATTTAATTGCTCAAAATCCGGAATGACATAGTCCATGATCTCTCCATTTTTGGAATTTGCCAAATTAAAGATATTCGGAGTTTGCTCTCTTGGTTGTTCATTATTCTCCGACTCTGTTTCCTCATTAAGATTATTATGGTGGTGGTGTTCTTGCTGAAAATTCGGAAAAGGTGGTATTGTCCCAAAGGCAGACGGTTGATTTTCTAAATGTGGAATCTCAGGGATAATTGGGGGAGGTAACTCCATGTCAGGAGAGAGTAGAGCAAAAAATGCTCTTTGAGCTCTCCTTCTTTGGCGAAACGTTCTCTCAATATCGGGATCCAATTCAAAAATTTCCCCGCGATGTCTCCGTGACATACACCACTTTTGAAAATGATTTAAAAAAAAAGGGACGAGAAAAATCAAATCTTTTACTTTCTAAAAAGAAAAACTTTTAACTAACTAATCCCCGGCAGCGGCGCCAAAAACTTGATGGGTCGTGAAACACCACAGCCACAAACAACAATTAGGACTAAAAGCAAGTATACAAATAGTCCCAATATCATTTTTCAAGTAATAAAAGTGGTACAAGTACCGGATATCGTCCACAGGGATCGTAGTAAAAGTTTAAAAGAAAGTAAAGTTAAGGAAATGATTTCA
>NC_037530.1:27420445-27421342 GCF_001531365.2 Cynara cardunculus var. scolymus
TCGAGAATTAACAACTTAGAAAATACGAACAACAAATCTCTTTGTTAGCAACTCTCTCAAGTCTACTTCCCATATCATCCAAGTTGACGTGCAAACGATGGCTCAGCTTAGAGTCCACGACACTTTAACACTTTCAAAGTGATCAACTCGTCAAGAAGTGTCATTGGTTTTATAAAACTTGAAATGAAAAAGTAAAACATCGTTGTTACATGAAAGGGTCGACTATATTTTGGTTTAAAAACTCACCATTTTCGTCATACACCTGAGCTAATAAAATTAGCTACTCATGACGAAAAGTAAATGACAAGAATTATAAAGTGAGGTAAATAACGACATAATATAAATGCGGAAAGTAAATGACGGAATATAAATGACGGAATAGTAAAGATGCGGAAAGCGTAATAAATAAATGACGGAAATAAAATGCAAGTAAKCATAAATAAATTAAAGACGRAATATAAATAACGATAATATAAATAAAGCGATTAAATAAAACAAGTAAATGGAAAGCGATTAAAGAACTTGAAATGCCAAAAAGCTTTGTAATRTTAGAAAATKTGTTCTTCAAGTAGGATGTCAACCTACTTGAGAGAAACAAGAGAGAATATGGAGTGAAGTGTGGAGTGGTGTGGTAGTGAGGTGTGTCTAAACTCCTCCCAACAACCCCTATTTATACCAAGGATGGAGTGAGGGCAAAATAGACAATTCACACACTCCTAGTTCTAAAGAAACTAGAAAGTACAYTAAAGTAAACTAATGGTACAATAAGGTAAACTAATATTTAGAAAGCAACTATAATTAGTCTTGTAATGCTCCAGCTAATCTGATCAAAATACAGCTGGTTCAACTTTAGAAGGCTTTCATATGTCTTCCAAAGTCATGTCAATCACCTCTAAG
>NC_037530.1:27422347-27436027 GCF_001531365.2 Cynara cardunculus var. scolymus
ATACAAATGAAACAGGTTTCATGAAAGTGAAACTGGTTCATGTCATAATTGAACAATGAGTAGTGAAACATTTTCATGGTGAACCCGTTTCATTGATGGTGTACTTGATCCATTTAGTAGGTGAAGTGGAAAATGAAACGGGTACATAATGTATTTGGTTCGTCATGAAATAATTGCATGGTGAAACGGGTACATGATGAATCTGTTACAGAATCTTGAAGATTGTAATTTGCTCCAGAATTTTGAAGATTGTAAGGTTTAAAGAAATGAATTCACCAAATCACGGGTGAAATAAGAAAATTAATGGACATAAAATAGGTTTCATGAAGGTGAAACTGGTTCATGGCGTAATTGTACAAAGAGTAGTGAAACGGGTGCATAATGTATTTGAATCGTCATGAAATAATTGCATGATGAAACGGGTACATGATGAATCTGCTCCATAATCTTGAAGATTGTAATATGCTACAGAATCTTTAAGATTGTAAGGATTAAATGAATGAATTCATCAAATCAGGAGCGAAATAAACTAATCTATGTACATGAAACAAGTTTCATGAAGATGAAACTAGTTCATGGCGTAATTGAACAATGAGTAGTGAACTGGTTTGATGGTGAATCTCGTTTCAGTGATGGTGTAGTTGATCCATTTAGTATGTGAAATGCAAAATGAAACGGGTGCATAATGTATGCGGTTTGTCATGAAATAATTACATGCTGAAATGGATTTATGATAAAACCGGTGCGTCTTGAAATAATTTCATAATGAATAGGGTTCATATTTACATGGGTGTGTGAAGGACATTGAAACAATTTCAGGATAAGGAATAAAAAGGCTGCTGCATTAGCGAAATTATTTCCTAACAAATAGAAATTTTTAATTTTCTAAAATAAAGAATAATGTTCTTCAATAGGATGTTACAGAATATGTATTTTTGTTTACCATTTTGCCCTTATTGCTAATATAAAAATATTTTTTTAATATTTTTTTTAATTTCCTAAAATAAAGTAAATTAATCTTGACCATTGATCAAGAAAATGAATGGATGAGATTGGTTTACACGGTTTACATAAAATGGGGGCGATTTTCATTTGAACGCTCCTCTCTCTCTCTCTCTCTCTCTCTATATATATATATATATATATATATATATATATATATACCTAATCATATGAAAACTAATTAGTTTGTGGTAAACATGATGTCCAATCTCAACCACAAATCAATAGATAAATTAAGAAATTTATAATTTTGGTAATTTTTAATTAAAATTTTAATGCAAGCACATTTTATGTATTTTCTCTCCTCTCTTCTCTCTCCGTCTCTCATCCCCCGTCCTTCGGCTGCCGTCCTCCGGTGATGCCACACGGCCACAGTGGTATCACAAATGCATATTATATGTGCTTGAGTATCACACTGAGGTCGTTTGTGTGGTCGATCGGAGATGTAACACAGTGATATCACAATGCATCTTATATGTGTTTGGTTATCACGTTGTGTCTTTTGTTTAACAGAGTCAATATTTTTACGTATTACAATGGTATCACCGAAGAATGGTGGCTGGAGGATGGGGGACGGAGAGAGGAAAGAAAATACCTTAAACGTTCTTACATTAAAATTTTAATTCAAAATTACCAAAATTATAAATTTCCTAATTTATTTATTGATTTGTGGTTGAGATTGGATCTCACGACTACCACAAACCATCAGTTCTCTCTTGAACGAGCTCCTATATATTATACTATTATAATTTATTAATATTAAATTAAGTTTTTAGGAAAAAAAAAGTTTATTTCATTAAAATACTTTTAGTTAGTTTTCACAAATACAAATACATTTAAATGAACATTAAAAAGATACTCGCACAATGCATCAAGATACATTTCGATTTTAATGCTTTTTTTTGTCTTAGTTGATGTTATAATACGGTTTTATGTGGTTTTGAGAAAACAATCATGTTTTTATTTTTGAATAAAATATAAATACTAATGTATCATAAAAAATTGAAAAACAAATATTGATATTAGTGCGAGACTTGCTATTTAAAATTTTTCTCTTTTTTGTGTATTTCTTTACTTTTTTGGTTTAATAATATAATTATTTATAAATATGATAATTAAGTATTTTGTTAAAACTCAATGATTATCCTAATTATATTTTGGATTTTTTATATTTAAAATGAGATGTTTATCCTTTATTTGATTATATTTATCTGCAAGTTATAAGAATTCAAACATGAAACTTTAATAAGTTGTACTTACGCACAATTTACTTATAATCTTGAGTTTTAAGTAATATGCATCAATAAACAATACTTCATACATAAAAAATGGTTTTTAAGAGTTTTTCTCAAATGTTTTATAATATAGTATAAATTATCAAATTATAAATATATAAACAATATTTTTAATAATTTTAACAAATATATATACAATTGTTATTAATTAAGATAAAAAAAATTCTGACCTATTTTCGTTAAACTGTAAATGATTAAAACAAATATTCTAAGTTGTAAAATAGTTATTATTATCGTAGTGAAGAATCTTTTGATGCTTTGTAATTTTAGGTGTGTAAAATTATAGAAGATAACTGTAAAATTGGTTGGATCATTCCTTTGTGGTTGGCTTCTTTCTCTCTCCCCCTTCTTCCTCTCTCTCTCTCTCTCTCTTCTATTTCTCTCCCCTCCTTTCCTCCTTCCCCTTTCTCCTTTCTCCCCTTCTCCCTCTTTTCTCTTCTTTCTTCTTTTTCTGTCTTCTTCCTTCTTCCCCCCGGGGTGCCTTGGATATTCTGGTGGTTGAGGTTTGTCTCCCACCCGAGCGCTTCATTGTCTGCTTTTAGCGTTTAGTGTTTTGCCTTGATCTGGAGGGGTCTCCCTCCTCCCTATAAAAGAAATCGATATAACAAATATGAAATTCCAAAACCATTATACTTGTATCAATAATTGCAAAATCTGATGTAACACAGTTGAAAATCCAAATCCTTGCAAATGCACGAATGGTTTTAGTTTTCAGAAAATGCAATGATATACTTTAAAACGATCAATTTTAAATTTATTTATTTCCAATAATTATATACTACTTCCTCCGTTCTAAAACGAGTGCTCACAAAAATTACATAATTTTTTTGATATGCATAATTATTACATATTTTAGTTAACGAAATGACAACTTTACTTATAATTATTATATATCTTATCAACTCTTACATATTTGTGCATTCATAAAGAGTACATTAAGAAATTAAATTATCTATGTTTTTTAAAACTGTATACTAATTTTAGGACAAATATAATAGAAATCTAGATACTTATTTTTCGTAGAGGTGTTCACGGTCCGATTTGGGCTGTTTAACCCCCCAAACCGCAATACTGAGCGGTTTGGTAGTAAGTTACCAAACCAGTCAAAACAGACCATAAAATGGTCCGACTGGTTTGGACATCTTATGAGCTTTAAACGAAAAAAATATAACATCTATATTTAGAATAAATTTTCCACCAATATAACATTACTAAAAATAAGATACCAAATTACAAAAAGATACATCTATCTCTATAACTTAAAAAAGGGAAATTGACCCAAATGATCATATTCCATAATCAAATTGACCTCTTAACTATTTCTCTCCGGACTTTACCAAAAGTCACTAGGTCCGGAATTATTGTGGGATCACTAAACTACAAAAAATCATTTTCCTTGAATCCTTAATGTCCGATCCGTAAGTGTCCACCTCCGCACTGCCAAGTCCACATTTATTGTGAACCCGCCACGTGGCAGCGTCTGAAGAAACCCTAATCAGCCAAGTGCCAAGTCTGTAAGCCGGGTCCGCAATCGTAACAAGCCAGGTCCGCAATTTTTTGCCAAAGATCCCATTTTTCACATTTTTCATGTATGTTTGGTTACGGTTATGCACTTTTTCCACCCTCATTATGAATTGTACAAACTTCATCAGATCATTAAGAAGACCACTGTAGTGGTACAATTTGATTCCGTCAAATTTTTGTATAAGAAGACCAACAATGAATGATAAAAACTGAATATTTCTCTCGTGTATCTTCTTTTTCCTTGTTATGTGTTTTTTTCAAATTGAGTTCTGGAAGCAATAATATTAGGTTATGTATTAGTGTTGGGGGTTCATGGCAGCAAACTAATCAAGAGTGGGAGTATGTTTCTGGTCAATCGGTGCTCCGCGCCATGGTGCCATCAAACATTACACATCCAAGATTGGTTAGTTATGTTCAAACAATATGTGGTATTAACTCTTCTGTTGGTATTGAATGGCATACAAGTATTCTATCCAAAATTTATGAGTTAGGTGACAGTGGCGATATTTTGTCTTTCATGGAATTTGATGATGATCCAAATAATTGGCCAACACTTTATGTCTATGTCGATTTATAGATGTGCGGTGGAAGGAATGTTGGTGGTAGTTCGAACATCAGAGGTGATGTGTATGCTCCTAAGCAGAGTCAAACTTCTTATGCGCCTCAGTTTGATTCAGAAAACGAGCATGCAGACGGGGTTACCTCTGATTTCATTCCAGAGCAGACATATGACCATAGTGAGTATATCCCCGATTTTATTCCGGAAACAGACTAAGAAGAAGAAGAAGAAGAAGTTCATAAAGACGATCAGGAGCATAAGTTTACAACTTGGGTTTATCTAATATTGATACTGATGAAGAAGCAACAACAGAAAGTTATTATGTTAAATCATTTGTAGGGAGAAATGATATTTTTGATATGCCTCCTCCCATTCTAACATCAGAGCCCGTCATCACACCCAACCAACCTATACCTCATAATCATAGCGCAATAATAAGTTTGGCACATATATTCAATACAAAAGATGAAATGACACACGCCCTCAGGGTGAAGTTTATTGAAGAGGGTTTCTAGTTTGGAGTGCATAAATCTACAAAATCCAGATACGTGGCGAAATGTTTCCAAGCAAACTATGATTGGTGTATCACGGCAACCTCTATTAGATCCACGAAGATGTTTCATGTATGAAAATTGCATGATGTACACACATGTTTAAAGACCCAGATGCATCCTAACCATCGTCAAACAACCAGAAGAGTGTTCAATCATTTAATTTATCCTAAAGTGTAGGATACTAGCAGGAAACTTCGTGGATCCGACATCGTGAATGATTTAAAAGAACAAGTTAAATTAAATATTTAGCATTGGCAAGCTTGGCGTGCGAAAGCTTATGCAACAATGATGGTGAAGGGTGACTAGGCGGAATCGTTTACCCGACTCCCTGCGTATCTGTATAATTTGGAGCTCCGTAATCCTGGTACAGTGACACAAATTAGGACAGATAATAGAGGAATATGGCGGGTCTACGAGGCGCTTTACCTATCGGATCTATACTGATGGACCAGATTGACCCAAAGAAATGATCAAGGGTGCATTTCCCAGAAATACGCTACAACATCATGACTTCCAACAGTGCCAAGTCGGTGAATGCACTGTCCCGTTATACACTAAAATTACCAATTGTGGGCATTATGGACTACTTCCGAGACTTCCACCAAGAGTGGTATTCTATACGTCGTAATAGAGGAGGTTATTAAGGCACACATCTTTATTTAAATTTTTGTTGGAATACTAACAAAACAAATAAACTTTTTTGCAGAGAAAATGATCAATACTCTTACCCCGTAGTCGGAGGCCAAAATTGAAAAATAGAGCCTATAAGTCCTCATTGTGGACTGTACATGAAATTGACAATTGTTACTTTGAAGTGCGTGATTTTCATAGACGTCAAAGTCTATTACAATAATAGTACTTGATCGTGTTTGAAACAACAACTTTCTGGTTTACCTTGCCTCCATGCAATCGTCGTTGCAAGAAGTCAACGGTGTACAAACTGCAGCCGTTTGGCGTGTGGTTACTTCACCACGAATAATTTTCAAATAACATACGTGGACCTCATACACCCGGTTGGCCCTGAAGAAACATGGGTTGTTCCATATGACCCACTTATGATAGTTCGTCCACCTTTGATAAAGAGAGGGGATGGAAGACCGAGTAACCATGCTCGTATTCGATCTCGTGGTGAGGATCCCATCTAGAGAAGATGTATTCAGTGTGGACAAACCGCACATACTCGGACAAACTGTCTATCTCTTGACATAGCAAATGTGGGTAGTAAAAAAACATCTAGTAGCCGACAAACCCCATCAGTGACAACCCAGGAGAATTATGGAAGTTTTAGACATAATACTTTTGATCTCAACTTTGATCTTAACAATTAAACCATGTCTTTTACTTTCCTACACTATAAATATATCCTATTTGATAAAAAAATTGTAATGAAATTTGGAAATTATTGTTAAAGAAGACATAAATTTAAACCATTTTATTTAAATGAAACTTAAACATGAACACGATACACTTTAAACGATGTTATTTAGGCACCCAAAATACGACACACGACACAGGCGTGCATAAACACGACAGGCGAGACACACAAGAGCAAAGAAAAGATAACCTACGGGTAAAGTTTCTTGCACTGCACAATCCAGGTTGTTTTTTCATCAATCACTTTCTGCATTTTTGGAAACACTTTCGACTTTTCTTTGACACATTCATCATCTTTTTTGATCTCCTTCTCCAACTTGTATATAGTATTTCGCTTTTCCTCAATCCCTTCGAGGAGTTTCATCTTCTTATCCAAGATCTTCCACCACCTCTCTTCTAGTTGTTTGATATCAGCATCATTCTTCTCAATGGATTTAACCATTCTAGAAGGCATTGTCTGAGAAGAGGGAGGGTTTGAAGAGGACGCTTTTCCAGCCATGTCTTTGAGTTTGGTAAGTAAGCAGATAATTATTGCCTTCAATTTGAATAGTATGAAAGTTGTGATACTTGTGTAAGGAGGTGGAGTCGATTCTATAAGGCTTTTCAGGTGAATCTATATGACTTGCTTTTTCAGACTAATCTATAAGGCTTTTTTTCAGGAAAGTCTGTAAGACTTTTCAGGTGAATCCGTAAGAATGGTTTTTCCAGACGAATCTGTAAGGCTTTTTCATGCAAATCTACTTTTCAGGCTTATTTGTCACAATGGCTTTTTTAGACGAATTTCTAATGCTTTTCCACGCGAATCTGTAAGGCTTTTCAGGCAAATCTGTAAGGCTTTTTTAGGTGAATATGTAAGACTGGATTTTATGGCTTTTATTTGATTATGTTGAATTCATTACATAATATCTTAACACGAATCCATTACATAATTAAGTTACATCATACTTAACTAACTAAGATACACAGTCATCTAATAGCAATTTGATTATCTTGAAAATAAAGACTGAAAGTGATAAATTACAAAAGCTTGCTTATTACTAAGATACACAATCATTCAATCAACTAGAACTCTATTGTGTAATGTGTTGAAAACCTCATGCTCAGCAGGAGCTCACTGGCATAGACTATGGAGTACTTCTTGCTTTGTCCTTCTTGGTGAAAGGCGGGAGTGTTATGATATCATTGATCTCATAATTTTCCCGTCTTTCATTAAGAAAGGACAAATCAAACAAGTGCTCCACCGACTTATCCAAACGAGCTCTTGTTCAGCATAAGGTTTTCAACATATTACACGTTAAAAGTTGCTTATTATTACTGAGATACACAATCACTTAAATGTCAAAGTACGACTACACGATGCTTGGTTTTTGCACAATCTCGTCCGGCTTCTTATATGCTTTGGTGATATTAGGCTTGAACCATTAACATCTACATTCTCATGGTACACTTCAATGATGGTACGACCTTCAGCATATTGATGTATATTCATTACAATCTTCATCGACAGTCAATGCTTCCATCCACTCAATAAGTCTGCATTTGGATTTTTAAAATACAGCTTATTATATTTGCTTTCGTCGTATCCTCGATCTTCCATTATATGGTGAAGTAGTTGCATGAATCGTCAATTTATCTTTCTTATTTGCCCGTCTTCGGATGACACCATGCATTTGCCTAATTGTAGCTTCCTGGATAAAAGATCCCCAAGGAAAAAAGTTCCAAACCTGGAAATCTATTATTGCTCTAATTCGGGTAACATTAATAGGCAAATGGCTCTGACGACCCAGAAAAAAGATCTCAACCATCATCATCAAACAAACACGTATAACATCAACATCCTCAAGATCGTCCTCCTCAACATCGTCCTCCTCACCTTCGTTATTCTTAATGGTTCCAAAAACATGAACGACACCGCACACCATTAACTTCTCGTCACCAAAAATTCTATGAATGAAACCCCCTACCCTACGGAGGGTCGACATCTGTCCAAAACGAAGTCCTGTCACAAGATAGAACTCCTCCCGACCATAATAAACTATATATTCGCATACCTGAATATACAACTCATCATCCTATCCATTCTCAGGGTAGATCTTTGTCTGTAAAAATATATGAACAAGCATCGGGTCTGCTAAGTTATCATTGAGATCCAACCATGGTCCAAAACAGGTGGAGTTAAAAATCTCCAACCTTTGCCTATTTAACTTCTTCTTAATATCGTGAATGACGGTGATCTTTGACTTCAATGTCAATGAAGCCTTAACAAAACCACCTTGCATAATATTGATTATCAAAATTTAGAGCCAACGTTTGTAAATACTCTAATTATAGGGAGCAAATGTGTAAATTTTATAAATTGAGGAACCATATGTGTAAATTATCAAACTTTAAGGACACAACCAGTACATTCTAATTTCATAGGCACCAAATATGTTAATGCTATAAATTTATAGCCAAAGTTTGTTTATAATCTAATTATAGGGACCAAATGTTTAAATTTTGTAAGTTTAGGGACCAAAATATGTAAATTATCAAACCTTAGAGACACAATCAGTACATTATAATTTCCTAGGCACCAAATCTGTTAATTATCAAAATTTAGAGCCAAAGTGTGTTTATAATCTAATTATAGGTAACAAATGTGAACTATTTGTAATCGTAATAGTGCATGTCCGCAATCGTAATATGGCCAGTCTAAAATTGCAATAATCGTAATAAGGTGTTCCAGTTATGGTTGTGTTCCACCGTAGGGGTTTCAAACTAAGATAAACATCAACATTAACATATAGAGGGAGGGAATATCACGGATCTGTCATGGGGTTTTAGAGCTTAGATAAACATGAAGACAAGAACTAACCTCAACCATTACGGGAGCGTGACGAATTAACTTGGGAGAAACACGTGCGTGAATCGACTCACAGAAGCAAAGCGCGTGGATCTCAAAAATCGAATGCTTGGATGTCTGATGGTCCCCCACAATTTTTTATACTAGAAACCATGGCTTTTAATGTGGTAAATAAGAGAGATATAAGAGGTAGGTGGCCAATCAATGGTTTTTAAACAAAAAAAAAATCTCTTATTCAATTCAACATATTAGGGTTTATGGGTAACCACCCATTCTGACACGTGCCACATCCGCAATAACTGCGGATGTGCCATTGCAGATGTAGTATTACAGTTCTAGGAAACTACGGATCAGGTGTTATGATGTGGGTCGATTCATAGGAAAATGGGTTTTGGGTCCATTTTGTAATAGTTGCGGACCGATGGTTACAGATCTGGCCCAAAACATTGATTTTTTTTGTCGTTTAGTGGGTCTGTAATAATTGCGGACTTAGTGAATTTTGGGTAAAATCCGGAGAAAAATGGTTAGGAGGTTAATTTGGTTGTGGAATATAGTCATTTGAGTCAATTTCCCAAAAAAAAAACATTGAGCAAGTTGAAAAAGGTTAAGGAAATACACTAACAATAGTTGGTTGAACAAATATGTAGCAAGTCGAATGACGATGTGGAACTTTGATTTGATTTTCTACGTAATTCAAAATTTTGTCAATTTAGATGAGTCGGTCAATTAAAAAATGAAAACTAAAAACATAAAGTCTTGGACGAACTTATTTTAATTATGCAATAAAGTTGAGTCTATAACATGAAAACTAAATATAATTAATATATGTGTGTTTTATGACGGACAGTTCGGTCCAGACTGCTTAAAAATGTTCAAACTGCAGACCAAACCGGATCTAGCAATTTGGCTATTTTTTAGATTGTATCGGACTGCCAGACCGTTTAAACTGTAAAAAACGATCCGATTTGACTTGATTCGATTGGTTTAAGCTGTCCAACTACTCTTTTAAACACCCCTAATTTTTAAAGGTTTCTTAAAGTTAGTTTGATGAAACGATTTTGAGAGATCTGGATTTGGAAAATTTTGAAATCTTTGATGTGTAGGATTTGAAATGAAATGAAATTGAATTGAATTTCATTCTTTATAAATAATTTATAAAAACAAATTATAAAAAATTATAATCAGTATAAAAATAATTAAATTATCTTTTTATTAATTAATTATTACAAAACAAATGTTTTTATCATATTATAAAACATTATTACATACAAATCCTATGAAATCTCGTGAAATACCAACCACCTCCATAGCATTTCAAAATCTTATTGTGAGATTTCAATGAAATCTTGGGTTCTCAAATCCCAGAAATCTTTCAAACTAGAGCTGTTCACACAGGCAGAATGACCCGCTAGACCTGTCTTACTAAAAAAATGGGCTTGGACTACAATTTTGAAGAAACGAATGTGCATGGACTGACTTGTTAAAAGTAATTGGCAGGCATCGGCGATGCAAAAAATTAGGCAGGCCGCCCAACCCAAACTGTTAATATTTTTATAACTGATTAACTTTTACAATTAAAATTTATAAATAAAGTTGAAATTTTTTTATACTTATCAATTTCTTGATACTTATCAATTTCTACTTCATTATGACTCGTCATATTACGCTCTTTAGAAATCTAAATACATGATTACCTCAATTGATCCATTCTTTATCATCCCATTTGGTCATTTTCCTTTATTGATGTTCTATATTAGGGGTGTTTGCGGTCCAGTTTGGGCGGTTTATGCCCTCAGACCACAAACCAAACCGTAATGACGGTTTATAAAATTTTCAAATCGAGCGGCTTGACATCAAGTGCCCAGATCGGTCAAACCAGACCACGAAAAGGTGATCTGCTCTGACCGGTTTAGGCGGTTTGAGCCTTTAATGGACTTTAAATATTAAACTTAAAAAACATATATAATTTAGAGTTTTAGATTAAATATCCATTTTAACAAAACAAAATATCTAAACAAATAAATATAATAATTAAATAGCTCTTGAGTACAAAGTCGATATATAATACATATTTGAAAACAAACAAATTAACAAAGTTACAACTTCACTGTTAGTATTGAGTAACAAAATTCACGACTTCACAACCTTCAATTCTTGAGTCTTGAGTTATTGACCAAACAAAATAGAAGCCAAATCTAAGTTGATTGATGTCTTGATGATGTGCACCGAAATCAAACCATGGATTAGAAAGATCGATAGATTGATAGAGTTCTTGAGGGATTTCAAAATTTGGAGACTGTCAATGTCAAATGTGTCAATATGTTTAATGGTTTTAGACGCCGATTTTGATTATGTTAGATGTTAGGCTTAGGGATATATTTGGGTCATAGCCCATAAGTTAAAAAAGTAGTGTCTGTTAATACTATATATATATATATATATATATATGTATATGTATGTATGTATGTATGTATGTATGTATATAGTAGCGTTCAAATGAAAACCGCCTTCATTTGTGTAAACCGTGTAAATCAATCTCATCCATCCATTTTCTTGATCAATGGTCAAGATTAGTTTACTTTATTTTAGAAAATTAAAAAATATATATATTAAAATTTTATTTTATATCAGCAATAAGGGCAAAATGGTAAACAAAAATACATTATATTCAAGGCAACAATATCCTTAATATCATATTATAAATGAAACTATTTTATTTTGTAAAACAATATATATTTTTACATTTAAATAACATTCATCAATAAAATATATCAAAAAAATAAATAAAACACACCATATTCAATTCTATATAATGAATCGTTTCAAAATTTGAATTACATTATATGAACGAAATTGGTTTCAAAATTTCATCAACAAACTAATCAACGTAATACCAATCATATTTCGTAATTTTCATTATACTGGTAGATGGATCCGTTACATTTAGATAACGAAATTTTTTCATTGTTTATTGAGTTCATAAAATTTTATAATACAACATGAAATAGTTTCATTGTCTTAACTGTTTTCTGCGTTCATAGAATTTTATGATAAAACATGAAATTTTACTCATGGTTTGATGTGTCATTTGTTATTTCATGATATTAATAATATACTTTATTTACTTTTCGCTAATGTTACAGCTTTTTTATTCCTTATTCTGAAATTGTTTCAATATTCTTCACACACCCATGTAAATATGCACCCTATTCATTGTTCAATTACGCCATGAAGCAGTTTCACTTTCATGAAACCTGTTTCATGTAAATTAATTTCTTTATTTTGCTCCTGATTTGGTAAATTCATTCCTTTAAGCCTGGCAATCATAAAGATTCTGGAGCATATTACAATCTTCAAGATTTTGGAGGCACGTTCAAATGAAAACCGAGCATTTCTAAGAAACCATGTAAACCAATTTCGACCAATAGGAAAATTCCATTTTTTATAATTAAATTTAATCAATAAGGGTATTTCGATCATTTACAATATTTTCTATTAMATATGGAAGTTATTAATAAATCTTAATTAAGGAAACGTAATAAAGGAAATTGTATAAATGATAACATTTAAATATTTAATTATATTATAATATTAAAATTTTGAATTCGATATATTGTTATGAGATTGAATCTGCAAACGAGTCTTAAAGATTGAATTGCATTATGGAATGAAATCGTAAATTATGGTTCAAATAAAAAAAATAATGTCAATGAAACAGATTTCATGAAGATGAAACTGGTTCATGTTGTAATTGATTCATGAGTAATATGAAATCGTTTTATGGTGAACCACGTTTCAGTGATGGTGTAGTTGATCCGTTTAGTAGAAAAAAATGGAACATGAAACGGGTGCATAATTTATTTGGTTCGTCATGAAATAATTGCATGATGAAACGAGTACATGATGAATCTGCTTCAAGATTTTGAAAATTGTAATCTGCTCCAGAATCTTGAATATTGTAAGGAGTAAATGAAATAATGCATCAAATCATGAGTGAAATAAAAAAATTAATTTACATGAAACATGTTTCATGAAGGTGAAACTGGTTCATGGCGTAATTGAACAATGAGTGGTGAACTGCTTTCATGGTGAAACCCGTTTCAGTGATGGTGTAGGTGATTCATTCAGTATATGAAATGAAAAATGAAACGGGTGCATAATGTAGGCGGTTCGTCATGAAATAATTGCAAGATGAAAAATAAATTAGTTTCATTAATAATAATAAATGTTAACGTAAAAATAATAAATTACTTTACAAAAAATAGATTAGTTTCATTAATAATATGATATACGTGATGTGGTTTCATTGAATAAATGAATATTTGGTTTTACCCTTTTGCCCTTATCGCTATTATAAAATGTATTTTCAGTTATTTTTATTTTTAATTTCCTTAGATAACCTTGATTAATCTTAACCATTGATCAAGAAAATGGACGGGTGAGATTGGTTTACACAGTTTACACAAATGGAGGCGGTTTTTATTTGATCGCTCCTATATATATATATATATATATATATATATATAT
>NC_037530.1:27436657-27440732 GCF_001531365.2 Cynara cardunculus var. scolymus
ACCACAAACTAATTAGTTCTTATTTAATTAGGCCTATATATATATATATATAGGCCTAATTAAATAAGAACTAATTAGTTTGTGGTAACTGTGAGGTCCAATCTCAAACACAAATCAACAGATAAATTAGGAAATTAATAATTATGGTACTTTGAGTTAAAATTTTAAGTAGATGGCATATTAGGTATTTTTAAAAAACTCATCTCTCCTCTCTCCTCTCTCATCTCTCCGACCTCCAATATTCGGCCTACGGTGAAATCAGTATCATAGTATATCACAATGGGTATCACATTGTGTGTCTTTGGTTTTAATGTTTGAGTTGGTATCATAGTTGGTATCACAAAGGTATCACATTATATCACAAATGGGTATCACATTGTGTATCTTTGTGATTACTTGGTACCTGCCGGATTAATGTTCACTGGAGGTCGGAGATTGGAAGTCGGAGAGATGAGAGAGTAGAGAGAAGTTTTTTAAAAATACCTAAAAAACTCTCTAATTATAATTTTAACTCAAACTACCATAATTATTAGTTTTCTAATTTATCCGTTGATTTATGGTTGAGATTGGATCTCACAGTTATCACAAACTAATTAGTTCTCCCTTGAATGAGCCCCTATATATATATATATATATATATATATGTATGTATATATATGTATGTATGTATGTATATGTATGTATGTATGTATGTATATGTATGTATGTATGTATTTGACGGTCGGTTTGGTCCAAACCGCCCAAAAAAGGTTCCAGACCGCTGACCGGATCGCCCGGTTTTGCTATTTTCCAAACCAGACCGGACCGCCAGATCACTCAAACCGTCAAAAAGGTCCGCTTTGACTTGGTTCGACCGGTTTAAGCGGTCCAACGGTTTTTTTGAACGCCCCTACTCCATATTTTGCGAATGAATTTTTTTATAAATTATTTACATTGTTATATATTTACGTTTAATTTTAAGTTAGAAAAATCGTTATGTATTTTTAATTGTTTTACACAAGTTGTGATTTTATATATGTTTGTTTTCTTAAACATATAAAAATATTTTTAGACCCAATGTTAGTGGGTCAATCCAATTCTGTTATTTTATTTGTAACTATATTTAATACATTAATTATTTATTAATTATTTATAAGTGTAATTTTCTATAAAACGGACAAAAAGTGTAATGGATCAAACCAAATCCAACCACTTTTGTATTATAATCACATTTAATACATTAATTATTATAAAACTATAAATAGACAAATAAGTGTTAGCAAATAGAAATATAAACAAACTGAACGAACATGAATAAATAATTGTTCGTTTAATTTAACGGAACAAATAAAGTAACATAAACAGTAAATGAAAACAGAATTTTTTGTATTCATGTTTGTTAAAAAAATATGTTTGTTTGTGTCCGTTCTGTTAGAAATTTGATCTATCTAAGTGACCTAGATTATTTATATTAATAATTATTTTAGGGGGTGTCTGGGATTGCTTATAAAAACAACTTATTGACTTATTCCGGCGTGACACCGGTAATAAGCACGTTTGAGTGTTTGGATAAACAACCTATACCAGTGCCAAACCGGTAATAAGGAGTTTTTGAAGAAGTTAAATTCTTTTGACTTATAATAAGTTGATAATTAGTTTTGTAGAAAAGCATAAGTTTTTTCAAATAAGCAAATCTCATTCACCCCCTAATCTCATATTAGTGACAAATGTTTTACTTAAGTATTTAATTTATGACTTATTGACATACAGGTCCTCCGACTATCTTGATGGGCGATGTTAGTCCCTGTAACCGACTGTAACTAACTATAAATATGTGGTTATCTCTTTTATTCATTCTCTTGATGCAAAACGGCATGATATAGAAATCGTCTCCTTTATTCTATCATCTTGAATGCACCATTAATCAAAGACTTTAACACAAAATTCTAACTCCATCATAATTACTTTGCATTAAAGAGAGTATCGTTGAGTCATCATGGCTTCATCAAGTAAGACAATCCCTAGTATTACTACAAGTAAGTTTTCATTTCTCATCTTGTAGATTAAACCATAATATACACGATGATTCCTTATTATGAACATAAAAAATTCGATCTTTTTGCTTATTTATGTTGTTTAATTCAACATTTGGTATCAGAGCCTTGGTGAAAATAATTGCTTAATCAAGATATTCATGTTCATAAAAAGAAAACCAAAAGATAAATTTGATTCTTTTGCTTTTAATCGCATCATCTAAAACTTAATTATCATAAACCATAATTTTAAAACCGATTAATTGGTTTATCTTCTCTGTGATAAACTTGTAAGAATCTGATTAAAAAAAAGGCTTAAAGTAACTGTATGTTTTGACGGTTTCTTCATGTGAAATATGATATGGGCATTAAAAACTTCTTTTTTTTTATTTGCATTAGTCTGTTGTGTAATTCTAATATTTATGGCCACATATTTTCATGATCATATTTAAATATACATTGATATGAGTGGCTCTTAAATTATGGCGGTATTTACTTATGGTCTGCATGATTGATTTATGTTGCCGGCTCATTTTTTTTTTTTTTGCATCGTCACACAGTACTTCCTTGTATGATTAATTTAATGTTAAGGTTTATGTTGTATGATTAGATTTCAATTTGTTCTTAAATTATTTGTCTTTATATCATGTATAATAACTCAATTTGAATGATCGGCCCAACGGAAGATTGTTCTATGTTGAGATTTAGCGTAAAATAATTC
Organism: Cynara cardunculus var. scolymus; assembly: GCF_001531365.2. Taxonomy (NCBI): domain Eukaryota; kingdom Viridiplantae; phylum Streptophyta; class Magnoliopsida; order Asterales; family Asteraceae; genus Cynara; species Cynara cardunculus. The sequence continues at coordinate 27,439,391 of NC_037530.1, forward strand.
ATGCTTTAATATGTTTGATAATTCAGGGTTTGTTTCAATCCAACGAAAGAGTAAATTGTGAATTATTAGATGGAACTCATCTCGCATTATTGACTTTTTAACATGTTTTCTACCCAAAGGTGATACATTTTTGATAAGTCGGCATAATTTAGTTAGAATATTAACGATTTGATTGTTGGCTGGACCAACGAAGGGTCAACAATTAAATTTAATTTAAATAACGATCTATTATATATGTTTGTGATAGATCAAACTGATTTACGTTTTATGAATATATATGTGCCCGTAATTTATTTATTTTAATGCTTTTAGTTCGTTATGAGCTTAATTTTTCTAACTTTAACATGCTAGACTCAATAATGATGGGGAACTCTAGATATATATCTAGAGTTGAACCACTGAATGGGACTAACTTTACTTCCTGAAACGAGCAAATTAAAATTGCTCTTGGAGTGATGGACTTAGATTATGCTTTAAGGGTTGAATGCCCAACTGCTCTAACTAATAAAAGCACTGCTGAAGAAAAGCGTCTCTTTGAACAGTGGGAGTGTTCAAATGTATGTCCCTTATGATAATCAAAATCTCCATAACCTCAGCCATTAGAGGAGCAATCCCAAATTCTAAAACGACTACGGGATACTTGACTTCTGTGGAGGAGCAATTTAAGGGTATATCTAAAGCACTTGCAAGTACCCTTATACTTAAAATGCTCACCATAAAGTATGATGGTGTTAGTGGTGTGTGCGAACACATTTTGATGATGAACGACATGGCAAACAAACTCAAAAGTATGGACATGGAAATCTCTAAGGGTGCGTTTGGTTTGCAGGAATGGAATGGAATTGGGGGGATTTGGATTTAAAATCCATTCCAATCCTGTGTTTGGTTTGCCAAATTGGAGGGATTTGGAATCCGGGGATTTCATTAAAATCCATTATACGCGGGATTTAGAAATCCTTTGCAAACTAGCGGGATTTGAAATACAAATCCGGGCTTTTCCTTCCCATCGCTTCCTGTCGATTGCTTCACCCACCTTCCTCCCGCTTCCTTCACCCAGATTCCCTCCCATCGCTTCCTCTCGCCCTAATCAGTCCAGGTTGTCGGTGCTCCCTTCCCGTCCCTTGCAAAGTTGTGCCCTAATCGGTCCTCCTCGCCCGGTGCTGCCTTCCTTTCCCCTCACGAAGCTGCGCCCTAAACCGCCCTTCCTGTTCACTGCCTTCTCCCATCACTCAGCAGGTAACTTTAACTTCTTGATTCTTTAACTTCCTGTTCGCTGCCCTTCCTGTTTGCTGCCCTTCCTATTCGCTGCCTTCTCCCATCACTCAGCAGGTAACTTTAACTT
>NC_037530.1:27441812-27457640 GCF_001531365.2 Cynara cardunculus var. scolymus
AGTTGTTGCTCGAGTGTGCGATGCCGTAATAAGGTTACATCCACGATTGCTTAAGAAACCTGAACCTGTTCCCGATAACTCTACCGATCAAAGATGGAAATGGTTTAAGGTATTTCTACTTCTTTTTTAAAATTTACTTATTTCTAAATAAGTCTAATTATTATGAAAATATAACGATCTTCATTTTTTTGGTTCTAGAATTGTCTAGGAGCTTTAGATGGAACCTACATAAAATGTATAGTTCCAAAAGAAGACAAACCTAGATATAGAACAAGAAAAAAATGAAATTGCGACAAACGTGCTAGGGGTGTGCTCACAAGATATGCAATTTATATATGTCTTACCTGTATGGGAGGGGTCGGCTGCTAATGGTCGAGTGCTTCAAGATGCTCTTCTTAGGCCTCATAGATTAAAAGTTCCAAGACCGGGTATAGTTTACAATAGTTTACTATATATTAACAAGTTAAGTTTTGATGATTTATTAACTTAATTTATTACTAGGTTATTACTTGGTTGATGCCGGATACACAAATGGAGAGGGTTTCTTAGCTCCTTATAGGGGTCAAAGATATCATTTAAATGATTGGCGTGATGGACACCAACCAATCACCGCCAAAGAATTTTTCAATATGAAGCATTCATCGGCGAGAAATGTTATTGAACGATGTTTCGGTATGTTGAAGGCAAGGTGGGCAATCTTACGAGATAACTCGTATTATCCTATTGAACAAAAAGTTAGGATCATCATGGCATGTTGTCTCCTCCATAATTTTATAATGCAAGAAATGCCAGTAAATCCACTTGACAATGACGGTGAAGTGGATGAGGGAATCGGAGACCATGGAGTCGAAGACGGAGATAAAAAAAATGTTGTTGGTACTTCAAATGAGTGGACGGCATTTAGGGACAATTTAACACAATCTATGTTTGCTTCTTGGAATACTACCAATTAATTTGTATGATTCAAATATTTGTTTAACTCATCCTTAATGTTTGTTTAACTCATACTTGCCATGTTTGTTGAAATCTAATGTTTGTTTTGTAATAGAAATTATGGAGTTTGGACATGGATAATTAAATGTCGTTATACTTTTGATTCATTTATGTTTGTAGGTATGACGAGTCAAAATAGAAATTATAGAGTTGTGGATGAATATTGAAGAAACAAAACTCGTTGAAGCTTTACTTACTATGGTGAATACGGGAGCATTTAAAGCCGATAATGGCTTTAAATCGGGTTATTTAATATTTCTTGAACAATCGTTAAAAGAATCTTTGCCGGGCTCCGGGATTTTAGGGAAACCACACATCGAATCAAAGTTAAAAATAATGAAGAAAGATTGGACTATTGTGCATGACATGATAAATGGTTCATATACTAGTGGCTTCGGATACAATAGTGTGAAGCATTGTGTCGTTGTGGAAGACCAAGTTTGGGAGTCGTATCTTCAGGTACATGCTCAAAAGAACTTGCTATTTATATTTGCATTATATATAATCATAGTTATATGTATATTTAATAATTTCTATTATGAAATAGGTCCATAAAGGGGCGGGAAAATGGAAGAACAAACCATATCCTTTTTATGAGGATCTTTGTATTGTATTTGGAAAAGATCGTGCCACAGGAAATAGAGCAAGATATTTTGTTGAGGCGGAACAGGAGGCGCGTACAGAAGATCAAACACAACACATGAATGACGAGTCCGATGACGTAATGGCAACTAGCAATGTTCAAGGTGGGAATGCAAATATGTAATCTGAAGAAACTTCAACTGCACGTCGTAAGAAGAGAAAACGTCGAGTAGATCCCATGGCTGACGGATTTAGTAATGCGGTTACTAAACTTGGAGAAACTTTGGAGAAAATGGCGAACAAACTTAGCAGAGGTGTAGAACGAGAAGATGAACTTGATAAGAAACGTTTGATGATCACTCCTGAGATATTAAAAATGCAGACGTTGGCCCAACGGGAGAAGTTTAAAGCAATTTCATTGATAAGAGACGATCCTGAAAAGGTGAACATGTTTTGGGATTTCCAAGAAGCGGATAGGGAAGCTTATGTCGATTGGGTTTTAAATGGATGAAAATTTTGGTGGGTAAATATGTGGTTTTGAAAGAACAAGTTGGTAGTTAAATATGGGTAAATTTTGGTGGGTAAATGTGTGCTTTTGAAAGAACAAGTTGGTAGTTAACTGTGGGTAAATTTTGGTGGTTAAATGTGTGCTTTTGATGAAAATGTTTGTTGATTAAATATGTATTTTGAATGAAAATGTTTGTTGATTAAATATGCATTTTGGATGAAAATGTTTGTTGATTAAATATGCATTTTGGATGAAAATGTTTGTTGGTTAAATATGCATTTTGGATGAAAAGGTTTGATTGTTAAATTTTTAGGTTTGTTGGTTAAATAGATAGATTTAAGAAAATGAAAGAGATTTGGTGATTAAAATAATTACAAAAAAAAAAATCATTGACAACTGTTAAATTTGAACTTCCAGGTTAGCTCTTATTAAGTTTATATTAGTGTTATTGAAGATAATTTATAAGATTAGGAGTTAGTTAGATTAGATTGGCCGAAAAATTTCTAGAGTTTCCGGTAGTTGCTTAGCAAGTCCGGTTCCGACCCGTAACTATCTGAAACGTCCTATACAGTGCCAAATGCTCCAATTTATACCCAATTTATATAAAACACAAAGTTTTAGTGTTTTAAATATAAAACCCAAAGTTTTAGTGTTTTAAATATAAAACCTTTTTATTTAAATGAATTTAGCCATCATGGGTTTATAATTTGAAGAAAAATGTCAAAATTGAGAAAAATGACATTCTAGCATTTTGGGCTTAAGTTTATAAAAAAAAATTTAGAGGATGGGCTTGGGCTCTCCCATGGCCACCCCCCTTCCCCTCCTCTTTCTCTACTTAATCCACATATAAATACTATAACTCTTTCATTATTCTTCATTTTTTTTTCATCCTTTCAAATTTTGAAACTCCTCTCCCTCTCTCTCCCTAAAACTCAAGAGTCACTTAAGAATCATCTTCATCATCCATCATCTTCAGCCGAATTCTTCATCTCTTTCCATCAAAATAGTAAGGATTTTGAAGATATTACATCCCTCTCATCATAAATCAAGGTAACAACTCCATCTCCATCTTTTTCTTGTAAATTTTGGGGGAAAAACCCATTTTTTATGCATTTTAAACTACTATCTTCTAACCTCCGAAAATTCTGAGTTTTAAGGAGAGATTACACACCAAAAACATGTAAAAATGTTCATATGATGGTGGTGATTTATGACCCAAACATTAGAACTCAAGAAGATAGGTAAAATCATGATTGTATGTGTGTATGATTCTTAAAAATGGCATTTTTAGGTGCTGACAGATTATGTGCATGTGCATAAATCGTCCATATCTTGAAAATAATATGTTCAAATGTTATGAATCTTCTTCTAAAAGTTTATTTATTGAGTTGGGGTTGTAATCCAATTGGTCTCACTCAAAAACATAGAGTTTTGACTCCCCAAATACTCAAAACATTATGAATGTGCATCTGAGAGTTTTTCAGTAGGTAAACCCTACTTTAAACAACCATAACTCTCTTATTAATCATTCAAAATCATTGATTTTTCTTCTGAAAGTTAAATTAATGAGTTACCTTTCAAATGCCAAAAATATGGTTATTTGAGGTTTTAACTACTCAAAACATAATGAGCATGCAATCAGTCTGAAATTGACAGATTTGTATATGTATGTTCTAATGACCATATCTCTTTCAAAACTCGATGAAAAAGGATGATTCTTTCTTTGAGAGTTAACTATATGAGTTATCTTCTGCATTCAAGTATAATCACATGAAAATATGTAGTTTTGATCTCCAAATACCTAAAACACTTTAGGTGTGCAAACTGTGAAACCATCAGTAGGTAACTCCTACTTTGTATGCTAATATCTCTTTATTTACTTGCTCTTAGTGTATGATTCTTCTTCTGAAATGTTCTTTTATGAGTTAGGGTTCATATAAACCCAGTTTCACTCAAAAATATGAAGTTTTGAGGCATTAACCAATTTAATTAAGTTAAGTGTGCAATCTGTCAACTAATGACAGATGTGTGCATGTAACTTTATGGTGCCATATMTTCCTCTCAACTCATCCAAAATGAGTGATTCTTATTTTAAAAGTTTCATTTAAGTGTTAAGTTTATAATTCAACTTGAATTTCTGCAGAACACTTAGTATAACTCTTTAAATGAGTATTTTACTAACATGGTGTAATCTGCCATACCAGTTGTGACATATTGTATTACATAAATTATTTGAATCATTATTGCATGTCCAAAATGCATGAAATTTGGTCTCAATGACCACAACACAATGCTATATCTCATATAAAAATATAGGAAACTATGTCATTTTAGAAGTCTCTATAAATTGATCATTTTAGTGCTAGTAGTTTCTGTCCAAAAATGAGATTTTGGAATTAWTTGATTTTATAAATTTTGATCATTTATTGGATTATAACATTACTTCCGGTATAAATTACTATATTAACGAGCATATGTGCATTATGTATATTTGGACTATAGATAATCAAGTTGGACATATGTAGACACTTATGGACTTAGGACTTATTAATCCCCATAAGTAGTTTTAAACCCGTAAGTGATGGTTTTGGATATTCCTCTTTGATAGGGAAACGTTAAGCTTGTGTGGGGACCGGATCGTATTTTTGATTAGCGGAGCTTGGCAAAAGGGTGAGTTCTCACGGCCCCACTTTTAAGTACTTGTTTACTATTTTGGGGGAAAAGCATGTGATTAAGCAAACTATGTATCTTTATTTGTCTACAACCTTTGGACTAAGGAACTGCTTAGTCGGGTTTACTATGTTTTGTTTTGTCAACTGATATTGGACTTGGAATAAATGCTAAATTGATGTGCTTGGGAGTATATTTTTCCAATTAAAAGTCCCCGTCCGTAAACGCAACTTGTTAACTCGGGTACATCCCTTGGCCATGGTATTGTGGATAACCGCTATTGTGTTGACAGTCCCACCCAGAAAGGGTTGCACATTACATATGTTTTCTTGTCTAATCATGTGGAATTTGGACCACCGCTGAATTAGTACTTCTACGAACTGTGGGACCTAAGTAGTGTACGGGCTACCTATGGTTGTTCGTAAATTAATGGGGCAAGTTGGTCAGGTAAGGCTCAGTAGCGTCTCAAGTTATACATCGTGAAAGATTTACATTTATTAAGTGCAAAGGATTCGCATAAGTTTGCAAATATTTGGTTTATGCATTGAAATGTTTTATGTATATGAAAACCCGTGAGCTCACCAACTCTTTGTAGTTGACTCGTTTTTGTTCCATGCTTTTCAGGTGGTAARTAAGATTTGTCTCAAGTGGGAGCATACTCGTGTCAAAGCTGATTTAGTTAGAATCGGAAGTTTTTGCAAATGAAGAATTTTATAAGATTTTGGTTGTAAAATTTAACTCGCTTTATTATGTAAAACTTAATGTTGTTATCTATTAATCGTCGCTGTGACACGCTTGCCTGTTGCACCTCGTGTTTCCGCTTTAGCGGGGTGTGACATCAATCCAAATCCTACAAACCAAACAGAGGAATGGATTTCAATTCCAATCCAAATCCTGCAAACCAAACACAAGAATGGATTTTAAATCCAATCCAATCCAAATCCCATGGAATCCAAATCCCTCTTGGGAATCCAAATCCCTCAGAAACATTTCTGCAAACCAAACGCACCCTGAAGGTTTCCTTGTTCATTTCATAATGACTTCATTACACTCTCAATTTGGGTCATTCAAAATTAATTACAATACTCAAAAGGTGAAGTGAAAGATGAATGAACTTATTGCCATGTGTGTTCAAGAAGAGGAACGTCTAAAAATAGAAAAAGCGGACATTACTCATTTTAGTACTACTAACACCAATAAAAGGAAGTTCTCAAATAGTGGAAAGGGTCCATCTAAGGGAAGTAAGTTTACTCCCAATAAGGCTCAAAAGTGTACAAACTCATAAATCGAACCAGCTTTATTTTCAAATGTAAAATATAGAGACAAATCCTACAAAGAATCTATCAAAATCTTAGCTAGAATAGCTAAGAAGACGTAAGCTAGCTTAGAGAGAAAGAAAACTATTGAGATCTTATAGAATATTGAATACAAAAAATGATGACAATTATGATAATAACCGAGAAATAAAGGCTATTTATATTTAAGCCACAAAGATACACAAAACACCCTGAACTAACAAAGAATTGCTCCGCTACCCTTGTAGAATTGATAAAAATGAAGCGCAACCCTCAAGTCCTCCATCTTCCAGATTTTGTACATTTTAGCCCTTGAACTTTACAACCTTGCACAAAGTAATCAAACATAACCAAAAGTTAAGATTGAATTATAAGAATATTTCAACACCCTCCCTCAATCTTGACTTTTGATTAAATCGATCATTCTGAGTTTTGAACATAGAAAATTATGATGGGTTATATTGAGAGATTTTGTGAAAATATCAGCAGGTTGCTCAGAATAGATTATTTTAACAAATTTTGTCAACCCTTACTAATGTTTTCACGGATTTGATGAACGTCAATTTCAATATGTTTTGTGCGTTCATGAAAAAATTGTTTGCAATTTGAATTGCAGACTTATTATCACAATATAGATTTACAGGAAGCAAATTTTTTTATGTTCAAATCTAACAAAATTTTAAGAATCCAAATTATTTCACAAGTTGCAATAGCCATAGCCCTATATTCGGACTCAGCTGAAGAGCGAGAAACTGTACTTTGTTTCTTGCTTTTCCATGAAAGCATGGAATTTCCAAGAAAAATACAAAAACGAGTGACTGACCTTCTAGAGGAGAGGCACTTACCCCAATCAGCATTAACAAAGGCAGAAAGAGAGAAACTTTCAGATCTGGTAAAGCTAACTCGTTTACCAGGAGATAACTTCAAGTATCTAAGAATCCTAAGAGCAAGATTTTAATGAGATTGTCTAGGAGCATGCATGAATTGACTTAAACAATGAATAACAAAAGCAATATCAGGTCTAGTAGCTAATAGGTAAATTAACCTACCAATTAACCTTTGAAAACCAATATGATCAGAAAGATAGGGATCTTTGGAACTACTAGAGTCTGTTACAATTAAATTCATATCTACTGGAGTGTTGCAAGGTTTGCAACCAAGATATCCAAAATCATTAAGTAACTCAAGACAATATTTTCTCTGAGACATGCATAATCCATTGATACATTCTAGAATTTCAATACCAAGAAAAAATTTTAATTTCCTTAAATCTATTATGAGAAATTTACTCTTTAGGAATTCCTTTACATGGTTTATCTCTTTCTAGGCCATTTCTAGTTATAACAATATCATCAACATAGACTAACAGAACAATAAAAATATTATTAATAAATTTTGTAAACAAAGAATAGTCATGAATACTTTGAACAAAACCATGATCAATTAGAAGAAAGCTTTGTATACCATTGCCTTGGAGCCTGCTTTAGCCCATACAGAGACTTAACAAGTTTGCATACTCGTTTATCTGCAGGATTATAATATCCCTCAGGCAACGTCATATACACTTCTTCAATTAAATCACCATATAAAAGAGCATTATTTACATCCAATTGAAAAAGACTCCATTTAAATTGAACAGCTATTGCTATAATGTACGAACGGTTACCATTTTCACAACAGGAGAGAAAGTTTCCTCATAGTCTAATCCTTCTCTTTGACTATATCTCTTGGCAACTAGTCTGGCCTTATATCTTTCAATCTCACCATTAGAATTATACTTAATTTTATATATCCATTTACAGACTATGGCTTTTCTACCAGGAGGTAAGTCAATAATGATCCAGGTTCCATTTCTATGTAAGGTTTCCATTTCATCGTTCATAACACTAATCCAATTTGTATCTATATAAGCTTCTTGAAATGTTTTTGGTTCACTTGACTTGTTCAAGTTTGACACAAAACAAAAATTATCAATAGATAGACAAGAATAATTAACTACCTTTTCTATCTCATATATGACTTTTCCTTCAATAACAAATTCATCAATTTTTTTGGGAAAAACAGAAGGTCTAGAGGATTTCCTAGCTGTTTGGATCATATTTGAAGGTAAATTTTGAGTACCCTCAGAGACGAGAACAAGATAAGAAGAGTCCTTACTACTCCTATTCATTTCTTCGGGCTGACTTTCAGCCTCTTGGTGTGTGCTGGCAGGCGTGTCAAAACTGTTCAATGGTTGCCAACAAGTAACTCGTCCTATATTCTCTTCACTACTAGGAATAAGTCTATGTTGATTACTTGAGCTTCCTAGAGGCCCCCTATTGACAGTTCTATTTTGGCTACCTAGCACTTCAATATTACTCGGGACAGAAGAAATGTTATGAGTAGTTTCAATATTATATCCATCTCCATTCTCATCATTGGGTGAAGAATCAACAACCTTATCAGACAACTCAATTTCAGAATAAAAAAAAATTAATTGATTAATACCATTGTTAAATGATTCACTCAACCTGTCTGACTTCTTCTTGAAAGGGAAAACATTTTCATAAAAATTCACATCACGTGAAACAATAATTTTCCGAGAGTCCAAACTATAGAGTTTGTATCCTTTTTTCGAGTTAGCATAACCCAACAATACATATTTTTCAGACTTTGGAGAAAACTTATCTAAGATATTTGGCAAAGCATCAAAACACAAACATCCAAAGTTTCGAAGATGAGTGAGCACATGTTGAAAACCATAAACGAGCTCATAGGGACATTACCATTTAAAATAGACGAGGGAGTTCTATTTATAAGATATGTAGAGGTAAGAATGCACTCACTCCACATATTCAGAGGGATCCCTCCTTGAAACATAAGAGCCCTAGCCACGTTAAATAAATGTCGATGTTTACATTAAACTACCCCATTTTATTGAGAAGTATAAACACATGAGGTTTGATGAACAATTCCTTTATTTTTGAAAAATTCACTTAACTTTGGACTTGTAAATTCAGAACCATTGTCACTTCTAAAAATTTTGACAGTTTTGCCAAACTGAGTATTAATCATGTTAGAAAAGGTTATAATATTATCACTAACCTCATGTTTAATTTTTAGTAAAAAAGACCCAAACAGCACGAGTGAATTCATCAACAATAGTCAAAAAATATTTATACACTTCTCTACTTTGAACGTGATAAGGACCCCAAACATCTAGGTGAACTAACTCACCTAGACTTTTGGATTTATGAATACTTAACTTAAATTTTTCACGAGTCTGTTCTGCGTTATGGCAAATTTCATAGGGACCAGAGTCCCCATTAACAATTTTAAGATGTTCTTTAAGCACCTTTAGAACTTGGTCTGAAGGATGACCAAGTCTACTGTGCCAAAGTTGAGTAGAAGCCAGGCACAACACATTTTGACAGTAGGAAAAACAGCAACAATCATTGTTACAGTTTTCATCAAAGAAATAGAGACCATCTTCCTGGCTACCAGTCCCCACCACATTCTTTCGAAGAGAGTCCTGAACATAACATTTTGACTCATCAAAGCTTACAAACACCTTATTATCCCTAGCAAGTTTATGCATAGACAACAAATTCACATTAAAATCTGGAACAACTAAAACATCAAATAAAGTAACAGTATTGATTACCTTGAAATCACCAATTTTATTTATCTGAGCCTTTGTCCCATTTGGGTGACTGGCCCTAAGATTAAGGTGTAACACCCCCAAATACCACATTTGCATATAACACATATTTCATTACATAGAAATATAATTTACATCACAAGGTCTCACTAGTACAAGGATTCCTATATGTACAAAATCTACATATGAAAAATTCCAAAACAAATCATGTACTATTGCATGTAATACAACATGTATCTTCAAAATAAAATAATCTCAAGCAGATCTTCAAAAGCAGATAACAGGTTAGGAAAATAATCATATTTTCCCTTTCCCCTTATTATCCCTGGACCCCGTCATTCATGCATTGCATAATTTTAAAACAGAAAATGAGGGTTAGACCAGAAGGGTCTAATGAGTAAATCCCTTCTTTGCAAATACAGGGTGATGAACACCAAAATAAAACCAAGCATCTTTACTTAGAGATAAATGTCATATAATGCAGTCCTCAATAACATGTATAATAGGATAAATCCAAGAACCTCAGTTCTATTTGATAAAATACATCTGCTTAAAGATCCAACATTCCCAACATGAAACAAATATTATAATCAAAGCTTCTTTGAATAATTAGACAATTCCTTCGTAAATATTAACGGAAAGATTTAAGGCAATACTTGCCCTTTATGACAAACCATTTTCCCCTTCTTAATAACATCTAAATTATTATTTCTAATAAGAATAATATCTCTAATTCATCAAGTCACAAAGTGTTGATCCTCTCTCTCAGTGATTTGATGATAATCCCTTTTCACTTATACGTTGTATTTATGTTTCTGTCTTTTCAGTTTCAGCAACCGTCACTGAGTATGTTCAGTGATCGCTGAAGAACTCGTTTTGTAAATCTATCAGAGACATGAATACTTCAAGAAGACAACACTCACACCAAAGAACCTTCAGCAAATGTCGAAGACTGAAACTGAAGATTAGATACTGACGAGTACATGATCTGAAGCGGTATTCAGTGATTACAAGTCTGTCTACATATGTGTGAAGACTGCTCAAGCTTCAGCGAATGATGAAGAGACCTTCAGGTCATTCCAGCATTCAGCGATCAAAGGAAGCTTGCTTAGCACGATTGTTGTTGTCTTGTCCTTATACACACAAAGGAAAAAACCTATACCCTTATGAAAGTTGGTACGGTACGGAGCCGGCTAATCGACTCTATTGTCCACCAACTTTAGGTAAGGATGCTTGCTCATGAATAGTGTTTTTTGTACTATTCACTGTAGCAAAGGACAAGCCTTCCTCTTAAGGCTTGACATGCACTCTAACCCTACCATATTGCATTAAATGTTCATTTAATGCACTTAGTATAAATAGAAGTGTTTCTTCTCCATGCAGAGTGCGGGCAACTCACTCTCTAACCCTAATTCTTACTTCAAGCATTTTCCATCTTAAGTAAAGGATCTTCTCTTCATCAGATCTTTCCTTGTATTTGCTAAGACTTAGTGTGTAACTAAAGATTATTTAGATAGGTTTTTATCATCTTATCTTTCCGCAAACAATCTTGTAAAATCTGTGTTGATCTTCTTTATCAATATATATTTTAAATTTAAAAATATTGTGTTTGTATTCATCCCCCCTTCTACAAACTGTTTTACTATTCTTGTAGACCCTCAAGGGACCAACAAGTGGTATCAGAGCAGTGTTTTCTTTCTTTCTTTCTTTGTGTTTAGCTGTTTTCAGTATTAGTTTATCTCCTTTCTTAGATAACTTTACCCCTTACAAATGGCTTTACAAATTACAAACACACACAAAAGATAATGGCTCTCTTGCCAAACCTCCCCGGTTTGTCCGTGACAGCTTTAGTCTCTGAAAGAACCGGATGTCCCTCTTTCTGGAAGGTGTGGATCCTGAAATTCCATATTATATAGAAAATGGACCATATATTTCATTTGTTATTGCTCTGGCTGTTCCAGCAACAGCTACGAATGCCGCGATTCCTGAACGGCAGATTCCAAAGCTTCCACATCAATGGAGCGATGAGGACAAGAAGAAAATAGCTATAGTCACACGTGCTCGGTCTATAATAGCTATGTCTCTTCCTTATGAGATTTATCACCCAGTTATGAAACTCAAAACTTCTAAATCCATGTGGGACACACTTTGTGTTCAATATGAAGGAACCACTCAGGTTCAGGAGACTAGAAAGATCAATCTAGTAAGACAGTATGAAAGCTTTCTCTATGGAAAGTCTGAAACTCTGTCTGAAGTACATCAGAGATTTAACTGCCTTCTTATTGATCTTAGGGCTGTAGGAAGGGAATATTCTAATTCTAAAACTTTAACCAAGTTTCTAGAATGCCTTCCTGAGTCTTGGGACACCTTTTCTATGTATCTCAAGATGTCAAATGACATGCCCATTCTTTCTCTTTCTACTTTATACGGGATTCTGCTTAACCATGAGCAATCTCGTCAACTGAAAAGGAATTTTGTAAAAGAATCCAGGGAAATGAAAATCTCTCCTCTAGCTTTGATCTCTGAAGCTTCTTCAGTTGAAACTTCTTCTACCTTGTTTGTTTCTTCTCTTCCTCCCGTTGTTATCACAGAGATAGATTTTTCTATCTCTTAGGACATTCCAGAATCTGATTTAACAGATTTTGATGAGTCCATGGCACTCCTAACTAAGTCTTTTAGGAGGTTCGCCAGTAAGAGCAACTTCCGCTGATCTCCTCAGCTGTCCCTTAGGGAAAAGCCAAAGTCTGAAAGAAGAGACAAGGCTTCAGCTGTCTGCTACAACTGTCACTGGCCCGGACACTTTGCAGGTGAATGTAGATCAAAGAAGACTGCGATGCCATCTTCTAAAGTTCCTTCCTCCTTCAGGACAAAAGATGAGAAGTACTCAAAACTGAAGGAGAAGTACAAGAAGATAAAGAACAACCAGCGAAAGGCTAAAGGCCTTATTGGTAAAGGGCATGACTGGGCTGAGTCATTCGATGAATCATCTTCGGATGAGGAGGATAAAGCCTATGTCTGCTTGATGGTCATAGATGCAGATGAAGGATCTTTAGAAGCGTCTACTTCCTCTGAGCCATCTTCTTCTACTCAGGTATGTTTCCTGAATGAACCTTCTTCTTCTTCTAGTCTTTCTGTACTGAATACGCTGACGGTTGGCCTTTACAATGCCCTCAATGGCAAATCGAAAGCTGAAATGCTTAATGTTGATATTCAAGAGCATTTGAAGATTTGCCATTCTAAGATCAAAGAACTGACCTCTGTCGAGGAAAATCTTAAAGATCAGGTTATTGTAAACCAAGCCATCACTGTTGAATGTGAGAAGGCTATCGCTGAGCGTGAGCGAGCCATCGCTGAACTCAAGGCTGAGAAAGCTACCATTGAAGGGTGGTGCAAAGCTTCCATCAAGGCCTCTGAGATCATTAATGCTCAGATCCCCGCCAAGATAACGACTAGTCTAGGATTATCCTATGATCAGAAAGAATGTGTTAAAGACAGGTCCATGCTCAAGTTTGGTACATTCGTCTCTTCTATTCTTAACACTTCTTCCTCTCAGTCCTCCTCTTTTACTGAGAGTCATCTTGAAGGAACTCCGTCGAGTTTTGGGTGCAAAGACAAAGGTAAATTCATTGTCACAGCATCCCTTCCCAAGAAGTCTAACGAGTCTAATAGATCTAGGTCTATTCCTTCAGCTTGTAAAGCTTCTTCCTCCTCAGGGACTAGGAAATCTGAATCCCATCAGAAATTTAAGTCACAGCTCAAGGTGAACTTTTCACCTACAGAATTCGATTCCTCAAAGGTTCCTCCTAGAACCGATGAGAAGGGAATTCTTGGAGCAGGTCCCGCTTCTAGTCTGATACTTCCTGGCCCTAAAGCTACTCCTAGCTTTAGGAAGTGTAAACACTGCGGTGAGAAAACACATATTGCCAGCAAGTGTTCTTCTGCCGCCAAAGCTGGTTCACCAGCTAAGGGCAAGAAAGTAGCCAAAGCTGAGAAATCAACCAAGGCGAAATCATCCACAAAGGATGCACTAGCAACCAAGGTGAAGAAAACCGTTGAAGCCTCTTCTTCAGGTTCAGCGAAGACAACTCCTGCTGAAAAATCTTCAGCATCAGACGTTGTAGTTCCTACCACTGAAGCATCTTTAGGTTCAGTGAAGACTTCCACTGAAACTACTTTGGTAGTGTCAGAGGTTGTTCCTCTTCCCACTCAAACCTCCTCAGGTTTGGTGATGACATCTACTGATGCTGGTTCTTCAGCATCAGACGATGAAGCCTCTAACAAAGCTGGACCCCAATAGTTGGGTACCAATAGCATTCTTATTTTGTTTCCTTGTACATGATGTCAAAGGCATATGGTATCTGGACAGCGGTTGTTCAAGACATATGACTGGAGATAAATCTCTTCTAACTCACTTTAAGGAAGAAAGAGGACCTTCCGTAACCTCCAGTGGAAACGGAAAAGGATATACCAAAGGTTTTGGTATTTTAACCAATGGTGCAACAACTTTCAAACGCATTGCATATGTCGAAGGACTAAAGCATAATCTTCTTAGCATCAGCCAACTGTGTGATAAAGATTATACAGTTAAATTCTCAAAGAATTCATGTCATGTTCTTGACAAAGATGATAAGGTTGCTCTAACCGGTTCTCGTCTAGAGAACGTATATATAATCAACATGAATTATTCCCTCACCGAGAATAGATGCTTCTTCTCCAAAGTCTCATCAGATATTAACAGGTTATGGCACAAATGGCTATCTCATCTCAACTTCAAGACACTCAGTGAGTTGTCAAGAAATGATCTTGTCACTGGTCTTCCTCAACACTCATTTGCAAAGGAATCTCTTTGCTCAGCTTGTGAAAAAGGAAAACACACAAGAGCTAGCTTCAAGTCAAAGCAAATCTCTTCAGTGACTGTGCCTCTTCAGCTATTGCACATGGATCTCTTTGGTCCAGTCAACGTGTAATCCCTAGCTAGAAAGAAGTTCACACTTGTCATTGTTGATGAGTATGCCAGGTACACTTGGGTATTCTTTCTCAGATCCAAGGATGAAGCACCTRAAGAAATCATTTCGTTCATCAAAAAGATAGAAGTATTAAACGATGTTAAAGTACGATCTATCAGAAGTGCCCATGGTACTGAATTCAAAAAAAGTACTATGGATAACTTCTTTGAGGATAAGGGAATCTCTCACAACTTTTCTTCAGTGCGAATTCCCCAACAGAATAGGGTGGCTGAAAGACGAAATCGAACAATCATTGAGGCTGCTCGATCAATGCTTAGCGAATCCCAACTCCCTACTCAATTCTGGGTTGAAGCTGTCAACAACGCTTGTTTCACTCAAAACCGATCGCTGATCGTGAAAAGATTCAAGAAGACAACCTATGAACTCTTCCATGGACGAAAGCCTTCCATAAGCTTTCTTCATATATTTGGTTGTACTTGTTACATTCTCAACAACCGCGACCAACTTGGAAAGTTCGATCCCAAAGCTGATGAAGGAATCTTTCTTGGATATTCTTTTGTATCCAAAGCCTTCAGAGTTTTCAACAAACGAAGACAAACAATAGAGAAATCTATTCATGTCACCTTTGATAAATCTCAGCCAGCTAATTCAAAACCCATCTCAAATAATGAGGATGAATTAGAAAACTGGATGTTCTCTCACTATGGACAACCTGAAGCTTCTTATAGTGCTCCTCTTAACATTGAATCTCTCGAAGCTGAAGATGGTCCACTCATCATTCCAGTTACAGCTAGTCACTCCACCGCATCTTCTTCAGAGATTGTTGCAGTGCCCATTAGCTGTGTTCCTTCTTCTACTTCAAACACTGATCCATCACTAAATGAAATGCCTTCAGTTTCTGAACCTGTTTCAGTTGTTGAATCTGAGGCTCTTTTAGCAATAGTCCCTATTGCTGAAGAAACTGCTACTGAAGTCTCATCTTCCATAATTGAACTTGCCTATTCAGATGAAGCTCCTCTACCGGCTCAGCGATGGACTAAAAGSCATCCAATTCATCAAATTCTTGGTGATCCAGATGCAGGTATCAAGACACGTCGTGGTCTAGGTAATATATGTCTCTTTGTCAACTTTCTTTCTTTAGTTGAACCCAAGAAAATCAGTGATGCTATCTCT
>NC_037530.1:27460760-27471107 GCF_001531365.2 Cynara cardunculus var. scolymus
CCCTCTCAACCCACTATTGGTTCTCCTCAGAGAGCCAAGAAGTCCAAAAAGGGGACAGCCACGTCTCTAGCTGGAGCCTCTCAAAAGACTTTAGTTATTGAAACTAGCCTTATCCCCGAGGCGTCTTCTGCTCACCCTCCCAGCTCTTCAGTGATTTCTCTCATCATTGTTGTATCAGTGGTACCTACCCTCACCTCCTCAGTGACCCAACTCACTGAAGGTGTGAATATCAGCGTCGCCTCCGCTGAACACCCACGTCTCTTCTCGACCATTTTCTCTTCTCCTCCTTCCTTGGTCTTTACACATGTCGATAATGTATCAGCGACTGTCCTTCCTGATACTGAGACGCGCACCACTAGACCTGAGGTTGCTCCTCTCGATGCTCCTCTGCACACAGATGTCCATCCTCTCAAGGACATCTTTGCTCACGCAAGTGACAATCATTTAGATGTCACTGATGGCCCCTCAGGTATTCCATCTTCCTACCCTTTCTTTTCTTCTAACCTTGAGCCTTCAGCTCACACTTCTTCTTTTGTAGGCCCTTCTTCGATGCATCAGTCTGATGCTTAGGAAGTGGAAGAGGAAGAGGAAGAAAGAGATAAAGATGATGGAGGAGATGAAGAGATGAAGATGCCTATGATATGGCATCAGACATCAAACTTCTTCTTCCAGCCGTTGATACCGTCCTCTACAGGATCAACGAAGTCCACCAAGAGATGTCCCGCCAGGGTGATCTTGATGCGAACTTCCTTACCATCCAGGCAGACGTTCAAGAAGTTAAGAGTCATATTCAGACTCTCCAAGAAGCTGTTCAAGCCAACACCGATGCCATTGTTGTTCTTCACAGCAGGGCTTACGATGCTCAGGCTATCGCTGATCAGCAGACTGGCCTTCTTCAACAGATCCTGGATGTTGTCCGTCAACCAGCTCCAGTGATCCCACCTTCTTTCTCTGCCAGTGATCGTGTCCAGCTCCATAAGAAGCGTGAGGCAACGACAACTCTAGCCAGTGCTTTGAAAAGGCTAGATGAAACAATGGTTCTCTAGTGTCAGCACTTGGACGAACTCTCTGGCCAATTCTCTCAAGTCTTAGCCAGAGAGGGGGAGATGAGGTCCAACGCTGGTGAATCATCTGATGATGTGCTTACCCCTTCTCAGGCCGTTGGTCCAGTATCAGCTTTAGTTGCAGTTGAAGCTGAGGCTCTCAGAGCTGAAGCAGTTGCTGCTCTTGTAATCCCGACCACCAAAGTTGCTCCAGATGAGGATGTCGATGCCATCCCTAGGGATGATGCCCATACCATCACTGCTGCTGGTGATGAAGATGATGAAGATGATGATGAACCTACCATTCCAGACCCCGAAAGTGATCTAATGACGACGATGACGATGATGATGAAGATGACTTTATCATCAAGTACAAGATGCCATCAACCGTCACCAAGGGAGTTGCTCTCAGGGAATCTACATCCCAGGGGGAGCAAAGGCAAGGTGAATCGACTCCATCAGGAAACTAGGACCCCAAGTCGAAAGGCAAGGCGGTTGCTGAAGAAGGAAACTTAAAGGTATTGTTCAATATCCCTCAACAACCTTTGTTTGAAGACTCTACCTCTCAGGTAGTGATTACATCAAAATATCAACTTCATATTCCATCAATAACCTGTGGTCGACTAGAGTGGGTACCTGATCAACTCGTCTCTTGTGTTCCTACTACCAGCAGATGTCTCAGCTTAAGGAGTCACTCGACCAGACTAGAGTAAAAATCCCTCTTTCGTACCTCTAGTGGTGGTGAGTTCAACTTCTTGTCTGAAGCTGAAAGACTCGAGGCATTAAGGGTTGAAGAAGAGCTAGAGCTTCAAAGGAAGCAGACTGAAGACAGCTTGAAGCTGGCCAAGTCTCTAGCTGAAAAAGTCCTTCCCAAGAAGAAGTCCAAGAAAACGATGAACGCTGTCCAAGCCCAGGCTAAACTTCTCTCTATTACAGAAGCTGAGCATGAGAAGAACTTGAAGCTAGTAGAAAAGGACAAGCGATGGAGCGAAGCAAAGCTAAAAAAGCGAGTCAGTCCCCGCCCGATTATCAGCGTCAGCATCAACGGACGTTCTAAAGACGGTGGAACGCTGGTCTCAATGCTCATCACCAGGGACAATCTTGATGCCGTTACCGAGTACCCTTCCTACCTTGGCCATTATGAATACAGCGAATGGATGGAGATCAGACAAGCCATTCAGCAATCCAAGTNGATGCCGTTACCGAGTACCCTTCCTACCTTGGCCATTATGAATACAGCGAATGGATGGAGATCAGACAAGCCATTCAGCAATCCAAGTCAAGACACAAGACACTTATCGAGGACACCATCAGCGAGCTCATCAAAAGGATGTCCAGGTATGTCAAGGTCCCTGACAGGCCATCTCTGAAAAAAGGTGGGAAGAAGAAACTCAAGCTCTCTGATCCTAATGATGGACCATTCCTAAGGAACGAACATGAAACAAGGTTCTCCTTAGAAGAAGTCCTGAAGGGTCATCAGAGTACAGACATTTCTATGCTGAATCTTGACTAGCCAGATAAGGGTCCCTATACACCCAACTCTGTGCATTTTAAACCTGAGTTAGGAGTTATATTCCTTGACTATGAAGGTGAAGTCAGATTTCAGAGAATGTCAGAGCTACATCTGTGTCCAATGGATCATCTGGTTTATCTCTTGCTCTGGATAGATGATAGCATGCCTGGAAAAGTTGTAGATCTGAAGATACGAAGGGAATTCCTACGTCGAAGAAAACTTGGTGAAAATGTACCTGGTTACATCGATCTAAGAGTTCTAGAATAGTTTCTCTTTGTAACAATAATCCACTTTTCCTTGTAACTTCTTGTACTATGTCTACTTTCAGTGATTGTACTTATAATTTGTAAGCACTAGACATGTATTGTAATACTTGTAATATTTTCTTTGATTAATAAAATGAGTATTCCATGTACTTCACTGAAAAAGATCCCTGAAAAAAGTAATAGGGACACAAGTCTATGAGTTCAAGTGTTACTTTTTGCATTCACTGACAATCTATAAGTCAGTGAATAAGCTTTCAGTTTCAGTTTCCGTACTTGTAATTTTCTTAGATATAACTTAAGAAAAATTTTCAAGCTGAGACTGCTAACTGAAAAAGATCCCAAAATAGTAAAAAGGGACATGTACTTCATATGTAACTTTTTCTTACTATCATTTGACAAGATAACATTCTTTATGTTATCTTGTTATCATCAAATAGGGGGAGATTGTTGATCCTCTCTCAGTGATTTGATGATAATTTCTTTTCACTTATATGTTGTATTTATGTTTCTGTCTTTTCAGTTCCAGTGACCGTCACTGAGTATGTTCAATGATCACTGAAGAACTCGCTTTGTAAATCTATCAGAGACAGCAATACTTCAAGAAGACAACACTCACACCAAAGAACCTTCAGCAAACGTCGAAGACTGAAACTGAAGATTAGAGACTGACGAGTACGTGATCTGAAGCGGTATTCAGTGATTACAAGTCTGTCTACATATGTGTAAAGACTGCTCAAGCTTCAGCGAATGATGAAGAGACCTTCAGGTCATTCCAGCATTCAGCGATCAAAGGAAGTTTGCTTAGTACGATTGTTGTTGTCTTGTCCTTCTACACACAAAGGACAAAACCCATACCTTTATGAAAGTTGGTACGGTACAGAGCCGACTAGTCGACTCTATTGTCCACCAACTTTAGGTAAGGATGTCTGCTCATGAATAGTGTTTTTTGTACTATTCACTGTAACAAAGGACAAGCCTTCCTCTTAAGGCTTGACACGCACTCTAACCCTACCATATTGCATTAAATGTTCATTTAATGCACTTGGTATAAATAGAAGTGTTTCTTCTCCATACAGAGTGCGCGCAACTCACTCTCTAACCCTAATTCTTACTTCAAGCATTCTCTAGCTTAAGTAAAGGATCTTCTCTTCAGCAGATCTTTCCTTGTATTTGCTAAGACTTAGTGTGTAACTAAAGATTGTTTAGATAGGTTTTTATCACCTTATCTTTTCGCAAACAATCTTGTAAAATCTGTATTGATCTTCTTTATCAATATATATTTTAAATTTGAAAATATTGTGTTTGTATTCATCCCCCCCTTCTACAAACTGTTTTACTATTCTTGTAGACCCTCAAGGGACCAACACAAAGAAATGATGACTCAAAGTTATTAAATCCAATTAGTAACAATAATAAGAGTTATAATAATATCCACATATGACAATGCCACCCTTATTCCAAGTACACCTCTCCTTGATATGTCACCCTTATTCCTCCATCAAAACAGGGCTATCTATCAGAACAAACATAAGTCACCATGTCTGAAAGTACCCGGTCCCAGTTCCAAGCCAGAACAGACAAAAGTCACTATGTCTGGGGGAACTACCACTTAAAACAAGTTTCATACCAAAACAGACTTACGTCACCACGCTTGGTAGAAACAGTTTACAAAATCCAATTCCATACCAAAACAGAYTTACGTCACCACGCTTGGTAGGAATGTTTTCCAAAATATAGTTTCATACCAAAACAGACTTACGTCACCACACTTGGTAGAAACATATCTTTTTATTTAAAAAGATATAAAATACCCCTTCTTAATAAATCCATAATCAAACCCAATTATAGACATTTTAAACTATATAAATGTTTAGAATATTAAACACTTAAAAATTATCAAATATAAGTTATCCGGACAAGTTATCCGGATATACAATCCGGACAACACTCGTCCCTTTTGTCCGATTTACTAATCCGGACAAGACTTAGTCAAGACTAAATCGCATGATTCATGTCTGGTTTAAGGCAATCCAGACAACACATGATCGATTTAAAAACTAAACCGCTCAATACATAATCGGTTTATAACTCATCCGTACGACCCTTAGGCGATTTAAGGCTAAACCGCTCAATGCTTGGTCGTATTCATACTTCTCCGTTCAAAACCTTTGTCCGGTTTACATAGTTCAAATTATCACCAACACTTTAAATCACACAACACTTAAGCGATTTATAAATAAATCGGACACTTCCTATCCGGTTTAAGAGTAATCCGGACAAGCTTTGTCCGGTTTAGACTTAATCCGGTCACCCCTTGTCCGAATAAAAACCTTAATTGGATAACTGTTTTCTTTCCAATAATAAGCAACATTCAAATAAAAACCAGTAACAAATTTTATACAAAAAGGGGTTTAGAAATCACTCACCTTATGAGAATTCGCAGTTTTTGAAGAAGATTGCAAAACTTCTTTGAATAACCAGACAACTTTTCTCAAGTCACTCTCAAGATTTCAAAAATGGCAAGAGGTTTGAGAAAATACTTTACCCTCATATTTATACCTTCCCTTTTTAGGGAAGTCGGCCATCCAGGCCCTCACCCACATGCATGCATGTACACAAAATTTTCTACATACATACGCACACATATGCTTATGCATACTCCTCATGCATACACACTTCACATATATATTTTATACATACATATATATATATATATATATCTACATATTATGCACATATCCCTATGCATAAAAATACACATACTCACATATATAACTCATGTAAGCATGTATCCACATAAACAATTAATTCACATAATAAATACCTTGGGTAATAACCAGTACCCGGTTATCACATAAGGCCAGAAATGTCAACCAGAATTTCTAAAGAATGAGTGTTGTGAGTCATGTGTTGGTTTGCACCAGAGTCAATTATCCATCCAGCGTTAACAGATTTTGACATACCTGTCATATTGGCAATGGATCCTTCTTTGTGATCAATAAGACGAAGGATCTTAGCAACTTGTTCCTCAGAGAAAGTGAAAGATGAGCTAGGCCCAGCTTTCTTAGGAGAGTGAGAATCTGAAACATAGTCATTTTCAAAAGAAGGTTTGAAATTTTGGTTTTGAGGCCTGGGACGGTTTTGAAAATCCTTTGAAAATCCTATTAGTTTAAAACATATTTCAATAGTATGTTCGGTCATTCCACAACGTTTACAAACGAGGTTGGAAACTCTTCCTAACTTTCTTTTGTTATCAACAGTTTTGCTCAAAAATCAAATTATCCATTTTTTTAGGTTATATTATCTAAAACATAATCAATATTTTATCTAAATACATTATACCAAAGAACAAGAGCATTTTATTATCTTTAATTTACGAACCATGATATATATATATATATATATATATATATATATATATATATATTACAAAACATGTTAAACTTTATTGTTGAATTTTTAAGAGGTATAAATCTTGATGTATCATGTACAAGTTTAAAAAGTTTCACAACCTCCCACATTCTACATGATAATTAAAAATAAAATTATTTTTTATTTTTAAATTACACTTTGTATCTTTATAATTAGTTATTTAATTTACTTTATATTCATTCATTTTTTTAATTTTTATTTTACTCCCTTATCACATTAACATACATAATCGTATATTTACTAAAATAAATTAAAAATAAGTTTCCCTTTTACAAATTATATCATTATAATCGTCTCATCAATATCTTTAAAATGAGCCAAAATATTAAATATTTTTAGATTTAATCATATTATTAAATAATATAAATATGTAGTGAATTATTTTTAGAAGTTACACTTTATACCTTATAGTTATATGTATTTAATTTGTTTTATATCACTTATTCTTTCATTTTTAGTTTACACCTTTAATGTACAAATTTAAAGCTATAAAACCCACAACCTTGGTCGAACCTCCACGATCCATTAAAAATCAAATAATATTTTATTTTTAAATCATACTTTTATACCTTTATAATTAATTATTTAACTAGTGTGAGAACCGCGCGTCGTGCCGGTGCATAAGTACTTTGGTTAATGATCTGAAGATTGTCTATGTAAATATAAGTACTTTGGTTAATGATCTGAAGATTGTCTATGTAAATATATGTTAGCTGTTAATCGAATCATCAACAAATAATATTCAAATAATTCAAAAAAAATTAATAAAATCTAATTAGTGAAATTATAATATATATATATATAGAGAGAGAGAGAGAGAGAGAGAGAGAGAGAGATTTGTTTTAAAGTTGTAAAATTAAATAAAATGAGTAATAATAACAACCTAAATATTAAGGAATCTGACACAACTCAAGAATAAAAAATACTACATAGAGGATATGTCTCATTCAAATATTTCAACTTACATTAATGTAAGAAAATCAATTGAAAGAAACAAAAATGACCATATTGGAAAACTTAAAATAGACGATGAGTCAATCCTAAGGCATTGTAGAAATCTAACTGCAACTTTTCGTTTCTTACTTTGTTGTAAAAACAAAATCTATAAGGCTGTTTGAATTGACAATAAATTAAGCAATGATAACTCATAAAAATCCTCGCATTAGAAAAAAAACTATCAAGAATATCAGGAAAAAAATCAACCTAAAATATATTGTTTTAACACATATAAAACAAGTAAATTAAACAAAGCCTAAAAGATATTTGTATTATACAAAACTAACCTCATAAAGCATAACAATTACTTAGTGGAGAGAGAAGCGTAAGCGTCTTGTATGTCAAGAATTATGAATATTGGCGGTTGCATTTGATGTCAACAATCACGGCTCTCTTTTATATGCAAAATGGAGAGAGCCAATACATGTTGCACCTTAAGAAATTAGTGAAGACCTTTAACCTTCTTCAATTAATTTCATCATATAATTGCATTATTAAAAATGTACAAAATTATATATGATTCACGTAACAAATCATACATGATTCGGGCAACTTTACCTTGCGACTTAAGTGGCCTCAAAAGTTGTCTGCTTCCACTCAATGTAAAATCAAGTGTGATTTTGTACATTAACGACATTTTTCTTGTTTTCTTAAATAGTTAACGTTCTCGTTTGAACCTTCCTCTGTATATGTATTAATGTAAATAAAAATATATGTATTTTATATATTTGTGGATTCTAATTGCATTTAAGAGAAAGATAAATATGATTGAAATTTTTTTATTGAACCACCTCTTGGTCTGATTTTAATATATTTTAAATATATATTGATATATTGATTGATTGAGAAATTTTAATATATATTGATTGATTTTTGATGATTTATTTTTTCAATTGTCATGTACACAGAAATTTATATACATTGATTTAAATAAAAATAAATATATATGTGCATTCTAAATTCATTTATAAGAGAAAAAAAAATTAAATATGTCAATAATGTGCACCTAAATGTCAATAATATACATTGACTAAGGTATCTATGTAATAGAACTTTTTAGTTTTACTTCTAAATCCTGGGTATTTGATACTGGTAGTGGAACTCACATTTGCAATAATGTGCAGGGGCTCAAAAG
Organism: Cynara cardunculus var. scolymus; assembly: GCF_001531365.2. Classification (NCBI taxonomy): domain Eukaryota; kingdom Viridiplantae; phylum Streptophyta; class Magnoliopsida; order Asterales; family Asteraceae; genus Cynara; species Cynara cardunculus. Next base: position 27,469,146 of record NC_037530.1, read on the forward strand.
AAGTAGGGAGCTCAAGTCTAATGAAATGGATCTCCATGTCAGCAATGGAGCAAAAGTTGTAGTCAAAGCCATAAGTTCTTTTGAGTTGTTGTTACCTAATGGCATGTATTTGATATTAGACAATCGTTGTTTTGTACCTAGTTTAACTAGGAATATTATTTCCGCTTCAAAACTATGTGAATCGGGTTACTCTTTTGGATTTTATAATTGCAATATTTCAATTTCCAAAAGTGATATTGTTTATTTTGAGGCACGACCTCACAATGGCATATATGAGATTGTTTTGCTTGGTTCATCTAATTATAGTTCTATTTACACCGCAAACACCAAAAAATTTAAGTATGACTTAAATCAAACTTATCTATGACATTGTCACCTTGGTCACATAAACAAAAATCGCATAACCAAACTTCAAAAGGATGGAATTTTGGAATCAAATGACTCTGAGTCATTTGATACATGCAAGTGTTGTTTGATTGGTAAGATGACAAAAGCCCCTTTTACCGGTATTGGTGAAAGGGCTTCGGATCTTTTGGGACTCATACATACTGATGTATGTGAGCCTTTTAGAACAATGTCTCCCGGCGGTGAACAATACTTCATAACATTTACTGATGACTTCAGTAGATTTGGTTATATTTACTTGCTTAGACATAAATATGAAACATTTCAAATATTTAAAGAATTTCAAAGTAAAGTTCAGCATCAGCTTGGAAAAACAATAAAGAACATTCGATCAGATCGTGGTGGTGAATGCTTGAGCCAGTTTCAGTGATCATCTTAAAGATTGTGGGATTATCTCGCAATTGACTAATAGTAATTGGTTGGTTGACCTTCATAGATGATGAAAGTAGGCAATAGTTGCAACCAAAATTCGCATATGTTTGTTAGAAAACAAACATTGGATAAGACCCACTTTCGAGATCACTTCATGGATCGATATCATAAGTGAATCTCGAGCAAAGAGATAATTATCCCTAGACCTGATATACATATTGGTTTTTCGTGTGAGGAATGTCATATCTTAATTTGGTCAAACGTTGATTTAACAAGCAGTTATAAAGACCAATATTAGACATGATAAGATACATATCGAAAGCATGTGTAGTCAAGATGGAATTTCTTCCTTTCATTTGATGGGAGAATGACATCTTTGGACCCCTCGATGATTCTTAAGTGATGAAAATGCATGGCCATGCTCAAACTAAGTTAACTCGTTCAACAGTGTTTGCTTTATCATTTTGAATCTCGATCGAGTAACTGAATAGTTGAACACCATGTGAGAATAATTCGGTCCATGTCTCATGTTTCAATGGCATACCCATAACAAAGGGTTAATAGCATTATTGCATGTAACATTGATAAGAAGCTCGTGAGTTTAGAGATCATGTCCATGTGCAAGTGGGGGATTGTTGGATCTATGCCGATGACACTAAACTTGACGATACGGCTAATGGTACACGATCCTAAAGGATCACACACGTACAAGCAAATTAACCTCAATCGTACGATCGGATGTGATTCCATTATTTCAATCCAAACAATTGTCATGCAAATTATTATTTAATCAAAATAATAATTTTCGATAATAATAAAATATTTGTTATATACTTTGACTAGTATTTAAGTCTAATATGTATTTAATACATATTATTGTTTCCATTGTTTTAAATATACACTTAATTTGTTATGTGTGACATTAATCATATAAGTTTTATATTTTGATATAGAATTTATATGAAATAACTAATAACTAACTAATAAAACTATGGTTGGTTTTAAGTTGTTTATTAGTTGATTTCTAAGTGTATTGATTGCTTCCGAGTACACTACAAAGGATAATTAAAATATTAAATAAAAAGGGGACAAGGTATGGGATGTAAGAAGTATGTTGGGAGACATGGCCCCCTCTTTCTTCTTTTCCTCCTTTTGGGTGTATCATATATATATATATATATATAT
>NC_037530.1:27472312-27499532 GCF_001531365.2 Cynara cardunculus var. scolymus
AAAATCTTATTTTTTTAATGAAGGACCGGTTGGGACCGGTTGGGACCGGGACCGGCGGCCCATAACCGGTTATAGAGTACCTATACCGGTCCTATTATTTTCGACCGGGACCGGTTATGAGAAATGTAAGGACCGATTGGGACCGGCCCGGGACCGGTTTTTGGCCATCTCTAGTCCGCCCTATTGATCTCATTTAATCCAATCCAATCCAATAAATAAACAATAGCAATTATAATGAATAAAACATATACACTTCAATCATCTATTATACTGGATTAAATTAGTTTGACGTCAAAATTCAACTTGCAGTCGATGATTGGATTTACTGTTGTCAAATCCATTGAATGTGAATCGATGAACACACTTAATATTTGCATAATGAACTTAAATACTTAATAGTTTATTCAATCAATATTTGTTTTTATTTAATCTTGAGTAAACTACAAATTTGGTCCTTGTGGTTTGTCAAAAATGACATTTTTTGTCTTTACTGTTTCAAAATTACAATATGGTCATCGTGGTTTGCAAAAAATGTTCATATTTGGTCCCTTTCTCTAAAGGTCGTTAAAAAAGTTCTATCAAGTGAGGGGCATTTTATCTATTTTTTTTCTCTTTTCTCCAATCAAAATCCAATTTATGATTTTGGTTCATGTGATTTGTGATCGGTTAAAAGGCAAAAACAATCAATAAAACAACGAAAAATATTTGCAGACCACGATGACCATTAGAGGGAGGGGCCAAATTCGAACGTGTTTACAAACCACAATGGCCATCTTGTAATTTCAAAACTGCAATGATGAAAAGTATTATTTTTGAGAAACCATACGAACCAAATTTGTAGTGAACTCTTTAATTTTTAAGCAACAACTAAAAATTACTGAATTGAATAAGCCATTAATCTATATTCAACCATCTTATTCCATACATGTCTTAGGGATTGTTTGTTTACCTCTTAATAGTTTTATTAAGAAGCAACATTTGAATCGTTAAGATGTGAATCTTGTTTGCAAGAAAAAAGTACGTCTCTTAATGGTTCTAAAACCCTCTGAATGATTTTGTATCCTAGACCTCCCTTAACCATTCAACACCTAATTTCATCGTAAACAATCATATTTCATTTTGTACTATATCATAAGAGTCACTTAATCATCTTAATAGTTCCCTAAACTACCATAATTATTCATCCATGAGTTGTTTTGAGTTTGTTGAAATCTAATCCACAAATATGTAAATATCAATTGCTATGTAGCTGTCATACTTGTTTTATGTGTACATAATTATTTTTGGATTTAAGTACCCAGATACCATATAACCAGGACTGAGGGCTCAACTGAAACTTTTAGCAATACATCTGCGTGTACATAACTTTTTATAACCCAAATGGCAACAAAATTAAAGAAACAATGCTACTATTTAGGTGCAAAAACCAGAGGTAAAAGTTACAAGAAATGCTCTGTTTCTGTTAAAATCAGATGTAGGAATCTATACCAGAAGATCATATCGCACGAAAACAAACTGTACGAGAGCATATTATGAAGTAAATTATGACATTCAAAATTGTATTTAGACCGATCTTCTCAAATTGTTGTATTTTTACAGAAAACGCTCGTGATTACAGCCGTGTATGAGATCTAAATGTTTGCATATAGAGACCTGTCATGATTGGAGCTGATGAGGCTGAAGTCAACTTTTCTGCTCCTGCTCGTCCTCGGGCAATGCAGTTCCTTTCAAATCCATATGGCCTGAAAGGATTAGAAGATTCATTCAGTACTATCGTGTTAAATTTATGAACGGGTATGGGATTGTATGGTTTTCAAGTTGAACTAGGATATTTGCATAGTAGTCCTCCATCCAGTAAAGCTTGCAATCATTTCCATTTTTGGGAGGTTTTCAAGTTCATGGTATTTGCCCATCTTGGGTCCATTAAATTCCCTGTGTCTTGTAATAATCGAGGGTACGATTGGTACAGGACAGGCGGTAGGCGGGTGAAAAAAATTGTGGAAGGTTTCTAGGGTTTTAATTTGACATGGGTAGTTTAGTAATTTACCAATCTTGTTTAGTCTTCATGATTTTTGTTCCACCTATTTTTGTCAAACCATGTCATCAGGTTACAGTCTAATGTCGAACCAAAAGGCGTGACAGCAAGTTTTTATTCTGTCCTATCTCGACTCATCTCGCGTACCAACTGAACGAGGATATTTTAGACCTTCACAAATACTCAAACAATTTTTCTAAAACAACATGGATTTTCAAGGATAGTAGTATCTAATCTTCTTGTAGTTCCAAATTACCAACAAAAACTACACTGATAAGATAGTTTCAAAAAACCAGTGCTTGAAAGTGTCGAAAAGATTGTGTAGATGATAAGAGGCAACGTACCAAACAAGGAAACCAACGATGGGGGCTTGGAAGGTCCATTTGACCTCATATCTATACCTGCATAACAAACGATCATAGTTATACTTCTTTCTGCTAGGGATATAAAAGGAGCAGATATTGCCAAATCCAAATTTGAGATCCAACATATATGTCATTATTGGCGTTCAAATAAATACAAAAATTAGACGGCATCCAAATCTCATGGATGTTATCAGGGTATCCAGATACATGAAATCAATTTAAGACGCGAAATTTTAGACACTAAACAGGATAGCTTAAGTTACTTTAAAGATATTATTTGCAAACAGTTGGTTCTTTCAAAAATGTCCTATAGCAATGGGAAGAAGAATTTGTAACATTGAAACTAAACTGCTCAAGAAGCATACCTGAAGTTCCGACTGATTTCAACATATCTGACTTTTTGAAGGTGTATCCTATGAAATTGGAGTCTTTCGATGTTAACATCTGCACAAAAGTTATAGAATTCAACCATGGCAACTTAAACACCAAAAGGAGAATGCAATAGGCAAGCAAGCATTACAAAAAGTAAAGGTTGTTACCTTTCTCCAAGGTCCAACTCTTGGTACTGCTGACCGAGGATCTTCCACCTATCAAAGCATAGATTGACACAGAAATAAATCTTAAATAACAAGAAAAAGAATGTCATTGCCTTTTTCAAGCAGGAATAACAAGGTTTGAGGGTCATATTCAAATTAAGTTGGAAATTGTAAAAGAACAAAACAAACTGGAAAAAAAAAACAAATTAGCAACTGAACATGGATTCAAGTAAGAAAAGAGGAAATATAACGGCCTTTTGGTTCAGTTATAAGAAGCAGATAATACACCTTGAGCTCCAAAGAGAGAAGGCCAAGTCGACTCTTCACACTATATAACCAAAATAATGGCTAAACTTGTGTGCATTTTGTGATTCATGTATCACAATGCTAATCGTATTATAAGTGAGGGGACCGTATCATTGAACAAAGGGTTCCATACTTTAAATTAGTTTTAAACTTTATAAACACCCCACTTCAACCTTTCTTACCAAAAATGACTAGAAATGCATTAGAAATCAAAGTACTCACTTCAGGGAACTTCTCGAAATTCTGAGTGTCCAATTCTCCAGTGACAATGGGTTTATAGGCAGCTTCCATTTCATAGAGCATATCCCATTTGACGCTTTTAAACCACGGGTGTGCCTGAAGGAACGTACGTTAGTAAGAGATGCAGAATTTTCAACACGAATAACGAATGCCAACCTAGAACAGGATTCTTAATTAATCAAATCAAAGATCATAGTCAAATCATCTTGCATATTATGTAGTCATTGAACACATATAAATGCTATGCAACCCGAAAAAAATATAATATCTTTAAAGGTTCTCTACCTTTATCTCATCCACTCCTCCAGTCCCCAACCTTGATTCGACATCACATAGCAAATGACAGATCAGGTCCCTGGCCTCTTTTGAAACTTTTGGTTCCTCTGGGAATTTCAAGCATGTTCTCCAATTAATGATTTTGCGGCAAGTCATCCTGGGATCATCAGAGCAAAATGGGGGATAGCCTATAAGCATCTCATACATGATTGCGCCCAATGACCACCAGTCGCACTCAATTCCATATCCTTTTTTTAACAGCACTTCGGGTGCCATATAGTCGAGAGTTCCAACTGTGGAATATGCCTTCAAAATGAAGTTTTACACAAAGAAATGTTATTGATTTAAGTGCTAACATCTTAACGGAGCACATAGAAGAATGCTTGGTAAACAAATACAAATAAAATGGAAGGAAGGTCATTGACACATTATTTAGATCAAGAGAAAGTAAAGACAAATGTTAAGAAAGTATACCAAGGCACGTCGATTACGTTTCCACTGTTGCAATTTTTCCTTTGGCATTAACCAAGGAACTTGCTGCCCATCATTGTCATTTATGGGCCCCTGAGTTGCATAATCCTCGTCATTCAACAATATTGACGAAAATTTACTTTCAAGGGGCTTACACAAGCCAAAATCAGACAACTTTAGGTGGCCATTTCGGTCCAGAATCAGGTTATCTGGTTTGATGTCCCTACAAGTGAAAAGAAGTTCAGTGCATGCTTTTTTCCATCTAGAAGAGTTGCAGAAATGATTTGCATGTAAACGTTTACATGCAAAGGTACTGATTGAGCTCAAACTATGCTGCAACCATGGAAGTGACAAAGTCATGACTGAAAATCATAACCAAGAAAATGAAACAATGAACTTAATACTATGGAATAAATATTTCCATCCAACATACTTCACATGCTATCTGTTCCTTGATCACAAATTGTTTATCGAACATGTATGTGGCTACTGTTTGATCAATGCACTATATGATTGCTGTCCCTGATAATGTTCAATGTGCTTAAAGTGGTTGAACCTAAGCAATATACAAGTGTGGGATTTAAACTCAACCTCCTAATCATCCTAAGAGAGTCTCAAGTGAGCCCAGTTGGGCATTAAAACATAGGATACAGATTGAAAGGTTGACTGATCTTATTTTGGTCTGCCTCACAGTCCACCGAATGTGGTACTATGGGGACGTCATATAATATTACAAGAAGGAAATGCAGCTTACCTAAAATGCACTAAACTAGTCGATGTATATTCATTTTTATTCACAATGATCGCTTGAATCACGTATATGATGTTTCGTTGCGACATATAATACCTATGAATGTAGTTGTGCTGGTGAATTGAATGAATGGCCAAGATACTTTCAGCCATGTAAAATCGAGCAACATCTTCAGAAAGAATGTCCTCTCTCATTAGCAAAGTCATGATGTCACCTCCAGGTAAATACTCCATGATAAGGTACAAGTAATCAGCATCTTGAAAAGAATAGAAGAGTTTTACAATGCATCGACTATCAACCTCCACAAGCAAATTCCTCTCAGATCGAACATGCTCAACCTAAGCATACAAAGAATGGAAGTTATCAAACGATAAAATCCATCAATATACAGATAACAAATAAATGACAATGTCAACGCATGTCTTTGAATTTAGTATAGCAGCTTAGAGGTTGTTTCTATTTTTGTTTGGAGGGGCTGCGGTGAAATTCATACATGAACAACAACCTTCTTAAAGGTGGCAAAAGATCAAGGGTTCATTCATGTTCATCATATTAGCATCTAAGGAGAAAGTACATAAAGTGCAACAGAATTGCTTCATTAATATTAGATTCCATTCTAGTTCAATAATTTTCCTAAGCCTGCAAGTTGTGATCACTTGTGATAAAATTATTTAACAAAGGGAAGCATGGGGAAAGATTCTTCAAACCTGTCAACTTGGCAGTTATTAGACAAGTCAATGCTTAACATGCATTGCTCTTGTTGTGCACTTAGGGTGTATCATATACTAATCAGCATATCAACCATAAATTTCTCTTCTACATACATCCATTTACCCAAATCAGTGCAGGTGCATAAGCTATGTCTTGTGTTGTTCACCATAGCGGGGAATGACAGACAAGTGGTGAAACAAAAAAATCTATTAATGGCTTTCTACCGAAAACTTTTTCAACCTTGGAAACACAAAATTTAAGTAGAAATAATGGTAAACTGGATAAGAGGGGTAATGTTCAATGGGACAGATTTAAGGCATTTGCAACATTATTTTAAGCCAATACCAAATACCCTCAAACGAAAGCACATAGATCATCTGTGAATTCACTTCGTTCCAACAATACTATATGTTCCCAGAACTAAGCATGGAGAGAACTACTGGAAATGAGAACGATTTGGTACCTGCCCACGACTAAGCATCTCTGATTTCTTCAGCTTCTTCATTGCAAAGACTTCTCCACTAGTTTTAGCACGACATAACCTCACCTGCATAACACACATAGACCATGAACGCTTCAGGTCTACCAAATGAATGAAATGCAGAGTATAAACAGTTTTCTGGGTCTATGCATTATGTTTTCTAAAGGGGTCCTGGTTCAATGTACTAGATCCGAGCTGGATGCTGGTCATCAATCAAACATCCATAATTTTGAATTATAGTTCCTAAAGTGGGTATAGATATGTGTGTGTGTGTTTGGAAGTTGTTGATTCACCCCAAAACACATGAATATCGTCATAACATCTTAAGCCATTGACATTTAGGTATTACAACAAGTGTTACTAATGGCCAACATATGTTCGTAGAAGGACAAAATGATCAATAATTTCATATGATGCTATGTAAATGGTGAGGGTTTGTACCTCGCCAAAAGCGCCTTTACCAATCAACGTCAAAAGTTCGAAATCATCGATCCCAATTTTATGCCTTTGTAATCTCATGTATTCTGTCTCTTTCTTCTCCAAATTCCGTAGCATCTGCTCTTCTTCCTCACTCGATACTTGCGCTTCAGCCGCCCTCCTCTGTAAAGCTCGTCTCCTAGAAACCAGCAATCACCATCATTCATGATCATAAACAATACTAAATGCTCAAAAGAAACGAAACATAGAGTAGAAATAAGAATACTACCTTTCTTTACGATCTTGCAATCCTTGTAGATAATTCTTGTAATGATTCTCAATTAACTGCTTAGCGGCAGCAGCCTTCTGCCTAGTTACAGGCGACGAAACAGACACGTCGGGTTCCAAATTGAAGCCCTGATCGGGCCTCGTAACGGGTGCTTCCACCTTCATGGCTTTTGCGTCACCGCCGACGCCAACGCCAACGCCACCACCGTCCATTTCTTCAGTTGATCTGAATACAAGCCCAGATCCAGAAGCAAAATAATTGTGATTAATTATAAAGAATGAACTGGGATTTATGAAAAAGGGGAGGGGGGAAGGGTCAAAGAAGGTTGTGTATAATTGGAATTAGAGGAATCTTGACAGTTATATGATAGGAGGAGTGATGAAATCGAGGTTTGTGAATTGTAATTCGAGTGACAGTGAGTATAAAATATGAAAGTTGTAGGGTTTGGTGAGGGTATGAAGCATGAACTGTCAATAGTTACAGGGAGTTACAGGGTGGACTGGATTTGGACTAGATTTGTGCGATGGAGTGCAGCTGACGCCATCGCCATCTCATCTCAAAGTATCCAAGGATAGATAGATAGATCAACAATGCCATTAACTTTTACCTGCTATCCGAGGGTTTTAAGGATCAAGGTCTTCCCGACGTTAAAAAGGGAGGGTCAACCATGATGTCTCATTCTCATTACGTCTCTCCTGTTTGAAACCCAATTTCATAACAAACAAAAAAACCTTTGTTAGGATCTTAGCCGGTGGTTTCTACACCGCTGTTTAGTGATGGTTTAATGATATAAAAAAATAAATTATTTAGTAAGTTTTATGTAGAAAGTTAAGAGGTTGTTTATAAAAAAAATTATTAAGTCATCTATGGATAAATTTGTTTGTTTGGATAAATAGGTATTGTTGTTTACTTTTTTATTTGAACTAACAGTCTGAATAACATAAATGATCGATTTGCCTCCTAATATTAATTATTTGAACATCAAAACAAAAAATCATAAAGAGTCTGAAGATGGGGTGTCTTATATGGGAAGGAGGTGGTGTTTTAAATAAGGGGTAGGGGTGTCATTTTTATGGCTGAATGAGGACAATACACCATTTCTACCTGTGCGATTAAGCCATGTCCTGTGCGAATAAGTCGTAAGTAAACAACCCAAAGGAATCGTGCGAATAAGCTAGATAGACCAACAAGCCTAATTAAGCCGCAAATAAACAGCCTCTAAGTTTTTTCTAAATTTGGTCCTTTTTTAAAGTATATAAAATTTATATACGGTAAATTCAACAAATAAATTCACGCACCCTTCTCACATTTGGTGTGGTTTGAACCTCTGACCTTCTAGGAGGCCAAATGCTACAATATCACTAGATCAAATGCTCTTTGGTTAAATATGTTCTTTCTATCTAAGAAAAAACCCTCTCAAACTAAAATATCACAATCCATATAGACAAATTAATTAACATAGACAACTTTATTCATACATGACTTAATGAAAAACCAATCAAATAACCCCTTAGCTATCACTAGTAGTAGGTTCTTATAAGTAAAAGTATAATTTTTATAAAGTGAGATTGTAATGGAATCACATGATCAAAAATACTGGGGGATTCCGATCCTCAATCTCCATCCCGATCTCTGTTGGAAATAGAATTTCATATCTTACTTAGCTAGGAACGGGGATCCTGGTGAGGGAATTGATAACATTTCCCATCTACACACTTAATTTTTAATATCTATATTATATTATAAAATATTTGACAAAAACTCTTAAAAACCATTTTTTATATATGAAGTACTATTTATTAATGCATATTACTTAAAATTCAAGATTACAAGTAATTTTGAGTAAGTACAACTTATTAAAGTTTCATTTTTAAATTCGTGTAACTAACTGCCTATAAACACAATCAAATACAGGATAAACATCTATTTTAATATAAAAAATCTAAAATATAATTAACATAATCATTGAGTTCTAACATAATGTTCAATTATTATTTCTATAAAAAAACTATATTGTTAAACTAAAAATAAATTACTTTGATATTAAATCTAGATTATATTATAAATTAAAGAAGTTACATCAAAAAATGAAAACTATTAAATAGTTAACTTGATAATAATATCGAATTATTTTTTTCAAATTTATATTTCATTCGAAAATAAAATATTATCATATTCTCAAAACTACATAAAATCGTATTATATCGATAGAGGCAAAAAATAAAAACTAAACATTAAAATTGAAATTGAAATTTATCTCGCTGCATCGTACGAGTACCCTTCTAATACACATAAATATCAATTTTTCACATGTAATGATATAGTATGTTAAAACCTTAATCCATCAAAACTTTACTTGTTATATTTACATAAGAGTAAAATGGAAAAAATCTAATTTAAACATAAATATATCAATTATAATAAATATATTAGTTTTTGTATTATTATTTTTCAAATATAAATAGTTTTTAACAAGATCATGTAATTTATATCAAAACCCCTTAATTAATAAAATAAATTACTTAAATTTTTATAATTAATAATAGATTATATGTTTCATATCAAATTTATATTTTTTTTTCTCTGATATATTATGAAAAAAGAACATGTAAATTTTGCATATAACTTTTAAACTTATTAATTATTTGTCGTATTTTAATTTAAAAGTATTTATTAATATGTGTTTATTATAGTTTAATTTTAGAAACTTCAAACACTACTTAGGGCCGTTTACCGAACACTTACCTGGCAAGTACTTACCGGTAAAATTTAACACTACCACTTACTTGCCGGATAAGACTTTTTAGTCCACTAAAACGGCATCGTATGCAATAATTTGCCCAGTAAATGCTTACCATGGTAAGAGTTGTCGTCATCACTTACAGGGAAAGACTCCCGGTACTTGTCTCCCTCTTACCGGATAAGATTTTTGGTCCTTACCATATTCATCTGGTAAGATAATGTGACTTGGTAAGTCTTACTTGAGTAAGTGTTTGATAAATGACCTGTTAGTGTATATGTATTACACACACAATTTTCTCAAGCAAAAAGTTATTTAACTTAACACATACTTTATTTTGATTATTAGTTACATATTTAAAATATGCTATACATAAAATAAAGAAAACACACACACACACACATATATATATATATATATATATATATATACCATTATATTAGGAAACATTTGAGATATTTATGGACAATTATAATGTGTGATGATCTTCTTTTAAGAACTCTGAGATTCATGAGATCCAATTTAAACTATAAAATTTTAGTTAAAAAATAAAATCTAATATATCTGAAAAGTCAACTCTGATTGAATAATAAAGACAAATTAAGGATTTAAAAACCCCTTGTCCTCTCTCCTCTATCATCTTTCATCTCTCCTTACCATCGTAAAATATATACATACAAAACCAAAATGAGTAACGCGAATGATCGTGTGAGAAACGTAAGAAGGAATCTGAACCCTTGATCACCTTTAGGTAGCATTTGGTACACAGACATGATTGGACAGAACTTGACAGGACATGAGGTAAGACTGGACGGGATAGAACAAGTGTATGTCTTGTGTTTGATACGATTAGAACTGGATGGGACAGAACTAGACAAGTTACCCTCAAAAGTTATTTGATGATTTTAATTATTATAAAATAATTGTAATTAACACAAATGAAGTAAATAATTAAAATTTTAATTTATAAATATTTTTTATACAATTGTCATATAAATGAATACATACATATATAATGGTACTAAATTTGAATAAATTCTTTTATATAATTGATAGTAGTAGTAGTGGTGGTGGAGGTAATAGTGGTGGTGGTGGCCGACAGTAATAGTGACGATGGACGGTTGTGGTCGGTGGCCAACGGTGATTATGGAGGTAAAGATAGTGGTGGTTGGTGGACCATTATAACATTTTACTTTAAATTTAAAATGTTTAAAATAAAAGTAGTATTTTAATTAAACAATTTATATAAAGTTTTAAGTATTTTGTACCTTTAGGCATTGTTTGGTAAACATAAGTTATCTTACTTTTCAGCAAGATTCAAAAGGACGTGAGGTGTGGTGGCGACCTCAAGCCTTAAGCCTTACAAGTCATGGAGAAGACGCCACATTTTTTAAGACATGAAATAAGGCGGCAAAATTATATGTCATATATATATATATATATATATATATATGTTTTCTATTTATTATTCAATAATATAATGATATTAAATCTTTTACGTTCATATAAATTAATTAGTTTTATATAATATGTTTGTGATTAGATATTTAAAATAGAATCAAAAAAGTTTTACATCTTCGTTTTAACTATGAGGCACGTAACATGTGTAAATGCAAAAACCTATGAGTGATGTGATTAACTAAATTGTAAAAATATGAAATCTAAAATTAAATGTGTAAAACATAAAAGTTTAAATTTAAAACATTAAAATTAAAAAAATTGAAAAACGCAACGGTGTGCGTCAACGCGTCATGGTGTGAGTAACGCCTTACACAAATGTTATGGATCTTTTCGTAAGGACGGAGACATGCCTTTAGCCATGATGCACGTAATGACACACTTTTTGAACACTATTTTTTGCGTAATTGTTAGGATGGGTATAATAAGTTAGTTTATTGAAACGGTAGTTGGAGTAGCTTATTAAGAGTTTTTTGTCACTTTTTTTATTAGAACCCTTATTACTATATTATATTATAAAATATTATAATTGATTGATTTTTCAATATGTCCATTTTAGTCATTTTACATGATAATCAACTCATTTTTTCTAAACATTATTTGTTTATTAGTTAGCTTATCAGCTAGTTTATCAAACATACCTTTAATTATATATATATATACACATATATATAGGGTTGGGTTCACATAAGATCAAGGGTTTTTCGTGAGACCCATAAGACCAATTTATGTTCATTGATCAACTTTATAAGCTAATGATCTAATAGTTTAAAGTTGCACGATGACAATTTTGTAATTATTGAGAAGTCTCGTGGCAATTTTGCGATTATGAATGTTCATATTGTAGATCTAATCCAAGAGTTGAGAATTGGTCTTACGGGTCTCACGAAAAACCCTTAGGTGGCGTTTGGTTCGCAGAATGTTTTTGGATGGAATGGAATCTGTTAAATAAATTTGACTTTGAAGGAATTGAAATGGAATGTTGTCAGGTTTGACCACATGTTTGGTTGGTAGACATTGGAATGGAATCTGTTAAGGAATTTGAATATGTCTGTTTGGTTCACAGAATGTAGCTTTAGAATTGGAATAAAATATTGGCAAATGACCAAAATGCCCTTTTTAAAATTTTTAATTTTTTAAAAATTAAAAACACTTTAATAAAATAATTATTTAATATGTAAAATAATATAAAATACACAACCCAAATATAATCATAAGCCAAACGACGTTACTAAATCGACAATGGTCGGCGGTGGTTCATATTGGTGGTGGTCCACAGTGGTTCAGATGGTGGTGATGCACAATGATTCAGATCGATGGTGGTCCGCAGTGGTTCAGATGGAGGTGGTTAGCGTTGGTTTAGATAGGCGGTGGTTGTTCAAATCGTTGGTGGTCGACGGTGTCCGACGGTGATTCAGATCGATGGTAGTCGTCGGTTATTGGCAGTGATATAGATCGATGGTGGTCCGTTGTGGTTCAGGTGACGATGGTAGATGTGGTTCAGAGCGACGATGGATCATATCGGTGATGGTCAATGGTGGTTTAGATCAACGATGCTTCAGATTGGTAGTAGCTGGTGGTGGTTCAGATCGATGGTGGTCTGTTGTGGTTCAAATGGCAGTTATCGGCGGTGAATTTGATCAATGGTGGCTCAGATTGGCGGTGGTTCAGATCGGTGGTAGTCGGTGGTGATTCAGATCGGTGGTAGTCGATGGTGGTCAACGATGATTCAGATCGGTGGTAGTCGGTGGTGGTGGTCGTCAGCGGTGATTCAGATCGGTGGTGGTCCATGGTGGTCCAGATGGCGGTTATGGCGGTGGTTCAGATTAATGGTGAATCAAATTAGTGGTGGCTCAAATCGGTGATGGTTCAGATAAGTGGTAGTCGGTGGTGATGGTCGGCGGTGGTTCAGATCGGTGGTAGTCGGTGGTGGTGGTCGGCGGTGGTTCTGATTAACGGTGAATCAGATCAGTGGTGGCTCAGATCGGTGATGGTTCAGNCGGTGGTGGTGGTCGGCGGTGGTTCTGATTAACGGTGAATCAGATCAGTGGTGGCTCAGATCGGTGATGGTTCAGATCGGTGGTAGTCGGTGGTGATGGTCGGCGGTGGTTCAGATCGGTGGTGGTGGTCGGCGGTGGTTCAGATCAACGATAGTATGCGATGGTTCAGATCGGTAGTAGTTGGTGGAGGTGGTCGACGGTGGTTCAGACCGGTGGTAGTCGGTGGTGGTGGTCGACGGTGGTTCAGACCGGTGGTAGTCGGTGGTGGTGGTGGTCAGCGGTGGTTCAAATCGGTGGTGGTGGTCAGTGGTGGACGGCGGTGGTTTAGATCTGTGGTAGTCGGTGGTGGTGGTCGGTGGTAGTCGGTGGTCGACGGTGGTTCAGATCGGTGGTAGTCGGTGGTGGTGGTCGGTAGTGGTTCAGGTTGGTGGTAGTCAGTGGTGGTGGTAGTCGACAATGGTTATATTGAATTTTATGAGATTAGAGTATATTAAGTTAAGGGCATATTTGGTATAATGAAGATAGAGATTACATTCCATCAAAATATCATGTACTTGCTAAGGAATGTTAAATTCCTTTATTTGTGTAATTTGTAGGATTTTGAAGATTCTTTTCGTGAAAAAGAATGAACCAAACGAGGGAATGAAATTTGGTCAATGAAATTCAACATTCCAATTCCATCAGATTCCTCCAGAATCTGCGAACCAAACGCCACCTTAGTCTCACATGATCCCAAGTCTCTCTCTCTCTCTCTCTATATATATATATATATATATATGCCTAATCAAATGAGAACTAATTAGTTTGTAGTAACCGTGAGGTCCAATATGATCAAATCATTTCATTATATTAATTATATTACCTTAATTAAGAAAAAAGGTGTATTGATAATTTTATTATTATTTTTCTTAACGATTATCAATCAAAGAGATTGATATTGTTTTCTTATTAATCAAACAAATTATGGAAGTTTATTTCTACAATTGAGAAAATAAATATATAATTTCTTACTGTTAAAAGTTACTAGGTATCACAGTGGTAACATAGTGGTATCACAGTTTTATTCATCAACCAAATCTGATATCATAGTGTGTATCATAATATATTTTTGTTGTTATACGAAATGTATCTCAATACATTTTTGTTGTTTTACAAGGTGTAACACAATATATCAGGCAATGTTTTCTTTACCAAGTGTGTCATACCGTGTTTTTCTGTTATTTTATAAAGCGTATCACAGTGTGTATCATGTGTTGATACGATGTTCGTTGGATAGAGTTGAGAGAAGAGAGAAGAAATCTAGAATGATTAAAATGCCCTTAATTAATATTTTAAGTTAAAATTATCAAATTATTAATTTCCTAATTTAACTTTTAATTTTATTTTATTTTCTCTAAAACAAGATATTTTCATATACTTTTACTTTATTTTATTTATTTCTTTTAGATAACATACTTTAATTTTTGATATGACATTTTTTTAACTGTTGTTATAAATAAGAATAAATTAATTAAAATTAAAACTGATATAAATAAGATATGTTGATATGAGTTTTACCCTAAGCGTCTATTTGATTTGCACAATTGTTTTTGAGGGATTTAAATTTTTATGGAGAGATTTGGATTTGCAGGAACTTAGATTGAAATATATTTGAAATCATTTGTGTGTTTGGTTTGTAGGATTTGGAATGAAATTGGATTTCATTATTTATAAATAACTTACAAAAAAATTATAAAAAAAATATAAAAATAATTGAGTTACATTTTTATTAATCGATTATTACAAAACAAGTATTTTTAACATTTTCTAAAACCTTATTGCATACAATCCTGAGGATTTCAAAATCCTATGTTCGGAGGATTTCAATTAAATTCTTGGATTTCAAATCTGGACAATCCAATTTATCCAACAAAGCAAACATGAGATTAGAATGGATTTCAAATAAAAATCCTCCAAATCCATTTCAATCCTTTAAACCAAACAGAACCTAAATGTAATGCTAAAAAGTTATAAATTATTTACCTATTGTTTTATTTCAGTTTTTTTTTGTTATGTTTGATAAATATTAGGGGTTGTTTGTTTACCTCTTAATAGTTTCATTAAGAAACAACATTTGAATCGTTAAAAGGTGAATCTTGTTTGGCAAAAATAAAATATGTCTCTTAATGGTTCCAAAACATTATGAATGATTTTGTATTATATGTCTCCCTTAACCATTCAGTGTCCTAATTTAATTGTAAACACTTACCAAACAAATATATTTCATTTTACGCTATATCATGAAAACCTCTTAATCATTCTGACCAATTAATTATTCTGCATCAAACCATTAAGCAACTGTCAAACAGTCCCGTAGCTGATAAGCCAATTGAACATTTTTAAATGATTTGCTTTTTGAACATTTTGTAAACAAATAAAGTCTTAAATTTATTGAAACGAACAAATAAATCTTTAAAATTATTAAAAGTTAAAAACCTAATAAACTTTTACATTTTGATCAATTAAATTACTGAATATTTTTTGAACGAATATTTTCTTATACTTACAGAATGAAAGGACTATATAAATTATCTTGTGATGTATCAACAAATCACTAACAAAGTACAAGAAATTAATAAAACGGAATGAATATAAACTGTTTCCGTTAGCCATTATTTATTTTACATGTTCAAACGACAATAACAAAATAAACCATGGGTTATTTAAGTTTCAGATTCAAATGAAAATCAAGAGATCATAACAAACATCTGCGATTGTTAATTTGGTATTTGACTCGGAAAAATAAATAATGACTAAGAAAATTGGTATATTTCTTACACTTTATTAGCTCGTTGTACTTTGTTACTGAGTTATTGATACATTAAGAAAAATGACATATTTCTTTCATTTTATATGTGTAAGGATTTATTTATTCAAAAATATGTTCGGGGATTAGATCCCTATGAAAGTCCGTTGGGTTTTTTAGGTTTAGTAAGTTCAAAGATTTATTTGTCAGAAAATTGTGTAGAAACTTAATCGTTTAAAATAAGAAAAATTGTATCAAAATAGAACCAACTTTCATCTTATTCCTATTTTATGAAACCAACTTCTAAAATCATCTTTATAGAGTTTGAATCAAACTCTACATATACTTAAAGGTATTGTTAACCTTTTGACCTACTAAAGAGGACCTAACTCAAGTTAATACCAACTAAATATACCATGTTATATTTATAAGTTAAATAGTAAATTTAAATTGATGACATAACATTGATGCTATGATAAGTTTTTTATTTGACAAATAAACTTTAACGTTAGATTATAAAATTATTAAAAAATTAAGAAATTTAGTCATTTAAACCAAAAAACAATTCATACGTTTACCCCCTTTTCATATATTTTTAGTGTTTTTTAAGTAAAATGAAGATATATTAATGGTGAGAAATCATCGGTTCATATTATACGAAAGAAAAGGAGGAAGCTCAAAATACGTAATTAAAAAAGGGGAAACACGAGAGTGTTGTGCAATAGCATGAACCATCCCATTTGTTTGTCTCCTAACCGGTTTAACATAGAAAAAAGTCATGGTGATGTAAAAAAATACGACAACAAACAATTATATCCCAAACCCCAAATGATCATCATCCGTGGAACTAGGGGAATCCACCACAAGTTTGGCATCAGTCTCGAAAATTACATGTTTTAAACCCAATTCAATAGCCCAGGATAAAGCATCATGAAGGGCCAACGCCTTACATTCACGGACAAGAGGTAGTCTATGCATAAGCCTCGATCTTGCCGCACCCATATAACAACCGCCATACTCTACACGTCGATCATCTTGAAAGAGGGTAGCTTAGGTAAAGAACCTATCTAAACAATCTAAGGTTCACACAAATACAAATAGCAAAGAGAAAAGATTTGTTACAAGAAATAAAGATGAGAATGTAAGTGCTCTTCACTTGTTTCAAGGTGGTTCTTTCTCTTAGGTAGAGAGTAGAGAGAGAAGTAACTTCTTGGGTAATTAGTAGTGGAAGTATGATAACTAAGAGGAGAGCACTCATCCATTTATACCCATTGCATTAAATGCAATTCGGAAGGTACAAAACACATGTCAAGCTTTTGGAGGAAAGTTTGTTCTTTGCTACAATAAAGAGTCCATTGGTTGTATATGAGCAGTCATCTTTTCGTAAAGTAGGTAAGCGCTATAGAGTCAATGGAGTGGCTCTGTACTGTACTATACTCTAGAAAAGGTCTGAGTTTGTCCATTGTATGAGAGAGGACAAGACTAAAACAATCATGTTTGGTAAGTTTCCTTTGATTGTTGAATACTGGAATGATGTTGAAAGGTCTCTTCAGTATTCGTTGAAACCTGAGCAAACTTAACACATATGTAGACGAGCTTGTAATCACTGAATATTGCTTCAGATCACGAACTTTTTTTTTTTGTAAGGGTGTCCGGGCCAAAGCCCGACTAATCCCCAGCAAATTTGGAGGCTAAACATGGCCCTACTTAAATGTCGCCAACATTCCCCTCCCAGGGCTTGAACTTGGGTTCATGACTATGCCATGCCCAAGGCTTTACCACTAGGCTGGAAGGTCTTTGACTTCAGATCACGAACTTGCTGGTCTCTAATCTTCAGCTTCTGTCTTCAACATTGCTGAAGAATATGTGGTGTAAGTTTTGTCTTCTTGAAGTATAACAGTCTCTGAAGGAGTTATAATACATGTTCAACAATCACTGAACAGACTCAGTGAAGATCGATGAAACTGAATAACATAAATACTATACTTCGTAAGATAAAAGGGATCATCATCAAATCAATAAGAGAGAGAGTGAGAGATGATCAACACAGAGAGGCCGTGAGTTAGATCTTCCTTGGAGGGCATTGCCTAGG
Source organism: Cynara cardunculus var. scolymus (assembly GCF_001531365.2). Taxonomy (NCBI): domain Eukaryota; kingdom Viridiplantae; phylum Streptophyta; class Magnoliopsida; order Asterales; family Asteraceae; genus Cynara; species Cynara cardunculus. The sequence goes on from NC_037530.1 coordinate 27,490,266, forward strand.
CACTTCATCCATCTTATCGAGGACGGTTGCAATGGCAGGCAACAATAGCTTGACATCCTCAGCCATGTCATAGTTTCAACTTCGGTGACTGGGGTTTCATTCTCCAATGGACCTGTAGAAAATGGAAAGCATTGAGCATAAGAGGGCTCAGGGTTAGTAACTAAGAAAGAAATGGAGGTTTGGTGTAAACCTGAGGGGTCATCAGTAGTATCTGAAGGATTACCGTTGGGCATCTCAAATGTGATGTCATGGGGATCAACGACATGTATCTGAGGAGTTTCAAGAGGAACATCCTCAGGTCTTGTGGTGATGGCTTCACCAATAGTGGGGACAACCACTATGGGATCACAACACGTGTTATGGAGACTAAAGAAGGAGGGGATGAGAGAACGGTTGAAAAGAAGAGTAGAGGATCAGCAGTGGTGATGCTAGGAAAAATAGATACGACGACGTCTGAAAATTTTATTGAAGAGCTTGGGAGGGTTTCAACAGGTGCCTCGGGGGTAAGGCTTTTTTCAATAGTTGAGACCTATTAAGAGGTCTCAGCTAGCTCTGTTGGCTTCCCATTTGTGGCTTTCTTAGCCCTCTTTGAGGGAATAAGAGGGGCTTCAGATTGTGTCCTCTTTCGAAAGAATAAGGTTGTAGTGGTCGGGATATATTGAGGGAGGTTTGCCACAGTCTTAGCCACTAAAGAAGAAGAAGAAGAAGGTAGAAGAGAAGGTGTCTATCCTCAGGATAGGAGGGAACAGACCAATGTCTGAGGGCTTGGTCTTATGATCAAGAATTCTTGATCCAAGCCGACAGATGGGGAGGTCACCCTGAGTAAGGTACTTGGAAGCGAGGATTCTGGAGAGAATCCCACTAAGGAACCTTTTGTAGGGGACTACCTTTTCTCTCTGAAGTTTGTTTAGCTTCAACACCAGGTCATCAAAAATCAGTTGAACGTAGTTCGCGTTGATGTTCCTGATCATTGAGCAACCAATATTCAGCGCCACCCTGGAAGCTTAATCTTGGTCACCAGTCTTCCCACCCATGCACTGAATAAAGTGCGAGAAGAGGTACTTCCAGACCGTGGACATCCCGTTCTTCTCAATCTTTGTCAGCAACTTGTTGAGTTCAGTTCTGGAGTCCTTTTTCAAAGGCCAGTCATAGTATAAATCGCCCAAAATCTTGAAGATATGCTCAGTTCTTGGATCTCTGGCATAGGAAACAGACTTGGGGAGACGTAGAGCAACCCAAACAGTAGAAACATCAAAACTCACAGTCATGTCATTGATCATACAGAAGATCTTGACTATTAAGTTTCCATCATTGTTTGTCACCGTCTTTGCTTCAGCAATGTACCAGAACTCCTCGGTATGTCCTTCACCATTGTTGGTTGGAAGGTCAGAGCATGTCCCAACACATAGTTCTTCAGGAATAAAGCAGCATCTGCAAACTGAGGTTTGTCTGTAGGTATTTTCAGGAGTGCCACATGGTTGTTTGGCTTGAATGTGTAGTCTTCAAGAGCAAAATTAACACTTTGAGCAACAACCATTTTTGTTTAAGAAAGAACAGAAAAATAGAATCATGCACATATTTATGTTCGGAAGCACTTGGATTAAAAGTTTGAAGGAAAAACTTTCTTTTGAAAAACCAGAAAAATTTAGGGTTTTCAAGGAAAATTAGGGTTTTCAAGGAAGATTAGGGTTTTAGAAATATGGTTAAAAAATCAAGAAGAAGAATGATTTTTAAACCAGTTGTTTGTATTTGAAAGGAAGAAAAAAATCTTTTAAATAACAAACAATGTCTTATAAGGATTAACAACCAAAAAAGAATTATAAACCTGTTTCTTGAAGGAAAGGGAAGAAACCGGTTTGAAGGTATTTGGGAGTTCATGTTTGCACGAAGATTATAGTGAGTAGGGGTGTTCAAAAAATCTGTCGGACCGCTCAAACCGGCTGAACCTGGCGGTTTGAGCGGTCTGGCAGTCCAGTCTGGTTTGAAAAATAGCCGAAACCGGGCGGTCTGGTCGGTCTGCGGTTTAGACTTTTTTTTGGGCGGTTTGGACCAACCCGACCGCCATATATATATATATATATATATATATATATATATATTTATTTAATATATACCTTATGGGCTATTAGCCCAAACATAAAACCTTATCCAAAAAGATTTCCTAAATCCCTTAAATCTAAATCCCTAATTCGGTAATTCATTCCTAATCGGCTAATCCAGACATCCAGTAATCCACGCGCCACCTCTATTTCGATTTTCGGTATTTCCTAAATCCTAATCGTCGCGACGTCGCCTAATTCATCGAAATCGAACGAATAGCTTCGAGTCTAGCCACTGGTGCGAAGGTCTCATCGTAGTCGATGCCTTATTCTTGCCTGTATCCCTGAGCAACAACACGAGCCTTGTTACGGGTTTCAATTCCTTGTGCATCCACTTATTGCGATAAACTCATTTATTGCATATCACAGTTTTGCTAGATGGACACGAGACAAGGTACCAGACTTTGTTCCTATCAAACTCAATGAGTTCTTCTTGCATAACAGTGACCCAACTTGGGTCAGTGATAGCCTCATTGATTTTCATGGGCTCACCTAGAGAAAGAAAGTTAACAAAGACACATATATTACCTAGACCACGACGAGTCTGAATACCTGCACTTGGATCACCAAGAATTTGATCGATGGGATGGTCTTTCGTCCATCGTTGAACTGGTAGATGATATATGTTATCACCTTCTAAGATTGGAGGCTCAGGTATAGAAGATGAGGCTTCAGCAAGAGAGTCTTCAACAACAACTTGAATTGCCAAAGGAGCCTCAGTGAGAGATTCATTTATTAATAGAGGTTAAGTGACTGAAGGAGATTCAACGACTAAAGGGTCAATATTTGAAGTAGAAGGGGCAAGTAAATAATGGGAACGCCAGCAATCCATGAAGAGAATTCAACTTCGTTATTAGTCACTTCTGAAAGGATGAATGGATCATCTTCAGCTTCAGGGAGATCAGCGTTTGTGTTGGTCCCTTGATGGTCTAAAAGATATGTATAATAGTTTGTAGAAGGGGGGGATGAATACAAACACAATATTTTCAAATTTAAAATGTATATTGATAGAGAAGATCAATACAAATTTTACAAGACTGTTTACGGAAAGATAAGGTAAGAAAACCTATCTAAACAATCTTTGGTTACACACAGATTCTTAGCAAATGAAAAAAGAAATGCTGTAAAGAAAAGTTCTGTTACATAAGCTCAAGAATGTTTAAAGTAAGAATTAGGTTTAGAGAGTGAGTTGCGCGCACTCTGCATGGAGAAAAAACACTTCTATTTATACCCAATGCATTAAATGTTCATTTAATGCAATATGGTAGGGTTAGAATGTGTGTCAAGCCTTAAGAGGAAGGCTTGTTTTTTGCTACAGTGAATAGTACAAAAAGCCTATTCATGAGCAGACATCCTTACCTAAAGTTGGTGGGCAATAGAGTCGACTAGTCGGCTCTGTATCGTACTAACACTTAGAAAGGATATGGCTTTGTTCTATGTGTGCATAAGGACAAAACAACAAAAATCGTGCTTGGCAAGCTTTCTTTGATCGCTGAATAATGGAATGACCTGGAAGTCTCTTCAGTATTCGCTGAGGCTTGAGCAGTCTTCACACATATGTAGACATGCTTGTAATCACTGAGTACCGCTTCAGATCACGTACTCGCCAGTCTCTAATATTCAGTTTCAGTCTTCGACATTAGCTAAAGGTTCTTTGATGTGAGTGTTGTCTTCTTGAAGTATCGCTGTCACTGATTGAATTACATTACAAGTTCTTCAGCGATCACTAAACAGGTTCAGTGAAGATCGCTGGAACTGAAAAGACAGAAGCATAAAAATACTTCGTATAAGTGAAAAGGGATTATCATCAAATCACTGAGAGAGAAAATCAACAATTCGCTTGATTGTTGAAGGAAGCTTCAGGTTCTTCATAGTAAAATATCATCAAAGTTGTATAACTCCTCATCATCTTCAGATATGGGTTTAGAGTTACTTGATTGAGATTCATCAAACATGACATAAATAGATTCTTCTATCTTTTATCGTTATTTGTTGAATACTCTAAAGGCTTTGGACACTAAAAAATGTCCAAGAAAGATTTTTTCATCATTTTTGAGATCGAACTTTCCAAGATGGTTTTTGTTGTTTAAGATATAACATGTACAACCATAGATGTGTAGAAAGCTGAGAGAAGGCTTTCTGCTATGTGGTGGGTCGTGGAACACCACAGACACAAACAACAATCAGGACTAAAAGCAAGTATACAAATAGTCTCAATATCGTCTTTCAAGTAATAAAAGTGGTACAAGTACCGGATATCGTCCACAGGGATCGTAGTAAAAGTTTAAAAGAAAGTAAAGTTAAGGAAATGATTTCAGAAGGCGAATTCGAAGACTTTGATTAGAACAGAGTTAATACAACTAAAAACAGGAGATAACAGAATATAAAGCAAGCTAGGGTGTATGACTTTTAGGGTGAGAAGTAAAAATTATTTCCAGTCGACCAATGCTGTCAAAATGCTACAGCATGAAACCATGCTGACAGATTGCTACGGCATTCAATCAGTAACAACTATTTTTACCAATTACTTTGAAGGTATTCCTCTCGGACTTCACCAATGCACTGATATTATAGCTTTCAACCCATATTTCTATGATGTATCCAGACCAGTGAAAGTGACAAATGGTGTCTTCAAAGTATATGGACAAACAAATCTCTTTGTTAAAAAAATCACCCTCTCGAGTGGATTCCCATATCATTCAAGTTGACGTGTTCTGAATGGTTCATCTCTGAATCAATTCCACTTTAACACTTCAGAGTGATCAACCTGTCGAGAATTAACACTTTAGAAAATACGGACAACAAATCTCTTTGTTAGCAACTTTCTCAAGTCTACTTCCCATATCATCCAAGTTGACGTACAAACATTGGCTCAGCTTAGAGTCAAAGGCACTTTAACACTTTCAAAGTGATCAACTCATCAAGAAGTGTCATTGGTTTTATAAAACTTGAAATGAAAAAGTAAAACATCGTTATTACATGAAAGGATCGACTATATTTTGGTTTAAAAACTCACCTTTTTCGTCATACACCCGAGCTAATAAAATTAGCTACTCATGACGAAAAGTAAATGACAATAAACGTAAAGTGCGGTAAATAAAGACATAATATAAATGTGGAAAGTAAATGACGGAATGACGGAATAATAAAGATGCGGAAAGCGTAATAAATAAATGGCGGAAATAAAATGCAAGTAAGCGTAAATAAATTAACGACGGACTATAAATAATGATAATGTAAATAAAGCGATTAAATAAAGCGAGTAAATGGAAAGCGATTAAAGAACTTGAAATGTAACCAAAAGATTTCTTAATATTAGAAACTTGTTCTTCAAGTAGGATGTCAACCTACTTGAGAGAACAAAAGAGAGAAAGAAAAAAGTTGGTGAAAGTGGGTGTTGAAGTGTGTTTGAAACTCCTCCCAACATCCCTTTTTATACTAGGGATGGAATGAGGGTAAAATAGACATTTCACACCCACTTAGTCCTAAAGAAACTAAAAGGACAATAAAGCAAACTAAAACTACAATAAAGGTAAACTAATATTTAGAAAGTAACTACAATTAGTCTTGTAAAGCTCCAGCTAATCTGATCAACTATAGCTGGTTCAACTTTAGAAGGCTCTCAAATGTCATCTCATGGTCTTGTCGGTCAACTCCAAGTCTCATCCATCTCTTCATCTGCCTTCAGGTTATGCTACCACATTTTCACAGCATCGACCTGCTCAAATTTGTCCAAAATAAGCTCAATTTAGACCAAAATCCATTAAAACAGGTTCAACATTCTTTTTAGCATAAAAACAGAGAAAAAAGATAAAATGACTCAAAGTTGGGATATGAAAGCAAAATAACTTATCTAAAAGAGAGTAAAAAGGTACTTTACGTACTAAATAATTAGTACGTATCACTAAGGAAGAGTTCATAATCTATCTTCTTGAATCTCTTAACGATCAGCGATCGGTTCTGAGTAAAACAAGCAGTGTTGACAGCTTCTGCTTAGAATTGAGTAGGGAGACGAGATTCACTGAGCATTGATCGAGCGGCTTCGATAATAGTTTTATTTCTCCTTTTTAGCGACCCCGTTTTGTTGTGGAGTTCTCACAACTGAGAAGTTGTGTGAGATTCCGTTGTTCACAAGGAAGTCATCAATGATACTTTTTTTAATTCAGTGTTATGATCACTCCTGATAGATTGTACTTTGATGTTGTTCAGTACTTCTATGTGCTTGATGAACGAGATGATTTCTTCTGGTGCATCAGTCTTGGATCTGAGAAAGAAAACTCAAGTGTAACTGGAAAACTCGTCAACTATAGCGAGCGTATATTTCTTTCTAACTATGGATTGTATATTGACATGACCAAATAAATCCATGTGAGTAGCTGAAGCGGAGAAGTCACTAAAGAGACTTGCTTTAATTTAAATCTAGCCTTCGTCTGCTTTCCTTTTTCACATGCTAAAAAAAAGAGATTTCTTTGCAAAAGAGTGCGCTGAGGAAGGCCAGTGATAAGATATTTTCGAGACAGCTCGTTCAGCGTCTTGAAGTTGAGATGAGAAAAATCCGTTTGTGCCTTAACCAGTTGATATCTAAAGAGGCTTTAGAGAGAAAATATCTATTCTCACTAAAGGGAGAATCCATGTTGATGACGTACACGTTCTTTAGATGAGAGCCTGTTAGAGCGAAGTTGTCATCTTTGTCGAAGAATAACATGAATTCTTCAAAAATTTCACTGTGAAATCTTTATCATACAGTTGACTGATGCTGAGAAGATTATGTTTTAGTTCTTCAACATATGCAACACGTTTGAAGGTGGTTGCACAGTTGGTTAATATACCAAATTCGTTGGTATTATCCTTTTCCATTTCCTCCAAAGGTCATGGAAGGGCCTCGTTCATCTTTGTAGTCTGAGAGTAGGGTTTTGTCTCCGGTCATGTGTCTTGAACATCCACTATCTATATATCAGATGCCTTTGACTTTCTGTAATAGAAAAGATATTAAGATTGCTTTGGTACTCATTTATCAATGGGTCCAGTAGAGTTAGAGGGACATCTTTCTTTATTGAGCCTGAAGAAGAGGTTCCAGCATCAACAAGAGTCTTCACTGAGCCTGAAGAAGAGGCTTTAGTGGTTTTCTTCACTTTAGTCGTCTTCATAACTTTAGAGGTTGATTTCACTTTGACTGACTTTTCAGCCTTAGTTACTTTCTTTACCTTAGTTGGCGGACCAGATTTGGTAGCTGAAGAACACTTACTGGAGACATGAGTAGTCTCACCATAATGATGACACTTTCTACAGCTGAAAGAAACTTTAGGTCTAGAAGAGTCGGTAAGAAGAGAAGAAGGACAAGCTCCAAGAATACTTTTTTCATTTGTTCTAGGAGGAACAACTGAGGGATTAAATATCTTGGGTGAAAGATTCACTTTTAGCTTTGGGGAAGATGTCTGAGATCGTTTAGAGACCTTTGTCCCCGAGGAAGAAGGTTTACAAGCTGAAGGAATAAAATAGGGTCTATTTGACTTGCGGTTCTTCTTGGGAAGAGGAATGCTGACAATGGATTGACCTTTGTCTTTGCATCCTGAACTCAGAGAAATTCCTTCAATAAGAGTTTCAGTAGAAGAGTATTGAGAGGAAGACGTGTCAGGAATAGAAGAGACAAAAGTACCAAACTTGAGTATAGACTTGTCAGTGACACAATCTTCCTGATCCAAGGAAAATCCTAGACCACACTTTATCTTGGAGGAGATCACGTTAATGATATCAGTGGCCTTGATAGAGGCTTTACACCATCCTTCAATGGTAGCCTTCTCAGCCTTGAATTCAGCAATTGCTTGCTCACTCTCAGTGATAACCTGTTCGTGTTCGATGCTGATAGTTTGGTTTACAATGACCTGATCCTTAAGATTTTCTTTAATCTTAGTCAGCTCTTTGATCTTAGAATGAAATCTCTCTAATTGTTCTTGTAAATCAAGATTAAGCTTTTCAGCTTTGGATTTGCCATTCAGAGAATTGTAAAGATCAACGTTCAACATATCTAGTGCAAATAGGCTATCGAAGGTGGAAGAAGAGGAAGAAGGGTTATTCAGATTACATACATGAGTAGAGGTTGACGAAGAGGGATCACTAGAGGATGGTGTCTTACATGGTTCATCCTTGGCTATGAGACAGATATAGGCCATGTCTTCCTCGTCCGAGAATGATTCTTCAGATGAATCAGCCCAGTCATGTTCTTCAACAACAAGACCCTTGCCTTTACACGAAATATTCTTCATCTTCTTGTACTTCTCAGTCAGCTTCAAGTATTTTTCATCTTTAGGTCTAAAGGAGGATGAAAGGTTTGAAGATGGCTTCGCAACTTTCTTCGACTTGCATTCACTAGCAAATTGACCTTTGCGTTGACAATTGTAGTAGCTAGCTGAGGCATTGTCAATGGGATTTGACTTTGGCTTGTCAACTATGGTCAAGGAAGGAGATCTGCAGAAGTTGTTTCTGGCGAACTTCCTGAAAGAGTTAGTAAGGAGAGTCAACGACTCATCAAACTCTGAAAGTTGATTTGAGTCACTAAATTGGTATCCAAAGTCTCATGTACTTGAGCTTGGTAATTCTCTGGAGTAAAGTTTCGCAGTCGCCTGGAAAGTGCCAGGACGAAACGATCCAAATAGTCGAGGGGATCATATACATAGTAGCGAGTTCAAGTAGATATTGAACGGAAAAAGTTAGTTCCATTTGGTATTTCTTTTTGCTTTCATTTTTAATTTAAATTGAAATCAAACTATATATAAAAATGAAATGGTTACAATACTGATAACAACTATCACTACTCTTCGTGCAACCATAGGTTTCAGAAGCAAAAGTTCGAGGAGAGTTTTTAACCAAAGTTACAAACAAGTATATTATTACAACAAATGTAAGAACACTATCAAAATGTATCACAATTATACAAAACTAGGTAAGAACACCATATTTGAATGGTGAATCAAAATATTTTATGCTAATATATGTATAGAATAACGCAATAGTTCAATATATTACGAGTTATGACAAAACAATCTTCATTATAATCAATAATCTCACACATTTATTTTATCATTTTAAGCTAATTACAAAGTTTGATGGTATAGAACTTAATTAATATATATATATATATATATATGTATATATATCAAAAGAAACAATT
>NC_037530.1:27499867-27504288 GCF_001531365.2 Cynara cardunculus var. scolymus
AAAATTAAAGATAGGTGAAAATTTTGAAATACAAAACTACAATCTTAAATAATGTGGTGTAATGTAAATTATTACTGTTTGTAATTCATAAATCGTATTGTCATGTCCAACTATCCAACGAGATCATGCGACTATCAATTAGTCAAGACTTTAACTGTTCAACAATTTTGAATTTCATAAAATCATTATAACATGCATTGTTGATCCAAATTATTCAATATAAAATAGTCATTTTAAAAAGTATAAAAACAGAACTACTGCAATCACTATTAGAAAAAATTGAATTAATTAACAGAAGAAAAATGAACCAAATACATATATTTTCTTTTCTCTGGAATCTAAAACAAACAAGTGGGAGAGACATGATTCGAAACTATATAGAAAAACTTCAACATATTTATAATTTGTCGCTTTTGACCACTCTCCCCGTCCCAGACCATCCCCCCATTTAAAAATAAATGTTTCCAAGGCTTTTTAATCTTGAGGGGGAAACTCGATGAGGGGTAGATTAGAGGGTTGGGTTCTGGTGAGAATGAGAGTTAATGTGAGAAACGTAAGAATGGATCTTCACCCTTGGATGCACATTAGGATGAGATCTACCGAGATACACCTAAAAAGTTTTTTTTGTAAAACCTTAGGATAGTGAGGTTGCATCATGAGAATTGAGTATTCTAATATGGTGAATTTGTGGTTGAGTTTTAGTTGTCCCAAATTGGAAAAAATCATTTAATAGATTTGAATAAAGTAAAGTGTATAAAAAGATGGATGGTGTATTTGTGTCAATTCATGGGTTTTTTCTCATAGAACTAGTGTTTGACACCATGCGTTGCATGGTGATAATAATCCTTTTTAAAATTATTGAAGTTAGTTAAATGAGTCGATGATCACATTTATATATTAAACTAATAAGAATCAATATTATATTTGATATATGAATCCACCTTATAATTATTGGTTGTTCTTTTAATATATATATATATATATATATATTATTTAAATTACAAAAATGAAATCTTTTAACGATTAATGCGGTTGAAAATATTTTAAAATAAATAGAATTTGAAAAAAAAAGTTTCAACAATTGTATGTTGAAAACATTTTAATGTAAAATAAAAATGAGAAAATAAAAGATGAATATGAAAAATGGTTTTTCATTAAACTTGGTTTCTCAATATTCCATGAGGAGTAGTTGTTGTCAACCAAACTCTAAAACAATTGTTAAAAACATATTGTTGGTTCTATTGAGAAAAAAAAACTTAAGAAAAATGTAGAAGACATTAGTTAAAGAAAACCTCTAAAATCCTAACAAAATTAAGAAGAATTGCATACTCAGATTAATCGTCTCGAAATAAATCTGAAAAAAATATAACCATTAAAAAAGGGCATATTGAAGTTTGGTGATGCTACATGAAAAATTGTAACAAAAAAACTTCAAAAATCTCAATAAAAGTCAAAAGGAAAGCATACACACATTAGTTTTCTCAAAGTATACTTGAAAAATATAACTATTACAAAAATATATTGAAATTTGTTGAGGCTACATCATGGTTAGTAATACTTCTAAGATTCTATTATCAAACGATTAATCGAACCATTGTTGCCATGAAAACTTTAAAAGTGTTGTCAAAAACAAACTCTCCGTTTCATTGAGAAAACTTAGGAAAATCATAGAAGAGAAAAGTAAAAAAAAAACAAAATTCTAAAATCCCAAAAAAATAGAAAGGAACGCATACCTGAATTGGTCTTCTCGAAATAAACTTGAAAATAGATTTGTTGAAAAGTAACAATTTATGAAATGAAAAACAAATCAATCTCGAAATAAACTTGAAAATAGATTTGTTGAAAAGTAACAATTTATGAAATGAAAAACAAATCAAGTGATGGAGATGGAGAAAAATGAAATGAAAAACAAATCAAGTGATGGAGATAGAGAAAAATGAAATGAAAAACAAATCAAGTGATGGAGGTAAAGGAAAAGAGATTGAATGATGAACAATTTATGAAGAAGAGTTAGGGAAAATGAAAAGATTATATTAAATGCAAACATAAATGAATAATCAATGTTTATAAAAATTAGAGTGTGAAACTACAAAAAAAGGATTAAAGGAGGATGAATGAAAAAAAGATAAATAAATTTTCAACCTTTAGGAGAAGCCAAGTCATCAACCTTGGTTTCTCCTTTAATATATATATAGATTATTTAAATTACAAAAATAAAATTTTTTAATGATTAATGCGGTTGAAAATATTTTAAAATAAATAGAATTTGAAAAAAAAGATTCAACAATTGTATGTTGAACATTTTAATGTAAAATAAGAATGAGAAAATAAAAGATGAATATGAAAGATGGTTTTTTCATTAAACTTGGTTTCTCAATATTCCATAAGGAATAGTTGTTGTCAACCAAACTCTAAAACAATTGTTAAAAACATATTGTTGGTTCTATTGGGAAAAAAAACTTAAGAAAAATGTAGAAGACATTAGTTAAATAAAACCTCTAAAATTCTAACAAAATTAAGAAGAATTGCATACTCGGATTAATTGTCTCGAAATAAACCTGAAAAAAAATATAACCATTAAAAAGGGCATGTTGAAGTTTGGTGATGCTACATGAAAAATTGTAACATAAAAACTTAAAAAATATCAATAAAAGTCAAAAGAAATACATACACACATTAGTTTTCTCAAAGTATACTTGAAAAAGATAACCATTACAAAAATATGTTGAAATTTGTTGAGGCTACTTCATGGTTTGTAATACTTTCAAGATTCTATCATCAAACGATTAATCGAACCATTGTTGCCACGAAAACTYTAAAAGTGTTGTMAAAAACAAAYTCTCYRTTTCATTGAGAAAACTTAGGAAAATCATAGAAGATAAAAGTAAGAAAAAACAAAATTCTAAAATCCCAAAAAAAATAGAAAGGAACGCATACCTGAATTGGTCTTCTCGAAATAAACTTGAAAATAGATTTGGTGAAAAATAACAATTTATAAAATAAAAAACAAATCAAGTGATAGAGATGGAGAAAAATGAAATGAAAACAAATCAAGTGATGGAGATGGAAAAAAAGAGATTGAATGATGAATAATTTATGAAGTAGAGTTAGGGAAAATGAAAAGATTGTGTTAAATGCAAACATAATGATAATCAATGTTTATAGAAATTAGAATGTGAAATTAAAAAAAAGATTAAATAAGGATGAATGAAAAAAAAGATAAATAAGTTTCTAACCCTTAGGAGAAGCCAAGTCATCAACCTTGGTTTCTCCTTTAATATATATATTTAATATATATATAGATTGTCTTATTTTCGATGATCCTATTTGAAATCTATAACCATGGTTGGAATCAAAACCAACCAAATGGTAAAAGTCATTAGTACAAAACTAAAAGTGAAACCACGGATGATGACTTGGCAACATGAGGTTTGATTATTCCTCAAATCTGAAATAATGTTGACTTTCATCTTTTAACAGTGGTAGAAAGATGATAGTTTGAAAGAAGATGATGGACGTATAAAAGCGTGATGGAGCTTTGAAATTTATAAGAAGATGATGGATGTATAAAAGCGTGATGGAGCTTTGAAATCTACAACAATGGTTGAAATCGAAACCAACCAATTGATAAAAAAATTTGTGCAAAACGAATGCAAATGATACATTTTTTTTTTCTTAACAAAAGTTGTGATCATTGGAATACTTAAAATAACAAATGTAGTTTAAGTGTCTATTATATCACTTTTATATACATAGAACGAAAGTGTTGACTTAATGACGTGCTTTCATCTGATGTTAGTATTCAATAAATCATGATTTACGGTGTTGGATGAGGCATTATAAATATAAATACAATCCAGAGTTTTCAGACACATCACACGAGGCTTTTACGTTTTTTTCTTAAATTGAGTTTCAAACACTAGTTTATATTAGTTTAGTATCTAATATACGATCATCAACCATTTATCATTCAATATTTTTCTTAAAATAACCGTCACCGCACAATGGACGGTTCCGAACACTAGTATATAATAAAAATTAATTAGCTTGTGAATTTCTTTTATTTTCCAATATTTATCATTTATTATTTTATACACAAAATGGGGATGTACGTGTCCAAATAATTCATTCGCAATTAATGGCATTGTGACGTTTTGATGTCTGAATTAAATAAGCAACGTGAGTCGTTCGAATCTCATTCACATTTAATAACATATTCTTGTAGGGGCGCGATCAAATGCAAATCACTCAATTTGTACAAATCGTGCAAACCGCATTCAACCAATCATAATTTTTCATTTTGTTCATTTTTTTGTAAATATGAGAGGTTGATTAATCATTTTTATTGTGAAGGGTGTTAATCATAGATATTATCATCTTCATTATTTTAATTTTAGAGAAATACATGAAACAGTTTCATT
>NC_037530.1:27504353-27527804 GCF_001531365.2 Cynara cardunculus var. scolymus
AAAAAGTATTATATGAAACAATTTCACAAGATTAAACAATTTCATGAAAAAATTTCATAAGATTAAACAATGAAATCGACAGATGAAGGTGGTTTACACGGTTTACACAAATGAGGACGGTTTTCATATAATCACTCCTCTATTCTTGTATTTGTCATTAAATACGATTGTTATAGTTTAAGTTATGCATAGCAACAATTTTAAGAATGCATATCTTAGAAGGTATCTTTTGAATGGTATAAATAATTGCACCACACTTATCTGATGTGAAATTTGATCAACTCGGTATTGTATTTGACATATCACCATATTATTAAGCTGGCTTTTTGACATTTAGTCAAAATTAAGATATATATATATATATATTCTTTAACACTCATTATAAAGTATTAGTAATTAACCACAAGGGTGGTGTCTGATTGGTTTGAGCTTGGCTCCAAAGGTTAAAAGTGTCTGGAGGTCTCAGGTTCAAATCCAATAAGAAACAAAAATCCTCTTGTGGCTACGGAGGTTCAAATGTGGTGATTCCGGGCTACCTGCAAAACGGGTGATTGTCCTGGGATTAGTCGGCTTGTATAGCGGGTTGGATATCCAGGTTAATAAAAAAAAGTATTAGTAATTTGAATTCTGGTGCATATTTTTTGTTTCATTAAGAGTTTTTTAGATATCCCTCTTCATGCAATAACCAAGGATTAAAATGGGTGCAAGTCGTGACATGACAGTGAGCTCAAACCTTAAGTCTTATATGTCACAGTGAGGACGAGAAGTTTTTCAAAACATGACATATGACAGTAAAATTGTATGTCATGTATAGGATTATATATATATATATATATATATGTGTGTGTGTGTGTGTGTGTGTGTGTGTGTGTGTGTGTTTTTTCTATGTATTACTTAATATCAAATAATGATATAAAAAATTATATTCATATTAGAAGAAGAAAAATCATATAAATTATTATTATAAAAATAGTATTTGATTAAATATTCAAAATTGAACTTAGAAAGTTAATTTTACAACTTCGTTTTAATCGTGAGTCCATGACGTTTATGAATTTATGAAATTTTAAATGATGTGATTAGATAAATCTATAAAATCTAAAATTAAAAGTGTAAAATAAAAAAAATTTATAAAATAAAAAAACAAAATGTTTTTTTTTCCTTCTAAAAGTCACTTCTTGTAAAAAGAGCAGATGTCATGGCATGAGTCATGCCTTACAGAAACACTATAGGCCTTTTTGTAACGACAGAGACGCATCTTGTACTATATTGCGCCTTGACTGACGTCATGACTCGTCTTTTTGAACACCGGCAGTAACATCATTTTCAATGTTTTTAATTTGAACTGCCATTTTCTTCATTCCAATTATTGTGAAGAGACATCTATAATCGTTAGTATTGACAGTTTATTTAATTGTTAGTTTTTTAATTAAAAAAAACTACATGATTGTAGTTTATTTAGATGAACAAAAAAAATAAAGGCACACATGACCATAGATGTTAACAGTTCAAGCTTTTAACGAGCTATTCAAGTTTAATCTTAGTAATTCTTGAGTTTAAGTCGATCTTTAAGCAAAAAAATAGATCTTTGATAAATAAATAAATAAAACTCGTTTAACTTATGAAAATCGAGCTCTATAACATTAATATATATGACTCAACTTGTTCCGAAGCTCGGTTAATTTTTTTGAGTAGACGCTCCATAAAAGTATAGACTTTTTCAAGCCGAACATGTTCATATGCTCATATATCATTCAATTAAAATAAAAAGAATAAAAGATGTTGCTAGTGCTCGGTTTGAGTCAATATATCAATCTCAAGTTCGAGTACACATACGAGCTTATAAAAAGTCTGAATTTTAAGTCATAATATGCAACTCAAAATTATTAAATAATTATCGAGCTCTAATATAATATTATTTTTTTGGAACAGAACCCAGAAAAGCTTATAAGCTTATTGAATAAACTATTTTTTATATCATTAATCTACTATGAAACAATCGTGGATATTTCATCGTATAAGTTGTAAGTTTCATTATACTTATTAAACTGCTAACAAATAAGCTCTAATTAAACGACCACCATGTTGGGCAATGGGCTTGAGTGATTTTTCATTACGGACTACATTTATTTCCATGGCCCAAAACGTTTTTGGCCGATTAAGTGCTAATTATTTTAGTGTATCATTAAGCATAGAAACTAACTTCTGCAGGTGACAATGAGCATAAAGTACTAGAGATTAGAGATGGGCATATCAAACCAAATTTTATAACCGATTCCAGTTAACTTGAAGTAGGCCTGGTCTAAATCTGGTTACGTCCATAACCAATCGGGCCAAACGTGCTCCTCCTCCTGTCCTACATCTCATCACCCTCTTCAAGTTAAAGTTGCTTGAAGGAGAAACAGATCTTGATCCTTACCCATCCCACACTCTCCATATATTCATCTTCTCCACACAAACCTTACATTGAGATTGAGTCTTTCTAACCGGTTACATCATTTGCGGTCTTGCGAACAATCCTTGTGTTTCGAAGCCATAACTGGTTATAACCGAGACTCGGACCAGCTTAATCGGTTTACAGGTGCCAGTGACCATAACCGGCCTATCATAACCGATTATAGGACCAACATGTTCATTATCTGCTCATCTCTAAATAAGTAGATATGCACACAAAAAAACCCATGTCCAAGCCTAAAGCCCGGCCACAAAAAGGCCCAATCCAAGCCCAGCTCAAAGCTCGGACCAAGCCAATTTTGCTTTCGGTTTGGAAGATCCGTATTTAGACCCGAAAAAGGGGCTTGTGGGATCTCTATAAAGTATAAAGTACATATGAATTAGTTGTTGTACCGTACAAATATCCGTATCCAATTCAAGAATCCATTCGCCCGACCCATATCCAATGGGATTTCTCCAGCAGTTATCCGCTCGCTGTTCAGCGTCTTTCTGTTGATGATTGTCCAAACAGTTTGACACCTGCCCTTTTCAAAATCAAAATCCATGACAGCAACAATGGCGAATCGTGGAACAAATTAGGGTTTATGCACCACTAAATTTCTCAGAAAATGGAGTCAATTTCATCATCATCGTCGTCGTCTTTGCACATTCACCTCCGCCACAGAAACCTTATCTCTCTACACTTATCTTCAACAAATCCTTCCATCATTTCTTTTCCTTATCGTTTTGCTACGTTGCATTCACAGCGGTTTTGTGCCTTAAGAACTAGTAGTGCTGGTGGTGGCAGTAGCCAGCATGATGGCACTGCTTACGGCGCCGCTGATTTACTGAGAAAGCCGGTGGTGGAGGTGAAAGAGGAGGATGCTATTGATTCTTCAAAAGATGAGGATTCTGATTATGAAGATGACGGAGGGAAGAGAAGAGAGGAGGATGGGTGGGTTGACTGGGAAGATCAGATTTTGGAAGATACTGTACCCTTGGTTGGTTTTGTTAGGATGATTCTTCATTCGGGCAAGTAAGCTCTCGGTTTCAACCTTTTAAATTCGGTTACATGTTAATATTGAAACATAAATTGAATTCTGTAAATTTAGCTCAACGATTATGGCATCTTGTTGTCGAGCTAGAGGACTGCAAAGAGAATAACAATACTGCCGTGTAGTTCAAGATATTTGAGAGTCCTTTTATGAGTTTCTTCTTAATCAAATGCAACAAATTGAGCTACACCAATGCAATATTGTTAGGAGATAGAATATATATTAGGATTATGATTTCTTATCTAGTTATATATTAAATTTAATGGGTTAGTTAAGTGTTCACTTAATCCCTTCTTAGCCAATCAAGCTCTAGAAGGTCTCATGATGTTATGAGATTCTTCCTAATCAAATGCAACAAATGAGTTAAGCAATAGCTATATTTATAGTGGTTAGAATTAGCTATTAGAATTGAGGTTTCTTTTGTAGTTATGTTTATGCTATGCACCAATCAGTAATATAACATTGTGTGCACCCTAGATGTTTACTTGACATCAAACTTTGGCTAAGAACTTAGGACAACCACCTGAGAGTTTTATCATGTTTCCGTGATACCAATCAGACATGCTGCATGTTGTGCTGAAACATGTCCTACCTGTTACGATTCATTCTTAACGAGGTAAGTGCACATGCCTGATTTGCTTCACCTGTAGGAGCTACGCATCCGTTTTGACTCTGATTGAATAGGTGTAATGCTGCCTGAACCTCGTCGGATATGTTGGTATCCCATTCAAGCCATCCGAGTTCATGCTTTGTTGGTATCCATATGCATATCTTTGCCATTCTGGTTGAGTTTCAAGACTGTTTTTTCAATGGCATTTTTAGGAGCTTTATTTGAAGGCACCTTCTAAATGTCGTCACACTTTCACATGGAGGTCTCTTTTAATCAGCCATTTTCCAGCAAAAAAGAAAACCTAATAGAATATTTTTCATCATTGAACGGAAGCTTTCCTCAGATATTCAAGACATCATATTTGATAGAAATTATTGTGGCAGTCCTTGTTTGATGTGGAATCATTATTCAAATGTTGCTGCTGACCATCATACCTTAGAAGTACTACTAATTTGGTTATTAGCATGTGTAGATCATAATGGTTGTATCAGTCAACTTTTCAGTTGAAGCTTTTCTTTTTTTAATTTAAGGCATGACTACTGCTAGAGAAGACTGCAATATTTTGCATCCAAAAGAGCAGAGAAAGCAGCCTTAACAAAATGAGATGCATATAGCACAACTTCAGTCTATTATGCACGATTATCCGCATTTCTTGAGAGTACTCTATCAAGCCACCACAAGTAGAAAAATGACCCAGGCTCAAAGCAACTTCTGTAGTTTATCTATTAATGTATCAACATTTAACATCTTTTGCTTAATTTAAAAGTTTACGATTTCAAGTGATGCAGATTCTCATTTATCCTACATTGAATTTATTGTTACTACAGATATGCAAGCGGCGAGAGATTAAGCTCTGAGCACGAGAGAACTATTCTAGAGAGGTTGTTGCCACATCATCCGGAGAGTGAGAAGAAGATTGGGTGTGGCGTTAATTACATCACAGTTAACTCTCTCTCTCTCTCTCTATACACATACATGTTTATATAACCAATTAAATGCTCTTAAGTCTTAACTGCCCTTGTAAGACTTAAAAATTATATAGACAATAGATTCACCAATTCATAATTCACCTTCTTCCAGATTTATCCAAATAACAGTAGTAATACTCTTCTTTCCTGTCTGCTGCATTATGAATCATACTTTATAGGTTGCAGTAAATAAGAATTCTATTTCAAATTTAGAGATACATTTTGGCGTTTGCAGTCAAACACATCATCCTCGAAATCCAAATTGACATAGTTTTAGTTGTATATTGAGATTAATGACTTTGTGATTGTTAAATCATTTTTGGTTATTGGACAAAACAATTGGTCCCTTCATGTCTCATTAATTTGTTTACTGATTTTGGATCCTGCAATTAATTCGAGAGTGGAAAGAATTATGGAACCCAAGGCGAGGCATTTTCCCACCGTGAGCGAGGCGTAAGCCTCGAGGCAAAAAATAAAAATAAATAAAATAATATTATATAATGTAATACATAGCTGATGATAATATTTAGAATCATAATGTTGCTAATAAAGTCGTTAAATACTTTATTTTTTTTTTAAAAACAAATTAGATAAACAATAAAAGTCTCCCACATAAAGAGAAAAAATAAAAGTGATACGAATGTAAAGAGAAGAAGAAAAGTCACTCCTGTGTACAGTCGAGGAGTCCTTATGCACCTCCCAAATCGCAACCCTAGTATGTAGTCTTACCGTATAAAAACAAAAAATCACACATAGCAGTAAGTTTTCTTCTGCAATGGCCATGCACAAGGACAAAGAAAGGAGCAGAGATTTCACTTTAACGGTCACCAATCAGTAAGTATATTTTCTTTGATTTGGCATATTTTTTAATCCTAAAGCTTGGTATTGCCTCAGCCCCACGTCCTTTACCGCCTCAGACCCGCCTCAGTAGTTCGAGGCATAAGACCCAACCAAGCTATCTGAGGTGCTGCTCAAGAACGTTTTTTGACAGCCTCGCCTGGACTGTTTTTAGCAACCATGATGGCACCACCATGAACTGAGACCTCAACTAGAAGTGATGGATTTTCACTTTCTTATCATTGGCTATTAAAGGAATGATTATTCATGTCAATCGTTTTTCAGTATATAGTTCTAGTGTGGAAGGTGGTGGTTTGCATTTTATAACTATGTCTGTTTAAATTACAAGCCTCTTCGAAGAACAAAAATGTTTGTTGACCCATTTTGCATTGTAATTAGTTTGGAAAGGTTTAGTAATTGATTTTCTTCAAACTGCATTAATTTAGTACGTTTTAGCAAAGAGTTCCCTCGGCCATAGTGCGGAACTAAGCCAGCGATAGATGTTTGAGCTCTTCTCAACGAACGATGGGTACCATTGGTACCATCACAATGCATCTCCGTCGAACAAGTTTACTGTCACCTCCAGATGCTCTTTGTTGGTCAGTCGGTTTAACATACAATGTCTCTCTGCCCTCAGAATTCATCCATTTTGATCAGTGCCATCAAACACCATCATTTCCAAACGTTTCCCTGCAAATCATTGCTCCTTCATTCTGTCCATGTTGTTCACCTGCCTTGGGGCTTTCACTAGACTCCTCATGCAACCTTAGTATTTTACTCAGACTCAACTATTGCATCATCACCTGCACATTTTCTTTCAACAAAACGACTTTTGCCAGAATGATTCCTAGTCTGCCCTCCATCTCATTGACTGATCTCGTCATGGATCAGAATAGAAGACTCTGATACCAGTTGATGAGAATGTACGACAAGTTAACAACTAATTACAAAGAAAAGCCGAAGCTTTTATTGATGATTCAATTTTCAAATTTCCAAGACCAAGAAAACATGCAATATATATATATGTATATATATATATATATATTGCATGTTTTCTTATATATATATATATGCGTGTGTGTGTGTGTGTGTATTGACCATGTAAGTTTGAGGAAGATGCAAGTATGGAACAATAGAAGATGGGATGATAAAGACATAAGAAGACTTAAGGAACAATGGGATGTTACTGATTCTTCTCAAGGTTGTTGAGAGGATTGCTTTTACTTATCCCATCACACATGGTTTGTGCTTGATATTCTACATTTACAACTCCAAGAAATGTATAGCTTCTATCTGTTTGGCTTTAAGAATATATATGAAGCAATTAAATAATATCCCTAGCAGTAGAATATGTAATATATATTTACTGCTGTTTCTTAATTACTAGCAATCTGTGAATGTGACAGGTTGGCTACCATCCAGATTTTGAAAGCTCAAGATGTCTATTCATCGTACGCAAGGATGGAGAAATGGTCGATTTTTCCTACTGGAAATGCATAAAAGGCTTGATCAGGAAAAACTATCCTTTATACGCAGACAGTTTTATCCTGAGGCATTTCCGAAGGCGCAGGCATAATAATGACTGAGGGTCCATCCAAGTTTTCACCTGCAAAACTAAAATCAAGATTTAGCATGCATGATTATATATCCCATTTTCTTACATATGCAAGAATACAATTTATGGTTGCTGAAAATTTTAGAGAAAAATGTAAAGACAAAACACTCTTGACCTTCTTTGCAGTTCAAAATTTCTCTTGTATTTGGGTGTGGGTGTTGTTTAAGGACAAAGAGGGGTCAAACTCGTTAATGTTAGTAGTGCTTAATTGTTGTTCATTCAAACATAAATGAATCTTGAGGCAACTAGTTTGTGTTTCTGATGGCGGGAGTTCAATCTCTTTTATTTGGAATGGGCTGGTTCAACTCCCAAATAAAGGTTAATCAGGCTTTAAGCAAGGGTGTTTATGGGTTGGGTTGATCGGTTTGGAGGCATTTTAACAACCCTTAGTCTCAACTAGATGAGCCTCTTTTTGTCTAAATTACAAAAGGTAAATTTGGTTTGTTTAGGACCGGAGGTTGGGGTAATCTGTTAACAAGAACAGTTCTCAATAAACAAGAAGAAATCAGTTAATAAAGAACAGTTCTCAATAAACAGTTCTTAAGTTAGAATAAGAACTATTTGTGCATAAACTATAAGGAGCCCATAAATCTATTTTTCTATCCACGTGAGACCGGTTGATACATAAGGGTAGCTTGATCATCAATCTTAGGGAATATTTGAAAGTAACTATTTAGAAAAACAATAGACATCATAAAATATTGAAAAACTATCATGATAAATACATAAAAGTGTATCAATGAAAAATCAAACTGTTCAATGAGAAAATGAAAAGCATGGTGCCAATAAGTTATGAAGAGCAGACTATCGCATGCCAAAACCATTTTCTAATAAGGGAAAATTGCATCAAATTGGAACTAACTTTCACTTTATTCCTATTTTGGGGAACCAACTATTAAAATCTTCATTTAAGGGTCTCTATCAAACTTTTTGTTTATTTAAGGGTCTGATTGACCTGTTGAACATGTAATAAGTAATTTAATATGACTTGGAAGAAAATTATTTAAACAAATATTATGTGGAAATTATTTTGACAAATCATCATTATAATTAAAACAAATCAAAATGAAGTCCGCTTCACGTCTCCTACCTCGGTCACAATCCTGCCCCTCCCTCTTCCTTCAATCGCCATCGTCCCATAGCCTCCTGCCATTGTAGCTTTCTACCCTCTTCGACAGCCGTTGCCCCTCCCTCTTCCTTCAATCGTTGTCGTCTCATAGCCTCCTGCCGCTGTAGCTTTCTGCCCTCTCTGGCATTTGATATTTAATATTTATTTTTTATTGCATCAATTAGTTTTTTCTATTAAAAAACGAGATTTGAAAACATCTTCAATTTGATATTTGATTTTTTTTATTTAAAAAACGAGATTTCGAAAGAAAAATATATTTTATTGCATTAAATTTTGAAAAAAAAATGAATTTTAGTTAATTTTATATAATTATTTTGCAATTTTAAAATATGACGTGGCTTTAAAATAAAAAATTAATATGATGTGGAATATCTTAGTTGGCAAAAGATCTGGATTACGTCAGCATTAACTGGTCAACAGGTCAACCAAGCCCTTAAATAAACAAAAAGTTTGATAGATACCCCTAAATGAAGATTTTAAAAGTTGGTTCCCAAAAATAAGAATAAGGTGAAAGTTGGTTCCATTTTGATGCAACTTTCCCTTCTAATAATCATCAAATATGTTATAGTTAGAAATATAATTTGGAATCTTAAGATTTTTGATATCCATTCATCACAAGTATATTCATTTGTCTAGCTTTAAAGTTCTTTATTTTCTAAGAAATTGGAGAAAGAATTATCAGAGGGAAGAATCATTTGTGAAAGCATCCGTTAACTGTTAAGAAAGAGGATGTCCTTTTACCATAGACTCTTAGACGATGGTTGGTGTAATCTATTAACAAAAAGAACGTTGTACCTGTGTGAAATTGATACCTGGTAGTAATCTGTTAACAAGAAGAAATCGACATCTAGGTCAAAGTACGTGGCAAGGAATCGATACCAGAATTAGAAACGTGCTGGAGGCCTAGAGTGCTAGCTGTTGTGCGCTAAATGAGATGGAAGGCAGGAGTCGCCGAGTCCGGAAGGAAAGCAGAGGCAACTGTTCTGCTCTAAATGAGATGGAAGACACTTATACACACACGGGTTATCGGATTGGGTCGGGTTCCCTTGCACCTGGCCCCATACCAACCTAATAGAGGCTGGTAGGCCAATTTCATGATCAATCATGCTTTGGTTACCTCGGTTTGGGTTTTTTTCCGAGTTAGGTTGGTCGGGTTAGTCGGGTTTTTAAGCACTCCTAGCTTTAAGGATCTCTCCATAGGTTGCTAGTTCAAGTTTTATCAGAACCACTAAAGATTTTATTGGCTGTTATCTTCAGAGCACCATAAGATTGGTAAAAAGAAAAAAGAAATGGCAAATAACATATTTGACGATTTGTTGGCATAGTTGTTCCATTTCTGTTCGATTTAAGTTATTTGGATTAAAAAACATCTTACCGGATGTGTTGTTTTGTGGTTTCATTCTATTTTGCCATTACAAAGGTTGAAATGGCAAAATAAATCAAAATGTGAACATATTTTTCTTCAAAACAGGACATCTACATCGCCACTCATCAATAGTTACAAATTTACTATTTATCGATAACAATAGGTATGAAAAGAGAGAACTAAATGTTTTATTACATTAATTAAAAACGCGTAGTTAAACTAAAATACTAACCAAGAAAAAAAGTTTGATACATTTGTTCTTTCAGAAATTTGGTTATGTTCGTTAAACTTTGTAGAGAGTTGAATGTTGTTTTAAACAAATAACCATGGCTTGCGTCAGGTCTCCCAATGAGTGAAAGAAAATACACTGTTTATTATTTAGTGGATCAAATCAGCAGAAAAATCAAATAGTTCAAGTATCGTTCAAAATTCATAAATTTGCCAGCACATGTCTAGACAATGCAGAGATAGGTCCACATTTCAAGTTGACAGAATTCACCAATTGTTGAATACTCTTTGATAGAATTTACAACTGAATCTGTAAAAAGTGATTATTTTCTTGTCATAAAAATGGTTATTTTGATAAAAAAAAAAAAACTTTTTAAAAAACAATTTAAAAGATCTTTATTTAGAAAGATTATGATTTTCTTAAATAAAATCACGTATTTATTGGTCATCATAATTGATGTTAATTTTATTAGTTATTAAAAATATGTTATTTTTAGCAGATAAGTTTTAATTAAATCAAACCAAACAAAACCAAAGCAATAAATTTTATCAAGAGTTAAGTAAATAAGATGTCATGCAATTTTCCATAAATAAAAGAGACAAATAGGAAATAATTGGGAAATGAAGAGAAATAAAAATGAAATTTAAGAGGTCAAAAATAAGTCAATGAGACGTGGAATTGATGAAATTTCACTATCAATCAATCAATAATAATAATTTGATGGAGATTAGGGGTTGGAATTACTTATTTGAAATAACTTATGTTTTTTTATAAAAGTATTTATCAACTTATTATAAGTTAGAAGAATTTAACTTTTTTAAAAACTTCTTATTACCGATGTCACATATAAATAAGTCAATAAATTATTTTTTATAAACAATCTTAAATACCCTCTAAAAAGTAGTTGTGGAAAACTGCCACCTGTTAATCAAAATCATTTATGAAACTTATCCTTACACATACATTGCTTGTTGTATAAAGCTGGACCATACCATCATCCATATCTCTTGCTTCATGTGGTTTGTTAAAGAGAACAAATTTTTTCAGTTTTAAAATTATAAAACGGTCAACCTTCGTTTTTAAAAACATGTTCGGGTTTGGTTTTTTTTATCTAACGGTTATTAAAGTAGCGTTTGATATACAGACTGGATGAGCCATGATATGATAGAAGATGACTGGACATGACTAATTGTTTGTCCTACATTTGGTACAAGTAGGACTGACCGGATAAAACTGTTAAAATGACCAGATTGTCTTTAAATGTTGTTTAATGTTATTTTGCATCATATAATAATTGTAAATGACACAAATCAAAACCAAAATATATTTGAATAATTACATCTATAATATTTATACTATTTTCTAAATTTGAATACATGATTGAAACATAACAATTGTAAAAAACATACATAATTTAAAAATATTCCAACACAACAATTGTAAATACGTACATAATTTAAAAAAAAAAAATTCAACACAACAATTGTAAATAACACCTTTCATAATATCATCAAAAGTTTAAACATTTGAAGACAAAAATTGTCATCGTAAACATGTCAAGTGTACCAAAAATAATCCAAACATTCAAAAGTAGTCTTTTTGTTTTGACCATATTCTAAGACTACTATTTGTTCTCATTATAAATTGATTTCACAAATTCTAGTTCCACATAATCATCCAAACTCTTCCAAAAACGATATTGGTATATGATTTATCACTAAAGTACTTACCCATTCGAATGATTTCCATGACACAAAGTCTAAGTCGTTTCAACTCATTGCTTAAGCCATCCGTTTCCGTTGTAGAATCCTAGATAACTGAAACCAACTTTTTCATTTGATTGGTTGCTTCATGGATTTCATTTTTGGTTTCCTCTACTAACTTGGATATCTCGTTTGTTCTTTTTCTTTTTTTACTTGTTCCTTCTCCTTCATTTCGAATGGATGAATGAGAAGTTGTATTGGAAGGACTTTGAATGAGAGGAACATTAACTTCGGTAGGAAAATCATCATCGTTTTCCATGTACATATTTTCCAAAGCGTCTATAGCAGATTCGGCCATGTTTCCCATTGCACGATCTTTACCGAACACCAACTTCAACCCGCTCATAAGCCGGGAATGGCTTATTAGGCGTGTAGTTTTTATTGGGACGTTTTTACGTCAACAAACAAACAAACAATTAATAAAATAAGCAACACAAAACATTATACATAACCCATTATAATATATAACTACTAACCTTTAAATACTCCTCCAAAATCTTGGGAGCTTCGACAGTCACACATTGATTTGCGTTATTCCACCCAAATCCGCTCGTAAGCATGTCATAAGCAGCGAAATATTTATCTTTTAACCGTTTTATTTTATTTTGCACGTACTTTGCTGTTATGATAATACCGGGAATTATTTCCTGCATCTTTGATACAACAGTCTCATACGTACCTGACCTAAAGCTTCCATTGTCACATCTTCCACCATTTATGACAATGTCTTGAAGAACTGTGATCAACAAGTCTTCCTCATTCGTTGTCTACCCATGACGGTCTGTCATTTAAAACAAATCTACCAAACAATAACAAATACCAAGACAAACAAATATGCTTCCATAAGAAACAATTAGACAAAGCACACGTGATTCTATAGAAATAATAACAAATATCAAGACAAATATTATTTCATTAAAAACAAGATTTCATTAACAAACACCAATCCATAACAAATACTAACACAAATATGATTCAATTGTGGTTTAACATCCAAGATTCAAACATCTCTTGAGCTAAATCATCTCTCAACTGAGACCACTCATCACTTGCCTCAACAACATCAATGAACTCTGATGGTAAAAAATGGTCTTCCTCAATAGGCATTACTAGAAAATAAAGTATCAGCGATGGCAACAAAAATCCCTCGCTATCAGCGAGGGAAAGGCCAAAAATCAATTCCTTCGCTGATCAATTATTAATTACTAATTAATAAATATTTGTTCTTTAATAAAGATAATTAATAATTTAATTAATTAATTAATATTGATTAAAGCTTATTAAAGCCCACTAAAAACGAATAAAGCTCATTAAGGCTCACTAAAAATGAATAAAGTCAATTAAGCCACAATAAAATGGATTGGAATCCAATAGAATTGAATAAAGCCTAATAAAACTGAATAAAGTCAATAAAATGGATTAAGCTTTAATAAAAACGAATAAAGTCCAATAAATTGGAATAAAACCCAATAAATGGATTGAGGCCCAATAAAACCCTTTAAGGCTCAATAAAACCGAATAAAACCCAATAAAGCTCGTTAAGGTGCAATAAAATTGAATAAAACCCAATAAATGAATTAAGGTCCAATAAATCCCATTAAAGTCCAATAAAGCCAATTAAGACCTAATAAAACCGAATATATACACATCGTGTATACATATGTATATAACACGAGCCGACGGGTATATATACATATAACACATACACAATGTGTACATATAACACACACGTTATCTAGACATTCGTATATACACATATATTTAAACATATATATACAACATTCGATACATGTATCTTCAATATATACATAGATTCAATCGTGGTTAGCAACCAACAAACATATATACACATCGTGTATGCATATATATATATATATATATATGACACAGGACGACAAGTATATATACATATAACACATACACATGTGTACATATAACATACATCGCATTTAGCAACCAAAACTCATATATACGTATACACATATACATGTATACATATGACACCTACATATAAACATGTGTACATATAACACATAAAAAATGAGAAAATAAGAAAAATAGGATAATCTCTCGCTGATCATCCAGGGAATGGGATATGCAAGCTATTCAGAGTCATAATTTGACGAAGAACATGTAGTAATAAAATAAGAGGGGCCATTCCTCGTTTGTACACGTCTTCTCTTTGTTTTCGGAGCCTCTCGAGGCATTTTCTCTACCCCCCTTCTTACCCAATGTAAATTCCCATATTTTTATTGTTGATGCTCATGATTTCGATAGCAATACCAAGTAAATAGTTTTTCAGGTCATATCTAGTATTCAGAGTTTGCCTCGATTTGGTCGTGACATAGATAATGAATAAATAGGAGTTAATATCATTCCAATTTTTAGCTTGCATATCCCATTACCTCACAGATCCCTCGCTGATCAACGAGGGATTAACCTATTTTTCTTTTTTTCTTATTTTCTATGTGTTATATGTACACATGTTTATATGTAGGTGTCATATGTATACATGTATATATGTTATATGTATATATGTGTTTATGTGTAGGTGCCATATGTATGCCTATATGTATATATGTGAATGTCTAGATAATGTATGTGTTATATATACATATGTGTTATATGTATATATCTCCCCAACCCGTGTTATATACATATGCAGATGTATAAGTTTACATGACTGGAGGGCATGAGTGAGATGACAAGCAGAGAATTCTGGTCCTTTCTCATTGGTTCAGGGTTGGCAATTAATTGACAAATTGGATCTTGGTTCTACTCAGATTGTTCCAAATGGCTGTTTGGTTTAGAAACTTGATGAGAATCAGAAAGGATGAGGCCTCTAGAACTTAATCTGGATACTTGATAAGCAAAGAAACAGATCGGGCTTATTAATAATGTTTGATACTTCATTTATGATTGATTGAGCATAAAATTATGATAGTTTATAACGTTGTTCTCTCCTTAACCTCGGTGTGAAACACCCTATACTTAGATTTTTAAAAAAATCTGGCAAAAATTCGGCATGACCTGTTCGAAAATTCATGTTTTGCCATTTTTTTAAACCTGTAAACATTTGCAAAAGTAATGATTGCAAAATAACTGACCATACAAAAGTTATGATTACTAACTAGTCTTTATAAAGACGACTATATACAAGGTATAAAACTTTCATATTCTTCCAAAAATACATTTCCCCCAAACTAGATTAAGCTTCCAAAAGTCTCAAGCATTGCATCATCCTATAAACTTACCTGCTAGCCTTATAATAACCAAGAATGTTGCTAGCACAATCACTTGAACCAGTTCCTGAGATGCACGTCAACAAACAAAACAAATCAGGCTACATGCCTGGTGAATTAAGAGTTTTCACAATACAATATTTCAAGTGATTTATACTATCAAACAAAAATGCATGACTTACATATGCTTAATGTGATGTGTCAAATAAATGTTAAGTTCAACCAAAACATTATAAGTTAGCAGTCAATCAATATTTACAAAGTTCTATGAATACCACACAGTATGAGGGTGACCCATAACAACCGGAATCAGTGGAGGAGCACTATCCAACAGTCCACTTATCCGTTAGGCTAATTTCGGTTTAATCACCATTGTGCAATGTGTCCACCTGACACTATACCTATTAGCCGAGTACCTGGAGCATATATTCATGTACGGTACTCCAATACATTACCAATGGAAGCAACCTATTTACTGTAAAGGGAGCGACCCCAATACAAACGCAACAAAGGGGGTGACCCTAAGTCGTCAGATCCAGATCTACCATTCTTATGTCAGTGAGTAAATATATAAATCACATTGCCCCATTTATACAACGTAAGATTTTCCTCCTTTGGATACAAAACATGCTTATTTATTTAAAAAAAAATACATATCATCTTTCCAAATCACCAAAGTATTTCCTACATACTTTATCAAAGAAACAATGCATTCTTAATATGCATAAAGTCACTTTGTATAAACATTAATACCTTCATTTCATAACATCATTTAAAATCATGCATTTTCTACTTTAATCACTAAAATGCGTCCAACAAAATAAATTATGTAAAGGTAATTACGTTTGACGTGTACCCCATTAAAATCTACTTGAAATTCACCTTAGCCTATTTAGTTGAGATCCCGCCGGTGCCCAACTTGCTTATCCGCCGTGCTACCTAAACAATCCACACGCACGGTTCTCACATCAATACAAACATCCTAACAAAAGATTTAGACAACTTACTTATCTTAATATACATACCGACAAGAACCACTCAAAAATGGACTTTGAACCTTTTCATACATGGGTTTAAAAGAAACAAAACTTTTATTTGAATAAAAAATGGACAGCTGTGCAAAAACCCATTTTTTTTTACCTATTTAGAGTCCTAACTACCTCATGATGAACATATTAATTGTAGAAGCCTTCATAACAGTTCCAGATTGATATTACACGTCTAAATCCGAGTTACGAGTGATTTTATACAATTTTTACAATTTTCAGCACCAAAATAACTTAGTCCGGTGACTTGCTCATATTTCACCCGAGGCTCTAGACTCACATTCTAACCCCCAAAATATGCTTATCATACACATTGAAATATGCTTATAAGGTTCACACATTCATTTATGCACTCACAACCTAACTAATGCATAAATTTTCATATATTGATCAAACCGAACTCAAACTTCTTTTAACTTTGAAAATCCATCAAAACCTATAAGGAACATTGAAATAATCAATGTAACACCTTTATATACCGATCATAACTATATCCACCGAAATTCAATCCATAATTTTGCATATAACGACTCAATTTTAAAAATTAAGCAAAACAGTTTGACTTTTTGGAGAAAGTCAACTGTTTTGAACATAACCTTTAATCTATAAATAAAACATGATTGAATGAAAATTTTCTTTTTCAATCCATCTAATAACATCTTAATGATACCAAGAAACAAACCATAACAAACATCTTAATATTTTTATGAAGATTTCAAAGTCTTAAAGTTCATCACTAAACTTTGACTTTTAAAGATTATCAAAGATAATAATTTTTCAACTTCCACTCATGATTGAACATCTTAGATGAATTCAAAACTACCCTAAACATGAAGTAAACTTACCCAACAAAATACTTCTACTATCAAGATGTATAATACCCACTTTGTTCCAATCCTTGAAGGATTTTAGGTTCCAATGCAACAAAGTGAAGATATAACAAATTGGAACTCAATTGGGGTTAAAAATATACATCATAAAACTAGGTTTCTCAAAGAAATTACACATATACATGGCTGTCCACATGACAGCCGCTAAAACTTGATTTTGAGCCCTAAAACTCCAAAAAACGAATCCAATACCAACCTAAACATCAAATACAACAAGAAATAAAGCTAAGACATGACAAACTTACCTTAATTTGACGATTAGATGAAAAAAACAAGCAAGGTTGAATCGATTCCATCGGCGTCTTCTTCCTTCTCGGCTTCTCCCGATCCCCTTCTCTAATTCTAGTATTTTTTTTTTCTTTTTAAAACCCCTATTTATATTAATACTAGATTAAGGGAAGGACATTATAACCCCCTTAATTATCACTATAAAACAATTCTACCCCAAACTTTCAAACATCTAAATATTTATCTAACCTTTTAGAATGGGATGTTACACGGTGTATTTAGTTTTTTCTTTTCACCCATTTAATTATTTTCTAATTTTCAGATCTTAAGTCCTTTATGTTTGTCATTTTCAGTTGCGTGGGGACAAGCAACAATTTAAGTGTGCGGGTGTGATAAGTATATAGAAATATACACTTTACCATCTAGTTTGGACTTCATTTAGTTTTATGTTATTTCTTATCAATCATATATTGAGTCTTTTTATACTTATTTTACAGTTTAAACATGTATGAAGTTGAATGATAGTATTTGTTTTTTTTTTCCGACTTATTGTGTGCAAAATTGTTAACAAAAGTGTTGCTACAACAGGTGTGCTACAACAATGAGAGTCGATCATAGCTTTTGTCAGCTCATGGACAAACATTGGCGTTCATAATTATGAAGAAAGAAATATTTTGGAGCTGAAATCAACAAATTTTGGATGAAGGAAAAGAAATATAGTTAATAGAAGCCTGATCTATTATATTTAGCTACTAGTATAGCATTTGGCATTTGTGTTTGGTAAAAACCTATGGACATTAGTATATTACTTGTTATTTTTTCGTTCCCTTATTTATCATGTAAGGGTGGACACTGGTTCTGGTCTAGCATGAAGCTTCTTACAAGCTTTGAGATTTACTTACTTTTGCTTTCTCTTTATTTCAAGTATTGAAATCTTTTTGCTCTTGATGTTTCTACAGTAACTTTTACAGTTTTCATCTTACATTTTTGCATAATTACTTTTATGTTATGCACTTCCAAATCTTTTATTTACACTTCAGCAATATCGGGCTAAACACCGAGGGAAGGTTGGAAGAATAAACCTAATGTTCGTGGATAATTGTTTTTTTTTCCATAACAATCTACTTCACTATTAGGTTTAATATTTCATCTAATAATTTTTGACAAACTAACACATGTTATTTTAATCAGATGGGTTGGAATTAAAATTAAGACAACACAAATATTTTAACTAATAATGTTATAGAGACTATAAGAGCTGCAACAACCTTCATAGATTGCAAAACTATATAGAATGAAAGGTATGATTTGTACCAACTCTGAATTCGTATTCATTTTGAATACTGCAGTGAAGGTCTAACCTAAACTTCGAAAGAAGGTCGTTCAATCCAATAGAAGAGTTATTTTTGCAGCAATCTATATTATACTATTGCAAGGTTCTAACGCACTCTGACAACAAAATTCCAACTTGAGTTGGAAGATGTGGTCATCGGATATGTGGTAACTGGAGAGTGGTCGATGGATCTTGGATTTTTTGCCAGATTAGTAGTGGTGGTCGCCGGTTGTTTGGTGTTCATGGGAAAACCAGGGTGGGGGAGATTGTTGTTCGTCAAAAAAACATGGGGGTGAGAGGTTGGTGTTCACCGGAAAACAGAGGCAGGGGAGGTTGGTGTTCGCCGAAAAACATGGGAGGGAGGGCCTGTGTTTTTTGTTTGTTTCCGGCAAAGGGAGGACGATTTTTTATGGAGGTTGAAGATGGAGGTTGATTTTTGATGGACGTGCCGATGAAAGGGAGAGGTTGAGGGATGAGAGATTTTTTTTGGGGTTTTAAAATGATAAATATGGAAATATGCAAAAATACTGAAAATAATCAAATAAATAAATACTTATGAGTTTGCAAGGACAACCTTGGAGGGAGGTTGTTCTACATTTAAAAATCATTTTTATAATATTTTTAAGAAAATACGTAACAATATACAAGATAGATTCTGTTGCTAAGGTTTAACACAACCATACAAGCAAGCAAAAATAAAGAGATAGAGAAGAAAGATACAAACGAATTTAGAGAGGTTCACCCAAAACCGAGCAAATCCTCTTTGTTGAATGAACTCAACGAGACTATCCACTATATTGTTTTTTAAGATAGAAACATACCGTATTAACACTTTGACTATACAAGATTTGAATATTAAAAAAATAATAGTTGGATTTATGCCACACATTTACAACAGTATGGAGAATACTTGTCTTTTATATTTAGCATCACAAACTTTTTTTTAATCTTGGAAGAAAGAAAAAAGATGAAGCAAAAGAGAACTTTCAAAAGATGAAAGAGTCGAGAATAAGGTGAGGTTTGGTTCGCAAAATGTTTTTGGATGAAATGGAATTTGTTAAAAGAATTTGATTTTGAAGGAACTGGAATGGGATATTGTCAAGTTTGACTATCTGTTTGGTTGACAAATATTGGAATGGAATCTGTTAAGGAATTCGAATTTGTCTGTTTGGTTCACAGAATGTAGCTTTGGAATTGGAATGAAATATTGGTAAATGACCAAAATGCCCTTTTTAAAAATGTTAATTTTTAAGACTAAAAGTACTTTAATAAAATTATTATTTAATATGTAAAACAATATAAAAGGCATAACCCAAATATAACCATAAGCCAAACAACGTTACTAAATCAACGGTGGTCGGCGGTGTTCAGATGGCAATAGTCGGCAGTGATTCAGATCGATGGTGGTTTCGTTGTGGTTCAGATGGAGGTAGTCAACGGTATTTTATATAGATGGTTCAGACCGGCAGTGGCGGCGGCAATCGTTCAAATCGGTGGTTGTTCAAATCGTTGGTGGTCGATTGTGTCCTGCAGTAATTCAGATCAACGGTAGTTGCCAGTGATCGGCAGTGGTTCAGATCGGTGGTGGTCCGTGGTGCTTCAAGTGGCGATGATCGGATGTGGTTCCAATCAGTGGTGGTTCCGATAGGTGATGGTCTATGGTGGTTCAGATTGGCGGTGGTCGATGGTGTTCAGATCGGTAGTAGTTGGCGATGGTTCAGATCGATGGTGGTTCGTGGTGGTTCAGATGGCGATGGTTGACAGTAGTTCAGATCAATGGTGGTCCATGGTGGTTTAGATGGCGGTGATCGGTGGTGGTTTAGATTGGTGGTGCAAGGGTGGTTCAAATTAGTAGTTGGTAGTGGGTCAGATCAACGGTGGTTCAAATCGGTGGTGGTCGACGATGATTCAGATAGGTGGTAGTAGGCGGTGATGGTCGGCAGTGGTTTATATGGCACTTTACGGAGTCACTTTTATACAATCTTAATTTGGAGATTTGTGGGAATCTCAACCACCCCTTTCGCTTTGACGGTGGTTGGTGGTGATTTAGATCGATGGTGCTCGAAGGTGGTCGACGATGGTCATATTGGGTTTTATGAGATTAGGATATATTGGGTTAAGGGCATATTTGGCATTATGAAAATAGAGAATTTCATTCCATCAAAATACCATATAGTTGCTAAGGAATGTTAAATTCATTTATTTGTGGAATTTGTAAGATTTTTAATATTCCTTTCGTAAAAAAGAATGAACTAAACAAGAAAATGGATTTGGTCAATAAAATTTAACATTTTAATTTCATCAGATTTTTTCAGAATCTACTATGTTGTTTGGAAGTTGATAAGATTCCCTCTTGTGTAACATCTTGCGTACTTAAGTTGATTTCATTTCACATTTACCTAAAGTGTTTAGATTTAAAATTTATCCAACTAAGGTGCCGTTTACTCGAGTAAGCGTTTACCGAATCACTTTACTTTACCGGATGAATATGACAACAACTAAGAATCTTACCCGGTAAGAATGAATGCAATAATCGAAAATCTTATCCGATAATATAGGATGACGACTCTTACCATAAAAGAGTAATTTTAAAAACATATACTTACAAACTTTATCATTTTATAAAATATGATTTTGTGAAAATCATTTCATAAAAAATCCTTCTCGAATTTTATAAAAGGATCGGTAAAACCGATTAATCATGAAACAATCGTATTTCCACATGTTGCTTGAATATTCTTGTTTCGTAGTGCCTTCTCGGATTTGATCGATAATTTGAAGTTGACATGATTCCTGAGACGACAACATATACTTTCATAATTTATATATATGGACATCAAATAAAAAGTTATACGATACGGTTTGTTTGTAATCATCAAAATAATTAGAGTGATGTGACATACTTGCATCAAGAGAGATGTCGTCGATATAAAAATTACATAATTACCCTTTATGTTTACTTAATAAATAAAAATTAACGAAATTAAGTGAACGGACTAACATAAATCTCATATATCCTAGGTCATGTTTGATTTGCAGGAATGGAATGAATTTTGGATTTCAAATCCATTCCAATCTCATGTTTGGTTTGTTGGATTGTCCGGAAGTAGCCTACAAAAACAAATAACAATAGCAAGCACATGAACTTAAAGTTGAAGCACATAAACAATCAACCAGATACAAATAGCAATAACATTGGAGCTTGGTATCAAATAAAAAACTTAGGGGCTGTTTACCCAATTGCTTACCGGGTAAGCGCTTACCGATAGAAGTCAACACTGTGATTTAGTTTGATGCATAAAATTTTAGTATATCAAGATATATCGAATGCAACAATTTAGTGGGTAAGCGTTTACCTGGGTAAGAGTTGTCATTCTCACTTACCGGGTAAGACTCTCCATCATTTTCATCGCTCTTACCCGGTAAGATTCTTGACCCTTTTCATGCTCATCCGATGTAAAAATTTATCCGGTAAGTACTTACCAAGTAAGTGTTTAGTAAACGGCCCTTTAGAAAAACAATACACAATAGCATATAATGAAACTCCTATCTTTTTTCTCATTTTTTGGATTTATTTAAACCAAGCATTTGGGTTATTTTTGTAATTTTGTATACCCATGTTTAACCTCCAACTCTTGATTTGCTCTTYCATTTACTTTCTTTTATTTCTTAATGAAATTTGTATTATAAAGTTTTAATAATAAACAAAATGAATCCTAGAAAATCCTTTGGTGAGTGATGAAGAAGGTGAGAGTTGAAGAAGAATTCAAAGATTTTAAAAGGTACGTAAAAATTATATTCAGTAAAAGATGTGATTTGTTATTACATATTTCTTTTTCAATATTGTTAGATTTGTTATTATCATAGGATATGATTGTGTTTACGATTGGATCATATAAATTGTATTTACGATTTGATCATATAAATTCGAATAAAATTTTGATATTTTGTAATAACAAGATATGATAAACTTTTTTCGAATTTAAGCTTCATTAACAATAACTATTTATACGTGATTGATAATTACGTTAAATTTTGAGTACTTCAAGATTTTTTCAATTGACAGAAATCTTTTGGTGAGTAATGAAGAAATAAGAGTTGAAGAAAATTTAAAAGATTTTAAAAGATATCTAGAAATTATATTATTTACAAAATGTGATTTGTTATTACATATTTCTTCTTTTTTTCAATATTGTTGGATTTGTTGTTATCGTAGGACATGATTGTGTTTATGATTGGATCATATAAATTCGAATAAAATTTTGATATTTTATGATTACAAGATATTATAAAAAAAAGTATTGTTACTCCGTTCACAATAATTGTTTATACGTGATTGAAAATCATCAATATATATATATATATATATATATATATATATATATATAAAGGAGAAACCAAATACAATAGGTGTCTTTCTCTGGATATTAGAAACTTATCTTTCTTTTTTCCTAAATTTTTTATTTTTTAAAAATATTTGATATGTAAAAGACTTTTTCATCCCTATTTTTAAAACATGAAATTCATTAAAATAAGGTTGTTTTGGTAATTTTAAAAGACTTAATGTTGGTCCCAAAAGGGTCTACAAGAATACTAAACAGTTTGTAGAAGGGGGGAGGGGGGATGAATACAAACACAATTTTCAAATTTAAAATATATATTGATAAAGAAGATCAATACAGATTTTACAAGATTGTTTGCGGAAAG
>NC_037530.1:27527904-27531972 GCF_001531365.2 Cynara cardunculus var. scolymus
CTATCCTATTCTTACTTCAAGCATCTTCTAGCTTAAGTAAAGGATCTTCCTTTTAGCAATCTCTTTTCTTGTCTTTGCTAAAGATCTGTGTGTAACCAAAGATTGTTTAGATAGGTTTTCTTTACCTTATCTTT
Source organism: Cynara cardunculus var. scolymus (assembly GCF_001531365.2). NCBI lineage: Eukaryota > Viridiplantae > Streptophyta > Magnoliopsida > Asterales > Asteraceae > Cynara > Cynara cardunculus. The sequence goes on from NC_037530.1 coordinate 27,528,039, forward strand.
CCGCAAACAGTCTTCTAAAATCTGTATTGATCTTCTCTATCAATATATATTTTAAATTTGAAAAATTTGTGTTTGTATTCATCCCCCCTCCCTTCTATAAACTGTTTCTTATCTTGTAGACCATTTCGGGACCAACACGTCCCATATTGGATTCGGTACCATCCCTCTAATGGAAATATGGAGCAATCTTTGCATGAACACATGGCAATCATGACTCTTGAAGCTATAGAAACTACCATCTTCAACATTTACTAATGTTCCCTATGTTGGAAGCATAGGCATCTGGAAATTTCAACTTCTTCAACCAACCACACACCTTTCGTACTTGCTCTTTGTTCAATGTGTAAGAGGCWTTCGGTTTAAATACTTTATTTCGTTCTTCACGTATATGCAACTCCGGTCGGTTGCAATATTCTGCTATGTCTTTCCTTGCTTTTATGTTGTCCTTTGATTTTGGTGTATCCATAATCKTGTGAAACAGATTATCAAACACATTCTTTTCAATATGCATTACATCCAAGTTGTGCCGAATTAACAAAGTATGCCAATAGGGCAACTCCCAGAAAATGCTCCGCTTTACCCAATTGTGAGTTACTCCAAAACCTGCGGGCTTTCTATAGTGTCTTGATCCATGCGGGATGCCATCATAAACGGTAGGAAGTCTACAAACTTCTACCCATATTTGCTCTCCCGTTAATAGCGGGGGTGCATCAGCTTTTTCGACATGTCTAACACGAAATTGGTTCCTATCATGCCTGAAAGGATGTCTCATAGGTAGGAATTTGCGATGGCAGTCAAACCAACAAGACTTTCCTTCGGTTCGTAATTGGAATGCACATGCATTACCCATGCAATAAGGACATGCTAGTTTGCCATGCATGCTCCAACCAGACAACATGACATAAGCAGGGAAGTCACTAACTGTCCATAACAGTACGACCCTCATTGTGAAATTCGTCCTCCAAAAAGAATCATATGTAAGGACACCGTCGAAGAATAACATCTTCAACTCGTCAATTAAGGGCCGAAGAAATACATCCAAATTCTATCTAGGGATCATCTTGCCGGGAATCAACAAAGCGAGGTGGACATAGCACTCTTTGATGCACATCCAAGGTGGTAGATTGTAGTTTGTAAGAAAAACAGGCCACAACGAATACGGATTGGAGTTCGAGTTATTAGGGTTGAAACCATCCGTACATAAGCTAAGACGAACATTCCCGATCTCTTAAGCAAAATCAGGATGCATCCTATCGAAATGTTTCCAAGCCTCCCCGTCACTCGGATGTACCATCTTTCCGGACTGAGTCTGATGATCACGGTGCCAAGTCATCTCCTTTGCTGTTTTCTTACACAAATACAACTGTTGTAATCTTGGTGTAACCGGTAAATAAGTCAACACCAAATTAGGCACCTTATTGTTTCGGCTAGTTGTCTTATAACGAGGCTCCCCACACACTCGACAACTGTTATCATCAACATACTCCTTATAAAATAGCATGCAATGGTTTTTGCATGCATGGRTCCTTTCTTTCGGAAGAATAAGTTGCTTCAACATCTTCTTTGTCTCGTAGAAGCTACCAACTAGTTGTTCACCGTCAGGTAGCATTTCTTTTACCATAGAAAGGTTACGATTATAGGTTGTCTYCGGTACGTTGCAATCTGCCTTCCAATTCAAAAACCTTGTYGCTGCCTGTAACTTTGAAAATCTCTAGCATCCCTCCCACAATGGTTGGTCTGCAGCTTCTAACATATCATAGAAACGTCGTGCATGTTCATTTGGTTCCTGCTCGTCCCACGTACTTGACGTACCAGGAACATTTTGGTCCATCACCATTTGCTGAACACCATCGAATTCATTATAATCATCGTCAACTATCGCTTGTTATGGTTGTTGAAGTTCGGGTTCTATTTCACCATGTGCAAACCAATGGCTATAAGAAAGCATGAATCCCTTTCTTAACAAGTCTAAATGAATGTCCTCTCTMTTTTTATACTTTTGAAGTTGACATTTCTTACAAGGACATCTTGCCACTAATTGCTCATTGGAGAAAGCAAAATCCAAAAATCCAACTACTTCGACACTGAAAACTGAACTTAAGTTCTCATTCCTATCTAATCGTTTACACATCCATCCTCTATTGGTATTAGTTGACATAGCTACACATATGACAAACAAAGGGTCAAAGGAAGGAACACGTCTTACGTTGGAGATTGGATATGGAAAGAGATCAACATGTTTTCTCAATCAAACAAGATGCAAAAAAGGGTCAAAGGAAGGAACACGAGAACAAAATAATCAATTTATCTTTAAACATAAATAACTAAATATGTTAAACTTTCACTTGATTTGAGAACATGAGAACAAAAGGGACAAAAAATGAAATTGACACTTGAAACCAGATATGTTAAAGTGCATGAGTTGGAATTGACACTTGAAAATATGTTAAAGTGCATGAGTTGGAATTGACTAAATAACACTCTTTATTTTAAAAACGTTCTAAAAACGTGTTAAAACGCCTAACATATCCTATAAAACTATAATTTATACTATTAGGATGCTATTAGACAATCTAAGTGTCCTATAAAACCAATTTTATTGTCACAATAATATTAAAACAAAATAGAATATACAATGTGTCACAATATTTTTATAATTTATACTATTAGGATGCTATTAGACAATCTAAGTGTTCGGTTTCCACTTGTTCCAAAATCCAAATTCCAAACAGGCAGAGTATCAGAAAGTTGTAAGAGAGAAGATAAGAGAAGGAAAAACAAGTATGGACTGGACCAAATAAACCATGAAAGCTTGGGCCAACAACTACAAGCCCATGATATGAAAATTACATATATTGATTGATATCATTTTGAACATCAACATCTCTTTTATATTAAGATGGGAATAGGAATTTAGTTATTGATGTATACAGATGATGAACAAGTGGATGATTTGGTAATAGAAATTGTCATGATAAAATTAGGTAATGGTTATTTATTTGTTACCATAAGTTTAGTTAATTGGAGAATTGAGATATTTGGAGTTAGGTAATGGTATAGTAATATTTTTGGAAGATAAACCACAAATACATGGCTTTTATTGTTTCCATTTTGATGACACACACACACACACACTAATAGTAATAGAAAACTGTGATGAGGTTGAATCAGCATAAAACAAATGATACTATGATGAATCATCTTCCCATTCCCATTATATATAAAAAGAATGTCATCATGTGATATGATTCAAGTGGCCTACTTGCAATTAACATATTTCACACCATAAAAACAACAACATGCCTCTCTCTCCCTTCCCATCATCTCCATTCATTTATGCAAACTAACTCCTCCATAAACACAATTTAATCAATACCTGCCTTACCATTTACCATTTACGCAATTATTTTTGCATACAAGTTTAGGGAGCAGCATCTTTCCAGTTGAATGATTATTTTTGTTTGTTTCTTTATTACTTAAAGAAAATTATTGAAGTGAGAGTGAGGGAGTGGTAAAAGAGAAAGAGGGTTCTATTGTTGTATGCTATGGAGCATCACACCCTTCCCTCTTTTAATTAATTAAATCAATATCATTATATCATTATCACCACCACATTTACCAATTTGCAGCAAACATGTTCTTACTAGATTAATAATAAAGGTTTTGGAGGTAGTCATATAGATTAATAATTTCAACCATTTGTAGCAAACCTGTTCTTACTAGAAGAGTTAATCGATTACAGCAAACCTGTTCTTACTAGAAGAATTAATCGATTACTAGAAGGGTTAAAGCACATGGAAGCAGCAAACCTGTTTGATAATCAATTGGTAAGGTCTCTCGATTGGTAGGGTCTCTCGATACTCGTCAAGCCGTGGAAGCAGCAAACCTGTTTATGGAAGCAACAAACTGATTGGTAGGGTCTCTCGATACTCGT
>NC_037530.1:27532922-27536193 GCF_001531365.2 Cynara cardunculus var. scolymus
CCCAACAGTATCCGTTAATGTCTAATTGAACCGAATAAGACCCAACAGTATCCGTTAATGTCTAATTGAACTGAATAAGACCTAATAGCTCCATTTAAGTGCACTAAGATGAATGAAAACCTAATAGATCCATTAAAGACCAAATAGTACCCGTGAAAGCCCAATAATCCATTAAAGTCCACTACGATTAGTACCCTTTAAAGCCCAATTGAACCGAATAAAGCACAATAATACTCGTTAAAGCTCAATTGAACCAAATAGAGCCCAATAGTACCCGTTAATGCGCAATTGAACCGAATAAAGCCCAGAATACCCGTTAATACCCAATTGAACTGAATAAGACCCAATAGTTCCATTAAAGCCTAATAGATCTATTAAAGTCCACTAAGATCCATTAAAGACTAATGATACCCTTTAAAAACCAGTTGAAACGAATAAAACCCAATAATACCCGTTAAAGCCCAATCAATGCCCAATTGAACCAAATAAGACCTATTAGCTCCATTAAAGTCTAGTTGAACCAAATAGTACCTGTTAAAGTCAACTAAGATCCATTAAAGCTCAGTTGAACCAAATAAAGCTTAATAGTACCCGTTAAAGCCCAATTGAACGAAATCAGACTCAATAGATATATTAAAACCCAATGGATTCAATAAAACCATTGAACCAAATAAGGCCTAATTAGTACCCGTTAATGCCAAATTGAACCGAATAAAACCTAACAGCTCCATTAAAGCTTATTTGAACCAAAAGAAATCCACTAAGATCCATTAAATTTTACAAAAATCCAATAAAACCCAATAATACATATAAAAGTCCAATTGAACCGAATAAAGCCAATAAATCCATTAAATGTAACTGTACATACGACTACTCCGTTGGTAATATTTAATAAAAAGGTTTATAATAACTTAAACACGGAAAAAATTAAAATTAAAACATTTTTTTAACATTTCCGACGGAATTTAATTTTTATTTAAAAAAAATGAATTCCGTTGGAAATCCGTCAGAAATTTCAAAAAAAAAATGTTTTTTATTTTTTTCCTAACAAAGATACCGACGGATTTCCGACGGAATTTAATTTCTTTTAAATAAAAATTAAATTCCGTCGGAAATCCATTGGAAATTTTAAAAAATGTGTTTTTTATTTTTTTCCTAACAAGATGCATATACATATATAAAACGGTTTAATTTAAAAAGAAAAATAAAATTAAAATTAAAACATTTTTTTAATATTTCCGACGGATTTCCGACGGAATTTAATTTTTATTAAAAAAAATAAATTCTGTCGGAAATCCGTCGGTATATTTGTTAGGAAAAAAAGAAAAAACATTTTTTTGAAATTTCCGACGGAATTCATTTTTTTTAAATAAAAATTAAATTCCGTCGGAAATGTTAATTTTTTTTTTCTAACAAGATACATATAAATATATAAAACGGTTTAATTTATTTAAAACTTTGAATTCCGTCGAAAAATTTAAAAGAAAAAAAATGTTTTTTTATTTATTCATAACAAAGATATATATATATATATATATATATATATATATATAAATATAAAGGTTTGAATTCCGNATATATATATATATATATATATATATATATATATAAATATAAAGGTTTGAATTCCGATGGAATTTAGTTTTTATTTAAAAAAATTAAATTCCGTCGAAAATTTAAATTTTTTTTTTTCTTTTTCCTAACAATATATATATATATATATATATATATATTAATAAAAACGGCTTAAAATTTCCGAAGGATTTCCTACGGAATTTAATTTTTTTTAATAAAAATTAGATTCCGTTGAAAATCCGTTGGAAATTTAAAAAAAATGTTTTTTAATTTTTTTCCTAACAAAGGTATATATATATATACACACATATACATATATATATATATATACATATATATATAAAGGTTTAATTAGTGTTAATCCAAAACAATTTCCGACGGATTTCCGACGGAATTTGATTTGTTTTTATTAAAAATTAAATTCCATCGGAAATCCGTCGGATATTGTTTTGGATTAACACTAATTAATTTATTTAGAAAAAATAGACAAATTTTGCGACGGATTTCCGACGGATTTGTGACGGTTTTGAATAAGTAAGAAATCCGTCATAAATCGGTTTTAACTAATTTTAATTTTTTTTCCCAAAAAATTCAGTGGGGGATTTGTGGGGGATCTGTGGCGGATATGGATAAACGTTGACTTTGTTTGACTTTTTTGGGATCCGTCGGAAATCCGTCGGGAATATTTCCGACGGAATTTCCGCCAGAAAAATCCGTCGGTGATACCCTTTTTTTAGTAGTGCAAGCTTTCACTTGTTCTTACTGCCAATTTCATGAGACTCGTTTGCCTTCATTCCTTCTTCAATGCCCATACTAAGATTTCTTGATGGTGTTTCAGTGGTGGTCTTTGTAGCTCGATCGTTGTCTGTTTCTTAATATGATTTTCATTAATAACCACTAAAAAATTTCAACTTATTCACACACACACACACACATATAAATGTGTGTGTGTCATTATATATGTGTGTGTGTGCACGCAAAATAACATAATCATATAAAGTAAAATGTAAGAACCCCAAAGTATGTAAATTTACTAACCTTGGCCTTAGAATTTGACCGTTTCTCTTCCTTTCGGGTGACTTATTACAATTATTGCACCTACCCACCAGTTATACAAACTTCAATAAAATTACCATCTTGATGCTTACACAAGACTAGATAGTACAAAAACTTGTTCACATTTGGCATAACATTGGCAGAGACAAGACCTGATCTAAGTGGGATAAAATGTCTTTTTTAATTCCTCGTGAAAAAAACTTAGGGTGCGTTTGGTTTGCAAGAATGTTTCTGAGGGATTTGGATTCCCAGGAGGGATTTGGATTCCATGGGATTTGGATTGGATTGGATTTAAAATCCATTCCTGTGTTTGGTTTGCAGGATTTGGATTGAGATTTTTTTTTCTTTTGTAATTATTTTAGTTATCAAATCTCTTTCATTTCTCAAAACTACCTATTTACAAACATAGCTATTAATCCAACAAATTCATCAAGAATAATTCCAATGAACTGGCCATTTACAAAGCTTAAATTCAAGTGGATATGGGATCTTTTCATCATAACCAGGATTGAAGATTAGGTATGAAATAATGAGCAGTCAAGTGAAACAGTGAAAGATTATGTATGAAACAGTGAAAGATTATGTATGAAACAATGAAGCAATCGAGTGAAACAGTGAAGCAGTCAAGCAATCGAGTGAA
>NC_037530.1:27536373-27543057 GCF_001531365.2 Cynara cardunculus var. scolymus
CAAGCAATCGAGTGAAGCAGTCAAGCAATCGAGTGAAACAGAGACGCACCTTGGGAGAAAGCAACGGAGACGGGAGACGACCACCGTGACAGAAAGCGACGGAGACGGGACGACCACCGTGGGAGAAAGCGACAGAGACGGCGATGGAGGAGGCAACGGAGACGGTGAATAATGAAAATGAAGGAGGCGATGGAGACGGTGAAGGATGAAGGCGATGGAGGAGGCGACGGAGACGGTGAGAAGGCGACGGAGACGATGAAGGATGAAGGCGATGGCATCGATTTTGTCCAGGGTTCATAAGCATCGCTGCTAAATTAGGGCAAGAAGAGAAATCCGACCATATTTGGATTTGAAATACCACCCATTTCCAACGGATTTCCAAATCCATCATTTAAGGGATTACAAAGGAATCCTTGGATTTCAAATCCTCACAATCCAACAAACCAAACACTGGATTGGAATGGATTTCAAATCCAAATCCCCCCAATTCCATTCCATTCCGGCAAACCAAACGCACCCTTAGGGAAATGAAACAAGATTGAAGAATCTTTACAGATTGTAATTTTATGCTAGGGTGATTATAAGAGGAAAAATCTTACCACATTGTCCAGATGTTGAAGGATTGAATTTGATCATTTGGGTCGATGTCAGGTTCCTCTTTTAACAATAAATTATATCATCAAGATTCAACAACTGAAGAGAAGTCGTCCAGACAAACACAAACAATCCCCCATCCTTTTTATCCATGTGTGCATGTTGAACATTATAAATAAATGAAGCACATGAACTTACCTCTTTATGTTTGGAAGGATGTACAGAGTGTAGCAGTAACTTGGTTGGCCAATATTGAATTCCTTGTATAAAGGTTAGCCAAACAATTGGAATCCAAATAAAAAACAACAAAGTTAGAAAATTGTCTCAGAAAAGAGGGGAGATAACTTTTTTAAAGTTGGTTTTGGCGAAAGAACCTTAATCTCTACGAGAAGTACATGCTTTCGCATTGGCAAAAGAACCTTAATCTCCCACCCACGTCCTCGGCCTCGGCCACATGTGCGCATTGGGCCTTACCCTCAAGACCCCCACCATGAGTCTACCCATTTGTTCAAAGCCCAATTGTAGAAGAATCCTTATAAGGTTCTCTAAATTTCTTTTATCTACCAATGTGGGATGGAAGACAAACTTACAACCCACTAAAATTTCCAACATGTTGTTCTTGAGGAACTTCCTTGTGAAAACCCTCAACAAGTTCCTTAAAATTGAAGTAGGTCTAAGAAAAAAATATATGCATTATGCAAAAAAAAAAAACTATTTTTATAATGGATTGAAACATAGCCTAATAAAATCGTAGATGAGGAACATGAATTTAGTGATAAATAATCATATAGACTAGAGGTTTGATAGTGAAGGATATGAATTTGGACAACAAGTCGGGGCAGGTGATGGACATTACTTTGATACATCATCATATCTAGATTTTAATCCTTTCTTGGATAGCTTAATATAGTTGAGGAATAGGGCCATCCTAATACAGGTGAGGAACATATAGATGGGCTTGTTTAAGATGACGGTGAGGAAGAATGTGAACAAAATGATGGTGAGGAAGAATGTGAACAAGATGATGGTGAGGATGTCGATTACATGGTTAATAAAAACCCATGAAATGGAGGAATTTGATATAGACATGAAAAACTTCAATTCAATCATAGACTGGGATGGTGAGTGGTTGGGAAATAAGGGGAAAGTGGTGAGGAATCCAATTTGAAGAAGATGAAAACCATGATCCAGTAGAGGTAGATGCATTTAATAGTGGTTCGCATTGTAAGTCTAAAAGAGACAGGAAGAGATAATTGGGGAAATTAATAAAGCATCAATAACAAAGACGACTTTGAAAGCGAACTTTTAGTGGTATGGACCATTGGTCTCAATCTAACTCTATCATTATAACTGCACCTAAACATCACATTCCAGTTGGAAGGCCGAAAAAGAAAAGAAGGAAGACTGCAGAAGAATTGAGTCAACCAGTTCTTAAGGGATCAAAGTTATTAAGGCTTGGGAAAACTGTTACTTGTGCAAAGTGCTCAAAGAAAGCATAAGCCTAGGACTTTCAAGGGCCAAGAAGAGAGGGTAGCATGAAGGTTATGACTTTTTTGTTGGTATAGTTTATGTTTGTTGTCTTTTGGATAGTTTATGTTGCTTATCTTTTGAATACATTTTGTTGGTTGTCTTGGATATATAGAAACTAATGCTTGTCTTTTGGATAGTTTATGTTGGTCGTCTTGGATGGAAAGTGTTACTTGTTTACTGGTAATTTATCTTTTGGTAATGTGACTAATGGATGTATAAATCTTCTTTAATCAATGAATATTTGATTTGATAATCTACGGATGTATGTTATGGTAATCAAAATGTTGTTTACTTGTTTTAGTATGAAACTGTTGGTTGTTTTTGGTATTGTTTTCATTTGTATGAAATTGTTACTTGCTTTCTTATGAAAATGAAACATTTAATTCGTGTGAAATTGTTACTTGTTGGCACATTTAATTGCTTATAGATTGAAATAGAGTAGACCATTGAAAAGAGTACACCATCTATTTAAGTACATTCAACTGCTCACAGATAACACTGAAATAAAGTAGACCGTTGAAAGGTGTTCCCATTACAAAATATCAAAAGATCCAATTACATAGATATTTGACCACTACATTGGATTACATCAATTAATAACCAAATAAATCACAAAAAAAGAACCAACTAAAGACCAACAAAATCTTCCCTCTACGACTTCAATTTACTTGTCCTTCAACTTTGCTTCAACCATGTTCTTCGATTTCAGTAAACCAGGAATGACCTGCATTGATCGCTCACACATTTCTTGGTCAAGCCATCCAACAAATCCATAGTTCATAGTCTGCCAAAAAATTAGGGATGAGGTAAGGGTTTTTTTTAGAACAAATCCACAGTTGGAATTCTTTTTTTCTGAAATTCAACCAATTTTGAGACGAAGGCTAGGGTTTTTGTTAGAACAAATCAAATAATACTTCATACTGGTTTGAAGAATGGTAAAGCCTATGACTTGGGTTATTGTTAGTCTATGTACTTCGGATAATTGTAGGGAAACAACAATTGCACACAACCATGGAAGAATTTTTCGACCTGGGTTATTAGCCTCGATGTTCACTACAACAAAAATGAGATTTTTAAGACGCTACTAGTTTTCAAAGCGTCCTAATAGACCGCTTTATAGACTTAATGCATAGGACCAAAAAATAAACTAATTTATCTAAAGGCGTTGTAATAAATTTATATGACGTTTTTGGACGTCTTAACAAGTTTTTAGGACACTTTTAATACAAAAAGTCCTATTATAAATTTTATAATACACTATTTGAAAATGTGTCCTATATAAACAAGTGTCCTATGAATACACAAGTTTATAGGACATTTTCTTAAAAGTGCCCTATAAAATTGCTAATGCGATGCTTTATAATAAAAATGTCCTAAAAATATGTTAAGACGTTCAAAATTGTATTATAAACTTATTACAACGTCTTTAGATAGAATGTTTTATTATTTGATCTTATAAATTAAGTCATTTAAAGCGATCTATTATGGCGCCTTGAAATTGGTGGCATCGTATAAACCTAAATTTATTGTAGTTGTTTGTCAAAAATGGAGGGAAAAGAGATAGCAAGAGAGCTAGAGAGAGAGAGAGAAAATGGTCGTCTATTAGACGGGAAGGGTTTAAATGGAATGACGATATTGCCCTCATGTGGAGGTCACATGGTGGGGGCTTAACGGCAAGGTTGCTAGCAGAGTTAGAGGAAGGACCAAATCCGGTCATTTTTAAAAACTATGATGGTCAAATTGTAATTTTGAAAGTGCAGTAACGAAAAATGTTACTTTCGAAAAACCACATGAACTAAATTTGTAGATTACTTTTAGTTTTATGTCATTAATACGTATTTTTTTTATTAAACTATTTGTTAAATAGTTGTTAAAAGGCAAAGATTGATAGTGTTATTATATGCTAGCTTCACTTTTCAATTTTTTAATTGAAAATTTTAAGGTTTTAATTTCGAAATTTTATTTCAGTAGCAAAAAAAAAAAAAAAATTTTGGACTTCAACACAATTGTTTTATAAACATCCACAAAATTTTCAAATTAAAATGTAGAGTAAGTTACCATTTTCGTGTCTATGGTCTCTTAATAATTTTGATTTTTATTCTTGTGATTTAGAAATTTCCATTTCCGTCCTTATGGTTTGAAATTTATTGCTATTTTTAACCTTGAATATATCATATTCTATTGCACGTCAGATACTATAGAACTCGTATATTGGATTGCTACGAAGCAAGTGTATCCAATCTGTTTACCTCTGCAAATGCAAGTTCCATATTATCATATATTCCATAACAATAAGCAACAACACGACTGATTCATTGGTTTACAGTAGACCTCCTCTCAACGACCACCGTCTAGCTCAGAAGACGAAAACATGAAAAGGAAAAAGAAATCACGTGGATGCATGGCATATAAATTAAGTATTCTGAAATTGTTAATGACGTAGCTCATTAAGCTAGATCTTAAGCCACTTGAAAATATGTTTAGCCAGCTCATTTATCTCCTCATCGCTGATAACACCGTCTTTGTTAACATCTGCATGATGGATAGCAGACCATGCTTTTAAGCCAGCAAAACGTAGGTGAAGACTCTTCAAGGCCTCCTTCAGCTCCTTTCGACTAAGCTTGCCATCTCCATTGGTGTCAAATTTTTTGAGAAGACCCTTTAACTGGTCTACTGTCATGGGCTGTTCGTATGGGGCCCTCCTCATGCTCAAAGGATGATGATGATGATGATAATAAGGAGAAACAGATTTGTGTGTTGAAAAAAATGAGAGCTTGAATGTAGTTTGTGTTACTAAGAGACTCTAACACGCATGTTATATATATAGTTTTTTTTTTAATTTAAAATATGCTGTAATAATTTTAAGTATTAATAGTATTTATTCTTGTGGATCAAGTTTATTTAACAGTGACGGACTTGCCATGTAAAAAGTGGGGAAAGGGCTCCATTAGAAAATAAACAGAAGGATACTCGTGCAATGCAGCGAGATACATCTTTATTTTAATATTTCATTTTATTTTTTATCTCATTCGATGTTATAATATGGTCTTATGTGATTTTGAGAAAGCGATGATGTTTTTATTTTTGAATAAAATATAAATTTGCAGATATCATAAAACTTTGGCAAAAATATATCGATATTAATATCAAATTAACTATTTAAAATTCTCATTTTTTGTGTAATTTTTTAATTCAACTTTTTTTATTATAATTTAATTTAGGTACAATAACGAAGTAATTAATGTTTGATTTAATAATATAATTTTCTTATAAAGATAATAATTAATTATTTTGTTAGATATCGATACTTATTCTAATTACATTTTAGATTTTTTATATTTTAAAATGAGATATTTATCCGCAGTTAGTTATATGAATTCAAACATCGAGTTTTAATAAGTAGTATTTATGCATAATTTACTTGTAATCTTGAATTTTAAGTAATATGTATCAATATAATGTACTTTATGCATAAAAAATGGTTTTTAAGAGTTTTTGTCGAATGCTTTATAATATAGTATAGATAAGAAATGTGATGTCAACACTATCGTATATGTGGACAGCCTACGTGGACGATGAGGTGACAAATTAAAAATACATACCCTTACATTGACCGTGTTTCGTAATTGCATGAGGTTCAATGCATCGTTTCTGATTTTGACATTGTTCTCGTTTAAGCATATATTTCTCTTTTATATATATATATATATATATGTATGTATATATTAGGTGTCGTTTAACACGACGAATGTGAAACGTATAATAAAAAATCTAACAATACTCTTTACTTGAGAGACGACTTAAAGCAAGCGTAAGTTGATTTTGTTGGATGGATTCGCTATCCGTCAACGAAACGTGTAACTTAATTGGAAACATGGTATGATATTCTGCTTTGAATTTCTTTTTGACAGTCAATTGACCAAAATGTGTTTCAAGGCAGTAAAAGAATAATATTCCTTTTAATTATATAGTTTGATTATCTCTTGGCTTATCACATAGTGGTTTAGTGCCTAAAAAGCATGCAGATTCGTTAATGATAACCCTAAGTAATATCTTTGCAAAGTGTTTTCAAAATGGTATCTCAATCACTCTTGTTAAAATGGGTATATGTGTCACTACAAAAATGCTGGGTATCAGCGAGGGAAATTTCCCTCGCTGATCCGTCGCTGAAAGTATTGTCCGTCGCTGATCCGTCGCTGATACTCCGTCGGTCAAACAGTCGTAGGTAATGCTATCAGCGACGGAATTCAGCGACGGATTTGCGACGGACACTTTCAGCGACGGATTTGCGAGGGAAATCAGCGACGGATTTGCGACGGACACTTTCAGCGACGGATCAGCGAGGGTTGTACTTACCGACGGATCAGCGACGGATTTGCGAGGGAAATATCAGCGACGGATTTGCGAGGGAATTATCAGCGACGGATTTGCGAGGGAATTATCAACGACGGATTTGCGAGGGAAATATCAGCGACGGATTTGCGAGGGAATTATCAGCGACGGATTTGCGAGGGAATTATCAGCGACGGATTTGCGAGGGAATTATCAGCGACGGATTTG
>NC_037530.1:27543157-27552120 GCF_001531365.2 Cynara cardunculus var. scolymus
TATGTGTGTGATATATATATATATATATATATATAGTTTGGGTTGCCATTTGTAGGGCAAACGTTAGGATTGTTTAAGTTAGAATGTTAATATATATATATATATATATATATATAGTTTGGGTTGCCATTTGTTGGGCAAACGTTAGGATTGTTTAAGTTAGAATGTTAATATATATATATATATATATAGTTTGGGTTGCCATTTGTTGGGCAAACGTTAGGATTGTTTTAATTGGAAACGTTCCATTTATAGTCGTTATGCTGCCAAAATTGACTGGTAGTATTTTTTTAAACCACAGGATACCTATTCAAACAATCTCACCGAAAAGTACGGTGAGGATCCCTCGGCCTATCCCCTAGTTGATACTGACTTGTGGAATGAGGCGGTTGGGGGATCCAAGAAAGGCCGTCTATTTGGGTTCGGGTACAATGAAGATCCCAATTTGGTCTTGACCGGGACATCCTCACAAGCAAACTCGAGTGGATCGCCTAATGTAGATAGTCATGTATGTATTGTTTTATCATTTGATGTTTATTTATTTCATTTATACTTCTTATTAGAAATTTTAACGTTTTATTGTATTTGTAGTTAATTAACAACTTACAATCCCAAATTGAAGAAATGCGCACTCGAGATGAGATCCGACAGAAGGAGGTTGAGAAACTTATTCGCCGAAATGAGATTCGACAGAAGGAGGTTGAGGAACTTATTCGCCAAAATGAGATTCGACAGAAGGAGGTTGAAGAACTTATTCGCCGAAATGAGATTCGACTGAAGGAGGTTGAGGAACTTCTTCGTCGAGAAGAGATCCGAAACAGGGAAAATGAGATCCGAAACAGGGAAGATTAGATCCAGAAGAAAGAGCATGCATACATGATGGATATGATGAAGAGGTTTACACAATCTCAAGAGTTTCCGTCTACCCCGCCGCAATAGATTTAATATAGTGCATTAATGAACTAGCGTTATCAATCGAATTTATATATGTATATTATTTCGTCTGGATAATCATATTAGGTATTAATGACATATTTGTGTATTGTATATTTGTATTTAATTACAGGATCTTTATATTATAGGATTTTATATTTTGGTATTTTGGTTTTTTTTTTCTTGTACCAGCTAAATTTCCGACGGATTTTTAGCGGAAAATCCGTCGGTAAATAATTAAATATAAGTTTTATTTAAAAAATTTCCGACGGATTTTCCGACGAATTTCTGACGGAAAAATCCGTCGGTAAATATTTTCCGCCCATTAAAAATAAAAAATATTTTCATATTTTAAATTAGAAAAAAAATTAAAATATAATTACCGACGGAATTTCCGTCGGAAATCCGTCGGACAAAATGCTATTTTTATTTTTAAGGTTAATATTTTGGAAGAAAATAGAAAAAGTTTACCGACGGATTTCTGACGGAATTTCCGTCGGTAAATCTAATCCCATTTTACATTACTTCTAATTAACCCGGGCAATTACTAACATATTATAAAATTGCACGACGGATTTCTGATGGATATATTCGTCGGAAAATACAAATCCGTCGGAAAATGCATTTAGCGGCGGGGGTTTTTCTGACGGCAAAATTCGTTGGAAAGTTGTTTTTCCAACGGATTTCCGACGGATTTTGCCAACGGAAAAACCAGATTTTTTAGTAGTGTTGTCTGTGCTTAAGTTGCTAGAAGATGTGGTGTAAATGTTGATACTAAAATCTTTAGGATGTACAGATAGACGTATGTTGACGATATATAATAGTGATATGTTTGTTTTTGTTCATATCAAAGAATTTACGCTATGAAAATGGAATTAATATTTTTTTTATTTTCATTACCACAAATTAGTAGGTTTAAATTTTATTACAATACAATTGAGGTAGAAATTAGCATAACTTTTGTTCTTATCCTTTTAGTTAGTGACTACTTTTTTTTATCACTAGCCATTAATGGTCAATGACCACATATTTGGTCTATAATGGACGTTAACACCAACTAACGGATCCGTTATCTTGAACCTAACTAGTGACCTACTTTATTATGGTCACTAACTTTGGCCACTAATATGAGAAATTAGTGATGACTTTCACTGAATTAGTGACGACATTTAGTGACCAGGTTAGTCGTCACAAACACATTAACCACTCTAGTTTTGTCACTAATTTGTGACCATTTTTGAATTTAGTCACTTAAATTAATTACGGACCTTTACTGATAAAAAGTGACCACCCAAAATTTGGTCACTAAAAGGCGTTAGTGACCAATTTTTACATCGGTAGTAACCAAAAATATTTTGTCACTAATGAGGAATTTTTTTTGTAGTGAATAACTGCCAAGGCCTTCTTCTTGTCTTCTTCCAGGGTGAATTTCTTCACTTTCCAACAGTTCCTGATTTTATATTTAAGCATTTCAAGTTTATTTTTAAGATATGCCAGCTTCCATTCAGAACGAACATAGCAACCATCTTTCCATTCTCTTCTCAACCAGATTCTTAAAATCAGCCATACCAATCCAAGAATTGAAAATCTATTAAATACATTATAATACTCCATAACAACTGACTTCCAAAAGGTGAGACAACAATAGAACATCTTTCTTCTCGAAGCAACATCAAATGCATCTCAAGAAGAATTTGGGTCCAAAAGATTGATACGGAAAGCATTTGATAGACAATGGGAAAAGCGGCAAGAAGATCTGCGTCTAAACGTCGTTACCCAATAGACAAAGCAATGTCTTGCGATACGTTACTTGCTCAACCTGGTGTATAAATACCTCAAGAGAAACTCGATTGAGGCACAGATGCATGAACAACACAACTCAACATCTAAGCCTCTCAAGCCTATACTTGTTCTTGTGTCCAAGAGTTATTCTTTGTTCAACGGCAAAGCTATATAGATGGAGTGAGTGAGAGTTTCATTTTACATGTCATTAACATTGAGGGTTCAAATCCAATGAGGAACAAAAATCCCCTTGTGGCCACGGAGGTTCAAATGTGGTGACTCCGGACTATCTGCAAAGCGTGATTAGTCGGCTTGCAAACCGGGTTGGATATCCAGGTTAATCAAAAAAAAGAAAAACATCGAGGGTCGATCCTCTTTAGACGTCTGTCTATATTCCATGTGATATACGATGAAAATTATTCGTTAGTCGTAACATCTTTTTCAGCATCTGCATTAATTGGTTCTACAGATGTCTTCAGCATAGGGTTAGTGAGTCTTTGGTGTCTAATCTCTGTGAGCATTCTTTTCCAGTGAGCAAGTCTTCAACTTCATAGTCCAGTGAGTCAGCGACAGATCTTCAGTAGTTAAGTTACTGCTGAACTACTTTATAAGCTCTTCAGTGTCACTTAGTTCCTTCAGATATACTAATTAATCTTCAGCATTAGTTGATGAGTATGCACAAATGATACAAGTTTACTCAGTGGTAATTTTTCTATCATCAAATCTAACGCATAGATCGATCATAACAGTGTTTGCCCGGAAAAAAAATGGAGGAAAATGCTAATTTTGTATCTAATGAGGAAATTAGAAATAATGACGTGTTGTTGGCAATCACGGAAAATGGAAACGAATAAGAGAATGCGTAGTATATCGATTCTAATGCAAGTAACCACATGTTCGGGAACAAGCATATGTTCACAAAAACTGGAGGAGATAGCTAGAAAATGGCCATGTTTCTTTTGGAGATGCTTCCGAAGTGCGAATAAATTAAAGGCCAAGGTAGAATTTTGATTGAATTGAAATGTGGAACAATTTTTAGTTATTAAGTCCCTCAAGTAACTTAAACAGATGTTTGGAGTTGAGAAGACGTCGCGGGGAGGGGGGGGGTGGTGTTGATAATAACACCCGATTTTTGTTGGTTGTTAGAGTGGCATTTGTATGGTCAAACGGAATATGTTCGAAGTGTTCTACCTCTCAATCTCTCATATTGAAGTCGTACTTTCAGTGAACCTGGCTTTGGATCGTTAGGAATTTTCTACATAAAGTTATGACTCCATCGTCTCGTGAGGACACGACAACGTTTTGAGTCTTTTATGTTTCTTTCAATTAGTTTCAAGTGTCTTGAATTTTCTTCAACAAAGGTCTAGTGAAGTTGATGATTAGATGCTATAAAATGTTAGGCTTTTTTTTTAGTATGTGCAAGACACAAGTAAGAGGAAGCAGCTGAGAGAGTGTCTATATGGTAATAGAAACATATCTTAGGGGCAGTTTACCAAACACTTACCCGGGTAAGTGCTTACCAACTAATATTACCTCACCGGATGAATATAGTAAGGACCAAGAATCTTACCCGGTAAGAGCGAGACAAGGATCAAGAGTCTTACCCGGTAAGTGAAGGTGACGACTCTTACTACGGTAAGTGCTTACCAGGTAAATTATTGTATGCTATCTCGTTTTGGTGGACTAAAATCTTACCCGGTAAGTACATAATAGTATTAAATTTTACCGGTAAGCACTTACCGGGTAAGTATTTGATAAACTGCCCCTTACTATAAAAGTCATATTTGGTGCCAAATCTCTTTTCTTTCGACAATTATCACTACAACAAAATTGAGTTTATAAAACACCCTCAATCTCTAAGTGTCCCAATAGACTTTTTTATAAGACTTAATTTATAGGACCAAGATATAAAGTGTCCTATCTAAAGGTGTTAATAAGTTTATATGACGCTTTTGGGTGTCTTAACAAGTTTTTTAGGACATTTTTAATACAAAGTGTTTCATTAGCAACTTTATAGGACACGTTTGAGAAAGTGTCATATAAACTCATTTTTTTATAGGACACTTGTTTTTATAGGAGAATTTTTCAAATAGTGTCTTATACAGTTGATAATGGGACACTTTATATTAAAAGTGTCCTAAAAAACTTATTACGACGTCAAAAAACGTCATATAAACTTATTACAACACCGGACATTTTACTTTTTGGTCCTGTAAACTAAGTCCTATAAAGAGGTCTATTAGGACACTTAGAATTTGAGAGTGTCCTATAAATCCGATTTTGTTGTAGTGTGTTAACTTGTTACATTTATGTACTAATAAAATTTTACGTAATTAATCTCTTTCACACAATCATCAAAAGCTATTTTCTTATGATATGTTAAGAATAAAGCAGTTGCATGGTAAACAATCACTGCCCTTTAGAAGGATCAGAATAAAGCACTTGCTAGTGCCCCTTGTTCCCATTAGAACATTATTCATTACTAAAAAAGGTCGATTCATATTCGCTACAAATTAATGATCAACTCCAAGAATAAGGAGATGAATATGATTTAATACTCTTACCTTTCAATAAAAGTTTGGGTTGATACCAACTTAAAGTGATTTGTTCCATGTGTAATTGATTAGGAGAATAATGTGTGTATCCCCAAACCTCATAAATTAATCATGTTTGGTAAATCTTGTGAAGAAAAGAATACAAATCTTATAACTGAGAATCGCTTTCTGTTAGCCTCAATTGTTGAAGCTATATTCTTTGTATAAAGACACAGGAGATAGATCGAATCATAGATATACTTTAAATATGTAGATGCTGTTTCTAACATTTTTGTCTACTGAAACTTTGGTCAAAGAAAAAGACTTGCATTGCAAATCCAACAGTTTGTGTCCAAGGTCTAAAATGGTGGATAAATTGATCTTCTGGCATACTGTACCTCATGACCGAAATTATTTAGGTTCAAACCATTGATCGTTTGGTTTTAGGTTCAAATTATTAATGATTTAGGTTTAGTTTCATATTGTTAATCGTTTTAAGTTCAACCCATTTTTGTTCTTAACATATATTCTCTGATATCTCATTTATATAATATACTCAAAAGTTTTGGATGGAGCAGGGTCTCCAAAAAGATTGCAATGTCCCTGCTGTACCTAAACCAGTTTAAAATAATAGAGGGTAACCCCTCTGTACGTATGCAGTAATTTCTTAGAAAAATCAGTGATGGCAAGCAGGGAAAACATCTTTAACGATATTTGATGTGTTCTTTCTTCTGTTTTGAGAAGAACATAAAAGCGCAAACTTTATAGCAAGAACCATATGGTACATAAAAAAAACTAGATCTATTCATTTTGGACATTAAGGGGCCGCTTACCGTATAAACGCTTACGCTAGAGTGCCACCCACATTTACCTTATCCGGTAACGTATATCAAAATGGATGGTTGGTAAGCAACTGCTGCTTACCGGGTAAACGTCTTCTCCATCACTTATTGGGTAAGAGTTTCAGTCCTTGCTATGCTTATTATGAGGTATTCTAGGTTCTTGTCATGCTTATCCGAAAGGTAAGTAACATCCGGTAAGCTTTAGGTAAACGGTCCCTTTCCTTTTTGGTTTATTATGGACGAGAATTGAGCAAACCACAAAATGAATAAGAGAAATGGAAAAGGTACACAATATACGAATATATAAACTAAGCAACAAGTGATGCATGTATCAAGCTAGCCCAATCACCGGTCCCAAATTCACCCCTCTCATTCATGTCCCACCAATGAAATTAAGGCACATCAAATTTTCATTTATTTTAAATTTATTTAATTCATGTTTCTTTCTCTTTTTGCTAACATGTATTCAGAGATGATTGCTGGACATAAATAGGATATGGGAATTTGAGATAGGTGATTTTTACAAGCACTGGGGCCATAATTAAAGAAAGAAGGAATTTTTAAGAAGGAAAAAGTGCAGATACCAATTACCTGCATGTCTTTTGTGTGTGTATATATATAATGATTTGTAGAGCTATCAACAACAGAAACCATATCCACCTTCTCAATACAAAGCCTTTTACCCTTAACATATATACCTTCAAAATGCGAAAAGGGTGGTGTCACAGATCCATAGAATTCTTTTCGGAAGACCCGATAAAAGGTGTTCTTAAAACATTTGACACAAATGGAGATGGCAAGCTCAGTCGGAAGGAATTGAAGGTAGGTTTGAAGAGTCTTGGCGTACGCTTTGCCGGCATCAGAGCTTGGCGTGCACTGCGTCGTGCTGATGCTAATGGGGATGGCCAAATCGGTGATGAAGAGATAGACGAGCTTGCAAAATATGCTTCCAAGTGGGGACTTTCAATAACGACTTATTGAGTCTCTACAGATACAAATTAGACATGCATCTTTACTATTTTGTTATCGGGATGTTTTTATGTATTTTCTTTTTGGTTTATTGTATGAGTGATGTGCTTAATTAAGTAGTTGTTTTTAGCAAGACTAAGAACCTGCAACCGTCTCCATGCTGCATAAACAATATGAAGAAGAGGACTGTGTTGAAGTTAACTGTAAACCAAATGATTTGTAACTAATGCAAGTCTCACTGCTATGTTACTCCACAAGTTGTATGCTTCTTTATATCACCAAAAAACAAATCCTTTTCGTGCTTGCAGATAATTGAACAAATTTACCTCGTGGTACAGTGATTCTCAAAAATTCCTTTGAGGGCGTGCGTCTAACACCGATTTTTGTTTTCTAAAGCCTCCACGATTATACAAAAAAAAAACAAATATATATTGATGAAGACTAAATAACAAAAACGAATCCAATAAATGTTATAAAAATGTATAAACCAAGCCAAAACCATTCAATAAGTTTGAGTTTAAGTTATAATTCATATTGTTTCATATATTTTGTTCGTTTGTGTGTTTTGTGTATAAACGTTTTTGTGTTTTATACACATGCAAAATAGTTCTAATTTCTGAACATGTATATATGAAACAATAGTGTATTGTGTTATTTTATACGTCGACATATGAAACCTAGTTTGTGACATATATTGGCTTTGTATTTGATTTGGCCTATTCTACACCATTGTACTTTAGCATATGGTACCTGTGACTTGAAAACCCTTCTGGATCTATTCCTTTCATTTTTGGCTAGTTATCATCATAACCATATGGGAAAAAAGTTAATTCTTAGCCATCTCTAAACTTAATTTTTCTCATAAAATAACCAAGAAATTGCAAATCCACGCTACAAGGCACTTTTTTCCTATGGTCCTACAAGCTGCGGCATGTCCTTCACGTGTCTCAATCTGCGGCTTTGTTTTACTTTTTGTGCGCCGACGCTTGTCCTTCCGGAGCCATAAGCTACAATATCTCAATTTATTTTTGCATGCAATGGGTCCACTTTTCATCTAGGTGTACAAGAAAATGTTAGAAACCATATGAAAAAGTGTCCTACGACGTTCCCCTGCAGTTCTTGGTTATGTTGTGAAAAGAAGGTTTGGAGGTAGCTGAAAAGTAAAACTTTTTTGGCCATATGATTACCCCTTTCTGTCATCTTATAAAAAACACATTCGCAGAACAGCAACCACAAGTGTTGAGGCAATTACAGACAGATTTATCATGGAGAACACATGTTCATCACTCGTCAAATATACGTTGTACGGAAATAAGATTAAGGAGTCGTTTACCAAAAGCTTAACCGGGTAAGTAATTACCAAGTCAATAACCTTACTAGATAAATATGATAAGGATAAAAAATCTTAGCCATTGAGAATATTTCCAAAAAGCTCTCAAAAGTCAAACTAACATGAGATACAATACAAGTAAGAAGTGTAAAGTGATATCTTAAAAGTTTACGCAAACGATCTATTTTTAATAAGAAAGTGTCTTGGGGCCCACCCAAGGTTAACAAAAAAGCCCAAGCCTTAAAAGATCGACCCAGTTACAATTTAATGCATGGATGTAATGCTAAAACCACACTCCAGAAGCTGGTTAAATGCAAAAGAAAAAAACAAAGGGATAACCTAATTAAGACTAATTAAAATGATAATCACTACTAAAAAATCGGGTTTTTCCGACGGCTAAATGCCTTTTCCGACGGAATTTCCGACGGATTTGTATTTTCCGACGGATATGTCCGTCGGAAAATTTTATAATATGTTAGTAATTGTCCGGGTTAATTAGAAGTAATCTAAAATGTAATTAGATTTACCGACGGAATTTCCGTCGGAAATCCATCGGTAAACTTTTTTTATTTT
>NC_037530.1:27552735-27555044 GCF_001531365.2 Cynara cardunculus var. scolymus
ATTTTTTGCTTTCGTCTACATAGTAGCAAGTAATAAAAACATGTGTTAATTGTGTCATATTAAAAATCAAGCTACTAAAGTAATCGATATTAAGGACTTACCAGGCGATTCTGGTCCACGGTTGTTTGTCCTTAGAGTACTCATCGACCCACTTTATAGCATGGATGTTTTTTAAAGTACTAGTTGACAGTGTCGARAATACTTTAGATACRTATAAATTTAAGACAGTAAAGGAAGYAACTATACTRAGCCGACATTTATAATTAGGTAGTTCTTGCAAGAAGATGCTCATGCTCATAATCTATCCAAGAAGCAGACTCTCGGATTTGAAATATAAAYATCAATGAAGCATGATAGACATATATAGTTTAATCGACAAAAGGAGAAAAAGTTAAAACTTTACAAACCTCGATAAATATGCCTGAATGTCCATGAATGGTCATGCAGATCTCTAGCTACAAGCTCCTGGGCTAGAGGTTGCATTGAGAAATCCTACAAAGCATCTTCCCAGTGAGCCATGGAATAGTAAGACACAATTTACCAATCTTCATAACATGGAAGAAGCACAATTGAGTTGACATTGGGTTTGACATACCATAGGTGGAAAAATCTTCTCAGCCGCTCGACGTGGTACAGAAAATCCACCATGGGTGCTTGTGTCACTAGCCGTAAGAGTTTTACAGAAGAATTCAGCAGGCTGCCTGTTTTGCTTCAGACCCATATCAGATATAAGTAATGCTTCCTGGTCATACWGCACAATTTATGTTCAATATACTCTTTTAGATATCTTGAAATGTCAGCATGTAAAAACGATAAAGAAAACATCATGATATCTAGCCATAACTAGAGTCGACCAGCTGACATACTTTATTTACAGGTTGAAGGGTCTAATCCAAAGTCGGTTTCAGCATCAGCCTAATCCAAAGTAACAAAAGTAGGAGATGAGCATCCTTCTCACACAGTCACGTCCAAAAGTACCGAGTATTTATTCATGAATGGATGTCTATTTCTAAACACAAGGGAAATATGTAGAATGTAATAYATGCAGAGCGACATTATGAAGCATGCAGATCAGCTTGGAAGGAAGATTGGGATAGCTTGGGATGTTTTCCGTATCCTTGTTCATCGATGCTGCAACCTTAAAATAGTTGTCAAAGGAACTTTTATCAGTAAACAGAATACAAATATTCTCATAGACGCATCACCAGAGGAATCTTACTTGCTCGTGTGACCTTGTGGAAAATAAACCACAAGACTTGCGATAGGAGGCAACGAGACTAAAGGACTAGCACAAGCATGCCATAGCTCTGAATTCATTACCTTCCTTGCACCTGATATTATCCATACAAAAACGCATTACACTAGATGAAACGCTGACAATATCTCTCAACTTTTACAAATTAATAATTGTTTGTCTTCATGCTATCAATTTTCTATTTGAAATGTCTGGTCACAGTAAACTCAAACTTGATAACAAAAATACCAAGTAAAAGAACAAYACAACAACTTTAAACTATCTAATCTAGAAAACGCAAAACCCTRAAACCATAGAAAATWMRAGATTTTCAAATGGTACTAGAGGGTTTCCATCGAGAAAAATGGAGATATACTTCCAGGAAGATTTCTACAAACTAAAATTTTAAAGAAACTGAGCAAATCTGAGCAACTGAAATTTTACAAACTAAAGCTAGTATATCATCAAATCTGAGCAATTTGAAATTTTAAAGAAAGAAAACCAAACACAAGTATCGATCTTGAAGATATACTTCCAGGAAGATTCATTAGGCTTCGTTATCGCTCCTTTCCTTACCCTTTCTAAGCTCTTGGATCCAATTTATCCAATTAAGTTCTWWCCAATTTATGTTGGTAAAATGATAACAATAGGCATATATGGTTCATACAGGTAGACGGTTAAGATGCAAGTATCATYAGGAAAATGCAATCAAACCTACCCTAAAACAGATTCGAACCTACCCTGTTTACAATCAACATCCACTTTCAAAACTACCCTGTTTACAATCAAAATTATTAACAAAATCATTACAATCTGTTTACAATCTCCTAAAACATGTAAAGCAAAGCTCAACRGGACCTATTTACAATCTGTAAACCAAACCAATCCTAAAACAGATTCGAAAACATTCGACACACAAAACTCATGTAACCAATTAATCTGTAAACTAAACCCTAAAACAGCAACCGAAAACAAACCTGGTCGTCGAGAGGGAGGATGCGAGAGGGAGGCGAGAAGGAGGCGATGTCTAAGTCGGTTCTCCCCTGCACTCGTTGCTGCTGCTGGTTAACCTAAT
>NC_037530.1:27555144-27556579 GCF_001531365.2 Cynara cardunculus var. scolymus
TTCAGTGTTAATGACAAAAGCTCTAATTACAATTACAAGGAAATTCCTATTTATACTAGGAAAGTAAATGCTAAAATATTACAAGAAAAACTATTCTGGATATGGAGATGGAGACGATGGAGACGAGTTTCTGGATATGGAGATGGAGACGATGTTTCTGGATATGGAGACGAGTTTCTGGATATGGGAATGGATTTTAAAATCCCGTGTGTTTTCAAAGGATTTCCAAATCCATTGTTCATGGGATTTCAAAGGATTCCTTGGATTTCAATTCCTCACAATCCAGCAAACCAAACACTGGATTGGAATAGATTTCAAATCCAAATCCCCCCAATTTCATTCCAATCCCGCAAACCAAACGCACCCTATAGACTAATGGAGTGGAGTTTTAACTCCCGTTAGGGCAAGAAACCTAGCAAATAACAAAATGCAAACCACAAGGGACGCTCGGTGTAATTATTTTGAAATATGGACAGTATCCGGATTTTGAATAAAATCACATGGACCAACGGTGTAATCTATATTATATTATAAAACATTTCACAAAAATTCTTAAAAACCACTTTTTATGCTTAAAGTACTGTTTATTAATGCATATTACTTAACACTGAAGATTACAAGTAGATTCTGCATAAGTACAACTTATTAAAGCTTCATATCTGAATTCGTGTAACTAACTGTAGATAAATATAATCAAATAGAGGATAAATATCTCATTTTAAATATAAAAAATCTAAAACATAATTAGGATAATCATTGAGTTCTAACAGAATACTTAATTATTATCTTTATAAAATGTTATCTATACTATATTATAAAACATTTCACAAAAACTCTTAAAACCCATTTTTTTATGCATAAAGTACTGTTTGTTGATGCATATTACTTAAAATTCAAGATTTCAAGTAAAATATGCATAAGTACAACTTATTAAAGCTCTATGTTTGAATTCGTGTAACTAACTGCGGATAAACATAATCAAATAGAGGATAAACATCTCATTTTAAAATATAAAAAATTTAAAATATAATTAGGATAATTATTAAGTTCTAATAGAATACTTAATTGTTATCTTTATAAAAAACTAGAAGGGTACTCGTGCATTGCATCGAGACACATCTTGGTTTCAGTGTTTCGTTTTATTCCATTTTTATGTCGATATAATACGATTTTATGTGGTTTTGAGAAAACGATAATGTTTTCATTTTTTTTAGAATATAAATTTAAATTATTATAAATTTTTTAAAAAAATATATCGATATCAGTATCAAACTAATCTTTCTAAAAGTTCTTGTGTTTGGTGTAATTTCCTTAATTCAATTTTTTAATTATAATTTAATTTAGGTTTAATAATATAATTTTTATAAAGATAATAATTAAGTATTCTGTTAAAATTTAATGATTATCCTAATTATATTTTAGATTTTTTATATTT
>NC_037530.1:27557069-27560585 GCF_001531365.2 Cynara cardunculus var. scolymus
AAATTATGTAATAAAAGTTTACATAAAAATGAAAACTTTTAAATAATTGATTTGATATTAACATTAATATAATTTTTTTAAAATTTTTTATGACATCTTCAAATTTATATTTTATTCAAAAATAAAATCATTATTGCTTTCTTAAAAACACATAATGTATACTATATTACAAAGCATTTGACACTACAAGAGAAAGAAGTTTTAGAGAAAAAATTTTCAGAGAAGCTTTTAAAAGTGTATCTAAAGCTACATTATAGAGAAATATTTAAATGACAAAAATGAGAAATGTAACTAAAGGTCGGATGACATTTAAAGAAGGATTTATAGGCTAATTATACGGTATAAGAAATGTCGTTAAAAGTTTTAGAGAAACTTTGAATAAAAAATGTCTCTAAAAGTTATATCAATTTTTAGAAACAATTTTTAGAAACACTTTTTAAGCTTTTCTAAAGATTAAAAAAAATTTAAAATTTTTAAAATTAAATTAAAGTATTTAATTACCTTTTAAAAATGTATATTTATATTTGCATCAATATTCTAAAGCTCATAGCCCAATGTATATATAAATTTTGATTTGGCCTAAAAGTATTACCGGTCCACTACAATCTCAATCGGCCTTCAATTTGTCCACCCTCACTCCCTTGACTCTCGCTCTCGCCTCGCTCACGGAACTCACGAACAGAAACCGCTTCACGAATCGAAATCGCAATCGGCCTTGATTCAATCGGCTCTCGCTCTCACTCTCTACCTTTCTCGAGTCTCGACTATCGACCGCCGACGGCCGACCGGCTCTCGGCCTCTCGCTCTCGCTCTCGCTCTCGCTCTCGCTCTCGCATCTTGTGGCTTGTGAGGTTAGGGTTATTTACTTTACTTATTTCATTTCTTATGTTTCTAATTCTTGTTTGATTGCAAAACCTAAGTATGATGCTATGAAATTGGTCCTTTATGGTTTGTCATTTGTGTTTCTAGTATTGTTACTGTATCACTGATGTTAATGTATCATGTATGCCTAAATCCTAATTGAAATCCATGTCTTTTGCTGCCAATCTACCATTTGTTAATTGAGGTCCAAATTTCTTTACCTAACATCTGTTAACAACTCCCTAGGACAGCTTAAACAACCTCTAAATGTGGCCCAAAACAGTCTCGAAACAACATCCAAATAGTCCCTATTGCTGTTGATTTTTTTAGACACAAATCGGCCTCTTTAGCTGCTAATTTTTAGCCACAAAACAATCCCTAGCTGCTGATTTTTAGCCCCAAAAAAAAAACCCTTTAGCTGCTGATTTTTACCCCTAAAAGTCAGTCGAGTGGGTGTATTGGACCTGCTTGGACCTTAATCTGTTGCTGTATGCATTACTACTTAATACTCGTTGAATCTCTGCAATAGTTAATTTGTGTCCATCTTATGTATATAATGTACTTATACTAACAATTGCAGCATCTATTATGTTATGGTTATTTTTTTCCATTGTTCCATTTACCATGAGAGGTTCTAACTTCACCACTATTTTTGGCTATTCTGTTTTAACTTTAGCACTTATGAGAACCAATTACTGAACCTTGTATTGGATGAAGGTCATGAAGCTGTAGAGTTCCCTTTCATGTTAAGTATAGACTTGTAATAGTACAATTTGTGTGCATGTTTATGGTTCAAAACATTCAAGATTCTCAAGTCATATGGTGCTATAGCCAAAGTAGCCTACGAGTAGTGCCCTATCCCACAACTGCACTAGTTGGGGGCAGAGGAGTCAAATACCATTACAAAAAAAAAAAAAAGTAAGTGGTGTCCGCTTCTGTTTTTGGGAATTCAAAGGGTACTTCTGAAATCGACACTTGACATACAAGTTTTTCATAATTTACTTCTGAACATGTATTAGTCATTTCCTTTCTTTTGGGACCAAAACAACTTTAAACATTGTTCCAAAATAATTTCATTTGTCTTTTTTCATTTCGATGTCAATGAATCCAGTATAAACTTAAATGTTTATATGAAAATCATGTAATAATTGTATCGTGACTGCGCTTTTCTATGTTATAAATGAAAGCTTGTCATGATGGCGAATATGATAAAGGACCAAAAATCTTACCCGGTAAGAGCGAGACAAGTACCAAGAGTCTTATCCAGTAAGTGAAGACGGCGACTTTTACCACGGTAAGCACTTACCAGGTAAATTGTTGCATACGATGTCATTTTGGTGAACTAAAATCTTACCCGGTAAGAAAATGATAGTGTAAAATTTTACCGATAAGAACTTACTATATAAGTGTTTGGTAAACGGCCCCTCCCTCTAAAAAGTTCTTTCTAACTGATGGACCATGTGTATATTATAGTTTTTATTGGTTGGTCATTGATCCAACCAATATGTTGTCATTAAGGAGATTTTATGTGTTTTTTGGGCTTGATATTATAGCCTTTATGATGATAAGAATTGTTGGCATATCATGTGTAGACCTCTGTCTTTATGGAATCAGATCTGATRTTTCTTATTTCTTGTTCTGTTGTTGGAGCTACTCTTGACAGATATTAGTTGCATGACTCGAAGACGACCTACTTAAACAACAAACATGTATACTTATATTCAAGAAACCTGCTTTTCGGAGTACCAATCTCTCTTTAAGGCAAGAAAAGTTATAAATATCGTATATTTTGGCGCATTTCAGATAAATATGATATTCCCTATTTTTTGTTTCGGTATGATTTATCTCTTTTCTTTTATYTTTTTCAGATCGATTTCATTYAAYAGGAACRACTACTTTGTGAGGCTTAAAATGGAGAACATGAAACTTAAAATTGAATTTAAATTTTAAATATTCAGTTTTGTAATGAAATGTTCTGATGGCTTATTGACTTGTTGCAGATAAAGAGGCAAATTCGCACTGTTTGCAGTTCACAGGAAATTGTTTCATTATGGCTATCACCTTTACAAACACATGGTAATTAGAGGGCTTTCGTTGTCTATGCCAAGTAACAAATGTTGTTCTACTATAATATAAGAAAAAGTTAGAAAATAGATGAGAAGTGATAGGTTGAGCATCAAGTTTTCTGAGGAGGTCAGGGAGGATGTTAAAAAAATGGATGTATGGATTGATTGAACGTTAGAGATTGTTTTGAAAAATTCTTGTCTTTTATATGGTAAATGTATGAAATTTATTGCTTTGAGATTTTTATGTTGTTTTTATTGATTGATATTATTATTTATAATATATAATTATACATAAATACAGGGCTGAAATATGGTTGAAAGAAAATAATATGCTCTTTAGAGAAGGAATCGATGTTTTAAAAGTKCATCTAAAGATAACTTTTAGAGAAAGTTTTGATTATTTGTATCTAGAGAAAGTTTTGATTATTTGTATCTAAAGATAACCTTTGGAGAAGGTTTTGATTATTTGTATCTAAAGATAACCTTTGGAGAAGGTTTTCAAAGTAGTAAAATGTACTAAAGACAATACCTTTAGAGAAGTTTTTTTGTGAACCTTCTCTGAAAGTATTTTTTAGAGACGTTTCTAAAC